>NW_026915159.1:0-369840 GCF_034315485.1 Pezoporus occidentalis | reverse complement strand
AAATTGAGCAAAATAAAGCCTGTTCAAGAGCATTCTAATGACCTACAGAGGTACTCAACCCTAACCCTAACCCTAACCCTAAAGAATTTCTCCCCTGTAACCGTAACAAAGTGAGTGTAATACTATATATACAGATATTTTGGAAAACACAGGAAACGTAACAAAGTGAGCAAAATAAAGCATGTTCAAGAGCATTCTAATGACCCACAGAGGTACTCAACCCTAACCCTAACCCTAACCCTAACCCTAACCCCACAGAGGTTCTCAACCCTAACCCTAACCCTAACCCTAACCCTAACCCTAACCCTAACCCTAACCGTAACCCATTTCTCCCCTGTAACTGTAACAATGTGAGTGTGATACTATATATATAGATATATAGGAAAACACAGTAAACGTAACAAAGTGAGCAAAATAAAGCCTGTTCAAGAGCATTCTAATGACCTACAGAGGTACTCAACCCTAACCCTAACCCTAACCCTAAAGAATTTCTCCCCTGTAACCGTAACAAAGTGAGTGTAATACTATATATACAGATATTTTGGAAAACACAGGAAACGTAACAAAGTGAGCAAAATAAAGCATGTTCAAGAGCATTCTAATGACCCACAGAGGTACTCAACCCTAACCCTAACCCTAACCCTAACCCTAACCCCACAGAGGTTCTCAACCCTAACCCTAACCCTAACCCTAACCCTAACCCTAACCCTAACCGTAACCCATTTCTCCCCTGTAACTGTAACAATGTGAGTGTGATACTATATATATAGATATATAGGAAAACACAGTAAACGTAACAAAGTGAGCAAAATAAAGCCTGTTCAAGAGCATTCTAATGACCTACAGAGGTACTCAACCCTAACCCTAACCCTAACCCTAAAGAATTTCTCCCCTGTAACCGTAACAAAGTGAGTGTAATACTATATATACAGATATTTTGGAAAACACAGGAAACGTAACAAAGTGAGCAAAATAAAGCATGTTCAAGAGCATTCTAATGACCCACAGAGGTACTCAACCCTAACCCTAACCCTAACCCTAACCCTAACCCCACAGAGGTTCTCAACCCTAACCCTAACCCTAACCCTAACCCTAACCCTAACCCTAACCGTAACCCATTTCTCCCCTGTAACTGTAACAATGTGAGTGTGATACTATATATATAGATATATAGGAAAACACAGTAAACGTAACAAAGTGAGCAAAATAAAGCCTGTTCAAGAGCATTCTAATGACCTACAGAGGTACTCAACCCTAACCCTAACCCTAACCCTAAAGAATTTCTCCCCTGTAACCGTAACAAAGTGAGTGTAATACTATATATACAGATATTTTGGAAAACACAGGAAACGTAACAAAGTGAGCAAAATAAAGCATGTTCAAGAGCATTCTAATGACCCACAGAGGTACTCAACCCTAACCCTAACCCTAACCCTAACCCTAACCCCACAGAGGTTCTCAACCCTAACCCTAACCCTAACCCTAACCCTAACCCTAACCCTAACCCTAACCCATTTCTCCCCTGTAACTGTAACAATGTGAGTGTGATACTATATATATAGATATATAGGAAAACACAGTAAACGTAACAAAGTGAGCAAAATAAAGCCTGTTCAAGAGCATTCTAATGACCTACAGAGGTACTCAACCCTAACCCTAACCCTAACCCTAAAGAATTTCTCCCCTGTAACCGTAACAAAGTGAGTGTAATACTATATATACAGATATTTTGGAAAACACAGGAAACGTAACAAATTGATCAAAATAAAGCATGTTCAAGAGCATTCTAATGACCCACAGAGGTACTCAACCCTAACCCTAACCCTAACCCTAACCCTAACCCCACAGAGGTTCTCAACCCTAACCCTAACCCTAACCCTAACCCTAACCCTAACCCTAACCCTAACCGTAACCCATTTCTCCCCTGTAACTGTAACAATGTGAGTGTGATACTATATATATAGATATATAGGAAAACACAGTAAACGTAACAAAGTGAGCAAAATAAAGCCTGTTCAAGAGCATTCTAATGACCTACAGAGGTACTCAACCCTAACCCTAACCCTAACCCTAAAGAATTTCTCCCCTGTAACCGTAACAAAGTGAGTGTAATACTATATATACAGATATTTTGGAAAACACAGGAAACGTAACAAAGTGAGCAAAATAAAGCATGTTCAAGAGCATTCTAATGACCCACAGAGGTACTCAACCCTAACCCTAACCCTAACCCTAACCCTAACCCCACAGAGGTTCTCAACCCTAACCCTAACCCTAACCCTAACCCTAACCCTAACCCTAACCCATTTCTCCCCTGTAACTGTAACAATGTGAGTGTGATACTATATATATAGATATATAGGAAAACACAGTAAACGTAACAAAGTGAGCAAAATAAAGCCTGTTCAAGAGCATTCTAATGACCTACAGAGGTACTCAACCCTAACCCTAACCCTAACCCTAAAGAATTTCTCCCCTGTAACCGTAACAAAGTGAGTGTAATACTATATATACAGATATTTTGGAAAACACAGGAAACGTAACAAAGTGAGCAAAATAAAGCATGTTCAAGAGCATTCTAATGACCCACAGAGGTACTCAACCCTAACCCTAACCCTAACCCTAACCCTAACCCCACAGAGGTTCTCAACCCTAACCCTAACCCTAACCCTAACCCTAACCCTAACCCTAACCCTAACCGTAACCCATTTCTCCCCTGTAACTGTAACAATGTGAGTGTGATACTATATATATAGATATATAGGAAAACACAGTAAACGTAACAAAGTGAGCAAAATAAAGCCTGTTCAAGAGCATTCTAATGACCTACAGAGGTACTCAACCCTAACCCTAACCCTAACCCTAAAGAATTTCTCCCCTGTAACCGTAACAAAGTGAGTGTAATACTATATATACAGATATTTTGGAAAACACAGGAAACGTAACAAAGTGAGCAAAATAAAGCATGTTCAAGAGCATTCTAATGACCCACAGAGGTACTCAACCCTAACCCTAACCCTAACCCTAACCCTAACCCCACAGAGGTTCTCAACCCTAACCCTAACCCTAACCCTAACCCTAACCCTAACCCTAACCCTAACCGTAACCCATTTCTCCCCTGTAACTGTAACAATGTGAGTGTGATACTATATATATAGATATATAGGAAAACACAGTAAACGTAACAAAGTGAGCAAAATAAAGCCTGTTCAAGAGCATTCTAATGACCTACAGAGGTACTCAACCCTAACCCTAACCCTAACCCTAAAGAATTTCTCCCCTGTAACCGTAACAAAGTGAGTGTAATACTATATATACAGATATTTTGGAAAACACAGGAAACGTAACAAAGTGAGCAAAATAAAGCATGTTCAAGAGCATTCTAATGACCCACAGAGGTACTCAACCCTAACCCTAACCCTAACCCTAACCCTAACCCCACAGAGGTTCTCAACCCTAACCCTAACCCTAACCCTAACCCTAACCCTAACCCTAACCGTAACCCATTTCTCCCCTGTAACTGTAACAATGTGAGTGTGATACTATATATATAGATATATAGGAAAACACAGTAAACGTAACAAAGTGAGCAAAATAAAGCCTGTTCAAGAGCATTCTAATGACCTACAGAGGTACTCAACCCTAACCCTAACCCTAACCCTAAAGAATTTCTCCCCTGTAACCGTAACAAAGTGAGTGTAATACTATATATACAGATATTTTGGAAAACACAGGAAACGTAACAAAGTGAGCAAAATAAAGCATGTTCAAGAGCATTCTAATGACCCACAGAGGTACTCAACCCTAACCCTAACCCTAACCCTAACCCTAACCCCACAGAGGTTCTCAACCCTAACCCTAACCCTAACCCTAACCCTAACCCTAACCCTAACCCTAACCGTAACCCATTTCTCCCCTGTAACTGTAACAATGTGAGTGTGATACTATATATATAGATATATAGGAAAACACAGTAAACGTAACAAAGTGAGCAAAATAAAGCCTGTTCAAGAGCATTCTAATGACCTACAGAGGTACTCAACCCTAACCCTAACCCTAACCCTAAAGAATTTCTCCCCTGTAACCGTAACAAAGTGAGTGTAATACTATATATACAGATATTTTGGAAAACACAGGAAACGTAACAAAGTGAGCAAAATAAAGCATGTTCAAGAGCATTCTAATGACCCACAGAGGTACTCAACCCTAACCCTAACCCTAACCCTAACCCTAACCCCACAGAGGTTCTCAACCCTAACCCTAACCCTAACCCTAACCCTAACCCTAACCCTAACCGTAACCCATTTCTCCCCTGTAACTGTAACAATGTGAGTGTGATACTATATATATAGATATATAGGAAAACACAGTAAACGTAACAAAGTGAGCAAAATAAAGCCTGTTCAAGAGCATTCTAATGACCTACAGAGGTACTCAACCCTAACCCTAACCCTAACCCTAAAGAATTTCTCCCCTGTAACCGTAACAAAGTGAGTGTAATACTATATATACAGATATTTTGGAAAACACAGGAAACGTAACAAAGTGAGCAAAATAAAGCATGTTCAAGAGCATTCTAATGACCCACAGAGGTACTCAACCCTAACCCTAACCCTAACCCTAACCCTAACCCTAACCCCACAGAGGTTCTCAACCCTAACCCTAACCCTAACCCTAACCCTAACCCTAACCCTAACCCTAACCGTAACCCATTTCTCCCCTGTAACTGTAACAATGTGAGTGTGATACTATATATATAGATATATAGGAAAACACAGTAAACGTAACAAATTGAGCAAAATAAAGCCTGTTCAAGAGCATTCTAATGACCTACAGAGGTACTCAACCCTAACCCTAACCCTAACCCTAAAGAATTTCTCCCCTGTAACCGTAACAAAGTGAGTGTAATACTATATATACAGATATTTTGGAAAACACAGGAAACGTAACAAAGTGAGCAAAATAAAGCATGTTCAAGAGCATTCTAATGACCCACAGAGGTACTCAACCCTAACCCTAACCCTAACCCTAACCCTAACCCCACAGAGGTTCTCAACCCTAACCCTAACCCTAACCCTAACCCTAACCCTAACCCTAACCCATTTCTCCCCTGTAACTGTAACAATGTGAGTGTGATACTATATATATAGATATATAGGAAAACACAGTAAACGTAACAAAGTGAGCAAAATAAAGCCTGTTCAAGAGCATTCTAATGACCTACAGAGGTACTCAACCCTAACCCTAACCCTAACCCTAAAGAATTTCTCCCCTGTAACCGTAACAAAGTGAGTGTAATACTATATATACAGATATTTTGGAAAACACAGGAAACGTAACAAAGTGAGCAAAATAAAGCATGTTCAAGAGCATTCTAATGACCCACAGAGGTACTCAACCCTAACCCTAACCCTAACCCTAACCCTAACCCCACAGAGGTTCTCAACCCTAACCCTAACCCTAACCCTAACCCTAACCCTAACCCTAACCGTAACCCATTTCTCCCCTGTAACTGTAACAATGTGAGTGTGATACTATATATATAGATATATAGGAAAACACAGTAAACGTAACAAAGTGAGCAAAATAAAGCCTGTTCAAGAGCATTCTAATGACCTACAGAGGTACTCAACCCTAACCCTAACCCTAACCCTAAAGAATTTCTCCCCTGTAACCGTAACAAAGTGAGTGTAATACTATATATACAGATATTTTGGAAAACACAGGAAACGTAACAAAGTGAGCAAAATAAAGCATGTTCAAGAGCATTCTAATGACCCACAGAGGTACTCAACCCTAACCCTAACCCTAACCCTAACCCTAACCCTAACCCCACAGAGGTTCTCAACCCTAACCCTAACCCTAACCCTAACCCTAACCCTAACCCTAACCGTAACCCATTTCTCCCCTGTAACTGTAACAATGTGAGTGTGATACTATATATATAGATATATAGGAAAACACAGTAAACGTAACAAAGTGAGCAAAATAAAGCCTGTTCAAGAGCATTCTAATGACCTACAGAGGTACTCAACCCTAACCCTAACCCTAACCCTAAAGAATTTCTCCCCTGTAACCGTAACAAAGTGAGTGTAATACTATATATACAGATATTTTGGAAAACACAGGAAACGTAACAAAGTGAGCAAAATAAAGCATGTTCAAGAGCATTCTAATGACCCACAGAGGTACTCAACCCTAACCCTAACCCTAACCCTAACCCTAACCCCACAGAGGTTCTCAACCCTAACCCTAACCCTAACCCTAACCCTAACCCTAACCCTAACCGTAACCCATTTCTCCCCTGTAACTGTAACAATGTGAGTGTGATACTATATATATAGATATATAGGAAAACACAGTAAACGTAACAAAGTGAGCAAAATAAAGCCTGTTCAAGAGCATTCTAATGACCTACAGAGGTACTCAACCCTAACCCTAACCCTAACCCTAAAGAATTTCTCCCCTGTAACCGTAACAAAGTGAGTGTAATACTATATATACAGATATTTTGGAAAACACAGGAAACGTAACAAAGTGAGCAAAATAAAGCATGTTCAAGAGCATTCTAATGACCCACAGAGGTACTCAACCCTAACCCTAACCCTAACCCTAACCCTAACCCCACAGAGGTTCTCAACCCTAACCCTAACCCTAACCCTAACCCTAACCCTAACCCTAACCGTAACCCATTTCTCCCCTGTAACTGTAACAATGTGAGTGTGATACTATATATATAGATATATAGGAAAACACAGTAAACGTAACAAAGTGAGCAAAATAAAGCCTGTTCAAGAGCATTCTAATGACCTACAGAGGTACTCAACCCTAACCCTAACCCTAACCCTAAAGAATTTCTCCCCTGTAACCGTAACAAAGTGAGTGTAATACTATATATACAGATATTTTGGAAAACACAGGAAACGTAACAAAGTGAGCAAAATAAAGCATGTTCAAGAGCATTCTAATGACCCACAGAGGTACTCAACCCTAACCCTAACCCTAACCCTAACCCTAACCCCACAGAGGTTCTCAACCCTAACCCTAACCCTAACCCTAACCCTAACCCTAACCCTAACCGTAACCCATTTCTCCCCTGTAACTGTAACAATGTGAGTGTGATACTATATATATAGATATATAGGAAAACACAGTAAACGTAACAAAGTGAGCAAAATAAAGCCTGTTCAAGAGCATTCTAATGACCTACAGAGGTACTCAACCCTAACCCTAACCCTAACCCTAAAGAATTTCTCCCCTGTAACCGTAACAAAGTGAGTGTAATACTATATATACAGATATTTTGGAAAACACAGGAAACGTAACAAAGTGAGCAAAATAAAGCATGTTCAAGAGCATTCTAATGACCCACAGAGGTACTCAACCCTAACCCTAACCCTAACCCTAACCCTAACCCCACAGAGGTTCTCAACCCTAACCCTAACCCTAACACTAACACTAACCCTAACCCAAACCGTAACCCAATTCTCCCCTGTAACTGTAACAATGTGAGTGTGATACTATATATATAGATATATAGGAAAACACAGTAAACGTAACAAAGTGAGCAAAATAAAGCCTGTTCAAGAGCATTCTAATGACCTACAGAGGTACTCAACCCTAACCCTAACCCTAACCCTAAAGAATTTCTCCCCTGTAACCGTAACAAAGTGAGTGTAATACTATATATACAGATATTTTGGAAAACACAGGAAACGTAACAAAGTGAGCAAAATAAAGCATGTTCAAGAGCATTCTAATGACCCACAGAGGTACTCAACCCTAACCCTAACCCTAACCCTAACCCTAACCCCACAGAGGTTCTCAACCCTAACCCTAACCCTAACCCTAACCCTAACCCTAACCCTAACCCTAACCGTAACCCATTTCTCCCCTGTAACTGTAACAATGTGAGTGTGATACTATATATATAGATATATAGGAAAACACAGTAAACGTAACAAAGTGAGCAAAATAAAGCCTGTTCAAGAGCATTCTAATGACCTACAGAGGTACTCAACCCTAACCCTAACCCTAACCCTAAAGAATTTCTCCCCTGTAACCGTAACAAAGTGAGTGTAATACTATATATACAGATATTTTGGAAAACACAGGAAACGTAACAAAGTGAGCAAAATAAAGCATGTTCAAGAGCATTCTAATGACCCACAGAGGTACTCAACCCTAACCCTAACCCTAACCCTAACCCTAACCCCACAGAGGTTCTCAACCCTAACCCTAACCCTAACCCTAACCCTAACCCTAACCCTAACCGTAACCCATTTCTCCCCTGTAACTGTAACAATGTGAGTGTGATACTATATATATAGATATATAGGAAAACACAGTAAACGTAACAAAGTGAGCAAAATAAAGCCTGTTCAAGAGCATTCTAATGACCTACAGAGGTACTCAACCCTAACCCTAACCCTAACCCTAAAGAATTTCTCCCCTGTAACCGTAACAAAGTGAGTGTAATACTATATATACAGATATTTTGGAAAACACAGGAAACGTAACAAAGTGAGCAAAATAAAGCATGTTCAAGAGCATTCTAATGACCCACAGAGGTACTCAACCCTAACCCTAACCCTAACCCTAACCCTAACCCCACAGAGGTTCTCAACCCTAACCCTAACCCTAACCCTAACCCTAACCCTAACCCTAACCCTAACCGTAACCCATTTCTCCCCTGTAACTGTAACAATGTGAGTGTGATACTATATATATAGATATATAGGAAAACACAGTAAACGTAACAAAGTGAGCAAAATAAAGCCTGTTCAAGAGCATTCTAATGACCTACAGAGGTACTCAACCCTAACCCTAACCCTAACCCTAAAGAATTTCTCCCCTGTAACCGTAACAAAGTGAGTGTAATACTATATATACAGATATTTTGGAAAACACAGGAAACGTAACAAAGTGAGCAAAATAAAGCATGTTCAAGAGCATTCTAATGACCCACAGAGGTACTCAACCCTAACCCTAACCCTAACCCTAACCCTAACCCCACAGAGGTTCTCAACCCTAACCCTAACCCTAACCCTAACCCTAACCCTAACCCTAACCGTAACCCATTTCTCCCCTGTAACTGTAACAATGTGAGTGTGATACTATATATATAGATATATAGGAAAACACAGTAAACGTAACAAAGTGAGCAAAATAAAGCCTGTTCAAGAGCATTCTAATGACCTACAGAGGTACTCAACCCTAACCCTAACCCTAACCCTAAAGAATTTCTCCCCTGTAACCGTAACAAAGTGAGTGTAATACTATATATACAGATATTTTGGAAAACACAGGAAACGTAACAAAGTGAGCAAAATAAAGCATGTTCAAGAGCATTCTAATGACCCACAGAGGTACTCAACCCTAACCCTAACCCTAACCCTAACCCTAACCCCACAGAGGTTCTCAACCCTAACCCTAACCCTAACCCTAACCCTAACCCTAACCCTAACCGTAACCCATTTCTCCCCTGTAACTGTAACAATGTGAGTGTGATACTATATATATAGATATATAGGAAAACACAGTAAACGTAACAAAGTGAGCAAAATAAAGCCTGTTCAAGAGCATTCTAATGACCTACAGAGGTACTCAACCCTAACCCTAACCCTAACCCTAAAGAATTTCTCCCCTGTAACCGTAACAAAGTGAGTGTAATACTATATATACAGATATTTTGGAAAACACAGGAAACGTAACAAAGTGAGCAAAATAAAGCATGTTCAAGAGCATTCTAATGACCCACAGAGGTACTCAACCCTAACCCTAACCCTAACCCTAACCCTAACCCCACAGAGGTTCTCAACCCTAACCCTAACCCTAACCCTAACCCTAACCCTAACCCTAACCGTAACCCATTTCTCCCCTGTAACTGTAACAATGTGAGTGTGATACTATATATATAGATATATAGGAAAACACAGTAAACGTAACAAAGTGAGCAAAATAAAGCCTGTTCAAGAGCATTCTAATGACCTACAGAGGTACTCAACCCTAACCCTAACCCTAACCCTAAAGAATTTCTCCCCTGTAACCGTAACAAAGTGAGTGTAATACTATATATACAGATATTTTGGAAAACACAGGAAACGTAACAAAGTGAGCAAAATAAAGCATGTTCAAGAGCATTCTAATGACCCACAGAGGTACTCAACCCTAACCCTAACCCTAACCCTAACCCTAACCCCACAGAGGTTCTCAACCCTAACCCTAACCCTAACCCTAACCCTAACCCAAACCCTAACCCTAACCGTAACCCATTTCTCCCCTGTAACTGTAACAATGTGAGTGTGATACTATATATATAGATATATAGGAAAACACAGTAAACGTAACAAAGTGAGCAAAATAAAGCCTGTTCAAGAGCATTCTAATGACCTACAGAGGTACTCAACCCTAACCCTAACCCTAACCCTAAAGAATTTCTCCCCTGTAACCGTAACAAAGTGAGTGTAATACTATATATACAGATATTTTGGAAAACACAGGAAACGTAACAAAGTGAGCAAAATAAAGCATGTTCAAGAGCATTCTAATGACCCACAGAGGTACTCAACCCTAACCCTAACCCTAACCCTAACCCTAACCCCACAGAGGTTCTCAACCCTAACCCTAACCCTAACCCTAACCCTAACCCTAACCCTAACCCTAACCGTAACCCATTTCTCCCCTGTAACTGTAACAATGTGAGTGTGATACTATATATATAGATATATAGGAAAACACAGTAAACGTAACAAAGTGAGCAAAATAAAGCCTGTTCAAGAGCATTCTAATGACCTACAGAGGTACTCAACCCTAACCCTAACCCTAACCCTAAAGAATTTCTCCCCTGTAACCGTAACAAAGTGAGTGTAATACTATATATACAGATATTTTGGAAAACACAGGAAACGTAACAAAGTGAGCAAAATAAAGCATGTTCAAGAGCATTCTAATGACCCACAGAGGTACTCAACCCTAACCCTAACCCTAACCCTAACCCTAACCCTAACCCCACAGAGGTTCTCAACCCTAACCCTAACCCTAACCCTAACCCTAACCCTAACCCTAACCCTAACCGTAACCCATTTCTCCCCTGTAACTGTAACAATGTGAGTGTGATACTATATATATAGATATATAGGAAAACACAGTAAACGTAACAAAGTGAGCAAAATAAAGCCTGTTCAAGAGCATTCTAATGACCTACAGAGGTACTCAACCCTAACCCTAACCCTAACCCTAAAGAATTTCTCCCCTGTAACCGTAACAAAGTGAGTGTAATACTATATATACAGATATTTTGGAAAACACAGGAAACGTAACAAAGTGAGCAAAATAAAGCATGTTCAAGAGCATTCTAATGACCCACAGAGGTACTCAACCCTAACCCTAACCCTAACCCTAACCCTAACCCCACAGAGGTTCTCAACCCTAACCCTAACCCTAACCCTAACCCTAACCCTAACCCTAACCCTAACCGTAACCCATTTCTCCCCTGTAACTGTAACAATGTGAGTGTGATACTATATATATAGATATATAGGAAAACACAGTAAACGTAACAAAGTGAGCAAAATAAAGCCTGTTCAAGAGCATTCTAATGACCTACAGAGGTACTCAACCCTAACCCTAACCCTAACCCTAAAGAATTTCTCCCCTGTAACCGTAACAAAGTGAGTGTAATACTATATATACAGATATTTTGGAAAACACAGGAAACGTAACAAAGTGAGCAAAATAAAGCATGTTCAAGAGCATTCTAATGACCCACAGAGGTACTCAACCCTAACCCTAACCCTAACCCTAACCCTAACCCCACAGAGGTTCTCAACCCTAACCCTAACCCTAACCCTAACCCTAACCCTAACCGTAACCCATTTCTCCCCTGTAACTGTAACAATGTGAGTGTGATACTATATATATAGATATATAGGAAAACACAGTAAACGTAACAAAGTGAGCAAAATAAAGCCTGTTCAAGAGCATTCTAATGACCTACAGAGGTACTCAACCCTAACCCTAACCCTAACCCTAAAGAATTTCTCCCCTGTAACCGTAACAAAGTGAGTGTAATACTATATATACAGATATTTTGGAAAACACAGGAAACGTAACAAAGTGAGCAAAATAAAGCATGTTCAAGAGCATTCTAATGACCCACAGAGGTACTCAACCCTAACCCTAACCCTAACCCTAACCCCACAGAGGTTCTCAACCCTAACCCTAACCCTAACCCTAACCCTAACCCTAACCGTAACCCAGATCTCCCCTGTAACTGTAACAATGTGAGTGTGATACTATATATATAGATATATAGGAAAACACAGTAAACGTAACAAAGTGAGCAAAATAAAGCCTGTTCAAGAGCATTCTAATGACCTACAGAGGTACTCAACCCTAACCCTAACCCTAACCCTAAAGAATTTCTCCCCTGTAACCGTAACAAAGTGAGTGTAATACTATATATACAGATATTTTGGAAAACACAGGAAACGTAACAAAGTGAGCAAAATAAAGCATGTTCAAGAGCATTCTAATGACCCACAGAGGTACTCAACCCTAACCATAACCCTAACCCTAACCCTAACCCCACAGAGGTTCTCAACCCTAACCCTAACCCTAACCCTAACCCTAACCCTAACCGTAACCCATTTCTCCACTGTAACTGTAACAATGTGAGTGTGATACTATATATATAGATATATAGGAAAACACAGTAAACGTAACAAAGTGAGCAAAATAAAGCCTGTTCAAGAGCATTCTAATGACCTACAGAGGTACTCAACCCTAACCCTAACCCTAAAGAATTTCTCCCCTGTAACCGTAACAAAGTGAGTGTAATACTATATATACAGATATTTTGGAAAACACAGGAAACGTAACAAAGTGAGCAAAATAAAGCATGTTCAAGAGCATTCTAATGACCCACAGAGGTACTCAACCCTAACCCTAACCCTAACCCTAACCCTAACCCCACAGAGGTTCTCAACCCTAACCCTAACCCTAACCCTAACCCTAACACTAACCCTAACCCTAACCGTAACCCATTTCTCCCCTGTAACTGTAACAATGTGAGTGTGATACTATATATATAGATATATAGGAAAACACAGTAAACGTAACAAAGTGAGCAAAATAAAGCCTGTTCAAGAGCATTCTAATGACCTACAGAGGTACTCAACCCTAACCCTAACCCTAACCCTAAAGAATTTCTCCCCTGTAACCGTAACAAAGTGAGTGTAATACTATATATACAGATATTTTGGAAAACACAGGAAACGTAACAAAGTGAGCAAAATAAAGCATGTTCAAGAGCATTCTAATGACCCACAGAGGTACTCAACCCTAACCCTAACCCTAACCCTAACCCTAACCCTCTCCCTAACCCTAACCCTAACCCTAACCCTAACCCTAACCCTAACCCATTTCTCCCCTGTAACTGTAACAATGTGAGTGTGATACTATATATATAGATATATAGGAAAACACAGTAAACGTAACAAAGTGAGCAAAATAAAGCCTGTTCAAGAGCATTCTAATGACCTACAGAGGTACTCAACCCTAACCCTAACCCTAACCCTAAAGAATTTCTCCCCTGTAACCGTAACAAAGTGAGTGTAATATTATATATACAGATATTTTGGAAAACACAGGAAACGTAACAAAGTGAGCAAAATAAAGCATGTTCAAGAGCATTCTAATGACCCACAGAGGTACTCAACCCTAACCCTAACCCTAACCCTAACCCTAACCCCACAGAGGTTCTCAACCCTAACCCTAACCCTAACCCTAACCCTAACCCTAACCCATTTCTCCCCTGTAACTGTAACAATGTGAGTGTGATACTATATATATAGATATATAGGAAAACACAGTAAACGTAACAAAGTGAGCAAAATAAAGCCTGTTCAAGAGCATTCTAATGACCTACAGAGGTACTCAACCCTAACCCTAACCCTAACCCTAAAGAATTTCTCCCCTGTAACCGTAACAAAGTGAGTTTAATACTATATATACAGATATTTTGGAAAACACAGGAAACGTAACAAAGTGAGCAAAATAAAGCATGTTCAAGAGCATTCTAATGACCCACAGAGGTACTCAACCCTAACCCTAACCCTAACCCTAACCCTAACCCTACAGAGATTCTCAACCCTAACCCTAACCCTAACCCTAACCCTAACCCTAACCGTAACCCATTTCTCCCCTGTAACTGTAACAATGTGAGTGTGATACTATATATATAGATATATAGGAAAACACAGTAAACGTAACAAAGTGAGCAAAATAAAGCCTGTTCAAGAGCATTCTAATGACCTACAGAGGTACTCAACCCTAACCCTAACCCTAACCCTAAAGAATTTTTCCCCTGTAACCGTAACAACGTGAGTGTAATACTATATATACAGATATTTTGGAAAACACAGGAAACGTAACAAAGTGAGCAAAATAAAGCATGTTCAAGAGCATTCTAATGACCCACAGAGGTACTCAACCCTAACCCTAACCCTAACCCTAACCCCACAGAGGTTCTCAACCCTAACCCTAACCCTAACCCTAACCCTAACCCTAACCGTAACCCATTTCTCCCCTGTAACTGTAACAATGTGAGTGTGATACTATATATATAGATATATAGGAAAACACAGTAAACGTAACAAAGTGAGCAAAATAAAGCCTGTTCAAGAGCATTCTAATGACCTACAGAGGTACTCAACCCTAACCCTAACCCTAACCCTAAAGAATTTCTCCCCTGTAACCGTAACAAAGTGAGTGTAATACTATATATACAGATAATTTGGAAAACACAGGAAACGTAACAAAGTGAGCAAAATAAAGCATGTTCAAGAGCATTCTAATGACCCACAGAGGTACTCAACCCTAACCATACCCTGAGGGTTGGCACCTGCTGGTTATTGATCTCAAAGACTGCTTTTTCACAATTAAGCTGCATCCACTAGACACCGCACAATTCGCCTTTACCTTGCCAATGTCAAGTAAAGCAGCACCTTTTCGCCGTTTTGAATGGACTGTATTGCCGCAGGGCATGAAAAATAGCCCTGCCCTGTGTCAACTGTCTGCGGCCAATGTGCTCCAGCCCCTTCGCCGAATATGGCCAGGAACATTAATTTATCATTATATGGACGATATTCTATTCGCCCAAAATCAACCCTTCACCACGGGCCAAGAGACTCTACTGGAGCAGCAACTGAGCAAGCAAGGACTCATTATCGCAGCTGAAAAAATTCAGTGCGGCCCTGCCTGGAAATATTTAGGCTAGCATATTACGGAGGGCCAAGTACGACCGCAAAAACTGCAACTTCACATTCAAATTTCAACCCTACATGACGCACAGCGCTTACTTGGAGATATACAATGGCTGCGTCCCGTCGTGGGCATTTCAAACGATGATATTGACACCCTGAGACCCCTGTTGCAAGGTACCGACCCAGCACGGCCGGTGCGACCCACGTTGGAAAAGCGGCTAACCATCCAGTGCATCAGCACACAAATCATACAGAGATGGGTTGACCGTTGAGACCCAGACATTCCCATAGACCTCACAATATTACAAGGCCCTAAGCAACTTTTGGGTGCACTGACACAGTGCAAAAAGAAAAAGGGGGAGGAGGTGAAGATGTTGGAGTGGCTTTTTACTGCTGTCTGGCCCAAAACTACTATTCAACAGAAAATTGAAAATTTAGCAGAGTTGGTCCAAAAGGGCCATATGAGGACGTTGCAATTAACGGCCCAGGAACCCGGAACCATTTACCTGCCGATAAAAAGGCGGGATCTTGAGTGGTATCTCCAGCATTCGCAGGTGTTACAAGTCAGCCTGCTGTCTCAGGCTGTGGAGCTTAAGGTAGAACAACTGCAATCCACCACCTTGCTCTGGGTCAGCCAGCAAGAATGGATTAAGATACCAAAAAGAAGTGAGCGCCCACTGGCCAATGCAGTAACGGTTTTTACAGACGCTGGAAAGAAGTCTCGGTGTGCCGCGGCAACCTGGATGCAGGATGAGAAATGGCACCAGCAGATATTGGCCGCAGAAGCAGAGGACTCACTGCAAACCTTAGAGCTAACGGCGGTCGTTTGGACCTTTCTGAACTGGCATCACACAGAAATAAATATAATCTCTGATTCTATGTACATCACAGGTGTGGTTCAGCGCATTGAGGATGCTCAACTCAGAGAGTGTTGAAACCGGCGGTTGTTTGACCTGCTGTGTCAGCTGCAGGCGGCCATTCATCAGCGGGAGTGTGCTTACGCCATCATCCACATACGGAGTCATAAATGGTCACAGGGGTTGGGGGAAGGCAATGATAGAGCAGATCAACTAGTCTCCATTTCTGCACCCCTGAGCGACTTCGTAAAGGCCAGGGAGGCCCACAACACTTTTCACCAGAACGCCAAGGGACTATTCCATCAATTTAAGATTACAATGGAAGAAGCGAGAGGCATTGTCAAGGCCTGCCCCAGCTGTAGCCATCATGGACCAGGGCTGGGAATCGGGGTGAACCCTTGGGGCTTAGGCCCTTGTGAATTGTGCCCGATGGATGTCACACACGTGCTGCAGTTTGGATGCCTAAAGTATGTGCACGTCACAATTGACACAGCCCAGACAGGAGAAAAGGGTTCCCATGTAGTACGGCATCTAAGTAGCTGCTTTGCCGTTATGGGAATGCCTCAGCAAATAAAAACGGACAATGGGCCTGCCGATGTAGGTGAGAGAATGCGCCAATTTTGTCAACAATGGGGAGTCAAACATGTGACTGGCATTCCCCATTCACCAATGGGGCAGGCCATAGTTGAGCGGGCAAATCAGACCCTGAAACGGTACCTAGAAAAGTTCAGTAACGTTCACGACGTGCAAGAAGACTGTCTAAGGCATTGTTTGTTTTTAACTACTTGTACATTTTTGCAGATCAGGACTCTCCCCCTGCTCAAGTGCACGGCCGAGCCGCAGCTTCTGAGTCTAAGGCACCCATGATGGTCATGATCCCAGCACGGGCCTATGGCAGGGCCCGGCAGAAGTGAAGTACATGGGGTGAGGTTATATGTGTGTGCATACGTCCACAGGTATGCAATGGGTCCCTGCGAAGTGGACCAAAACAGTGTCCTTATCTTCCCCTGCTCTTCCTGACAGTAATGAAGACTCCAGAAACAGCCAGCTATCTGCCTCTGCAGCCCAGGGTGGGCAACAATGGATAAGCTTGCGGGGCAGAACGCCATTTGCCTCGCCTTACCTTCCCCTGGCAATTCGTTTCCAATCTGTTTGGTTGGTGTTCTTATAGGCAACTGGCCCTGCCCGTCCGCCATGTCGTGTGTAACACTGCCAACCTCAACAGCACAACAGACAATTGGGACGCTTGGGTACCATATTCGCCTATTGCCCCAATGAGCCTCAGGAGTTAGAATTATTAGGGGCCGTACTAATGGGTGCCTGTGTGACATTTAGTTGAACAAGCGCCCAAGCCAAGGTGAATGGTACCGCAAAAAATGTAAATTCTAGTCCTTTAGATTACAGGAACGCCAGTGTGTGGTGCAGGTATGCTCCCGCAACACTTCCCGCTCTACCAATCATCCCCTGAAGTTGCTCAGCGGAATGTTCCGATTTGTGGCGATCAAGCCTGGCCTGGCATTCCCTCAAAAATGAAAAGGGGGACCTTGTTCTTTTGGAAGACTGACCCTGTTGACCCCTAACACTTCAATGACAGCACCGTTTAAGGAGCTTAAAATACTTTGTACATAGTTTTACTGCTAACTGTAGATCTGATGTAAGGTTTTAGTCACCTGACACTATTATAACAGTTTCTTTCTTCGTGCCAGGTGCAGAGTCGGCCGGGGCCTTGGCTCAGCTAAACAGACTGGGTTGCTAAGTTGCTAAGCAGACAAATACTGCATCGAAGGTAATTTCTGATTTGTTGTTTGATGTTGATTCTGTGAAACATGCAACACTACAGGAGAGAGACGCTATAGACCTTTTGTTGTTGGAACAGGGACATGAATGTGAAGAGTTTGATGGAATGTGTTGTATGAATCTTTCTGATCAGTCTAATTCGATACACACACAGCTGAAAACCCTGGCTCAGCTTACCCAACAATTGCAAGTGAGCAATGACCTAGGGATGACTAAATGGTTGTCCTCATGGGGCATTACAGGTTGACTTAAAACACTGCTATTTGAAGGACTGCGCTTATATATCATTGTTATTTTAATCATTGTAGCTGTTAGACTTGCTTATAGTTGTGTGATGAAACAAGTGAACAGAATGACCCACAATGTTTTGCTCGCACAAAAGAAAAAGGGGGGAATTGTTGCAGAATGGCTCTAAGAGCAAGGCCATGGATCCTTAGAGGCCTTGTGCGAGCAAAGCAGAGGTGTAGGCCTCACAGGTAACTGGAAACTGGATGTGGGAGGACAATGTGAAGGAAGCTGTGTAGAACTAACCAATACTGTTCTGACTAGGAGGCGTGGCTAAACACCATGCCTATATAAGCAAACTGCGCCACAAATAAAGTAGAAGTTTGCTTATCACCCATATTGGGTTGGCGTGTCTTGCTTCTCCTCGCCGCTAACAGGGCTCCACGGTGGCTGCTCTGTAGTTATGGGGGGCAGTCTGGCCTCGGTGAGAAAGCTAATAGTGAGGGGGTTACTAAGGAGCTGCTGACTACAGTATTTCCATGAAGCTTGTAGTTTAGATTTCACATCTTTTGGCACTTGGCCGTGTTGAACTTCATGAGGTTCTCAAGACCTGACGTTAAAAAAAGACTCTTCAGTGGGAGGGTGGCTTCTCACTGGAACAGGTTCCTCAGGGAAGTATTCATGGCATTGTGCCTGCCAGAGTTTGAGGATGTTCCGGGAAATGCTTTTAGTCATATGGTTTAGTTTAAGTAGTCCTGCAAAGAGCAGATACTTGGACTTGGTGATCCTTATGGGTCCCTTCAAACTTAACATTCTATCAATCCTTTTTTGATTCTCTGATTCTGTGATTAATGAATACACTATTGCTTTAAGGTTTCTAAATAGTAGGAAAATTTTTACATAATTTACACCAAAATTTAGTGGTATAAATTGTATTACAAAGTGGTTAGTACATTTTGAACTTCAGAGATAAGAACGAGCTAATAGCTCTCCGGTATTCAGAAAAATTTCATTTAGAAAGATTTCCTGTTGTATGCTGTGTACAACCATATTTCCTGCTAAAGCGTTGCTTTCAATGAGTCTGCATGGTGAAATGAATTACTGCTTGTTACACTGTCTTCCAGACAATTATGGATATTTCTTTCTTAAAGATAGTTTTAGATTAATTATCTCAATGAAATGGAGATCACTACTGCAACTTTAAGAAGAGTTTCTGTAACTTCCACAGTCCATTCTGTTTCTTCTCTTCAAAAAGATCAACATCAACCATTCTTGTGTTGCATTGATGGGATGTGATTCTTACTTAGACTTTTTAAGCTTTTTTGAAATAGCTGACTGCAGACTGCTTAGAGCAGTCAGATACTTCCCCCCTTCCCCCTCTTCTTCTTCCACAAAAGCTAATTTTAATTTAAGTTAACTGGACTGTTTTATTGGACTAGTTTCACAAGGTGCCTGCTAAGTAATGTTGTAGCGATCCCTCAGCCAGCTCTGGAATCTTGCATATCTCCATGGAGCAAAAGTGTATCAAGCAGTAATAGTAACTCCACTTTTAGAGGTAGTGTACTTTTCCTCTTAAGATTAATTGGTTTAGACTTGGCTCCAAGTTTCATAACAGTGATATTGTGACCAGAAGCTAATTACACACTAATTTAATTCATGCTTACAATTGAATTAGTTATGAATAAGTAATTTTTTTACCTACAGCTATTTGTTTGATGGAGATGTTCTCTGTGAATGTTCAGTCCTGTGAAAATACACAGAAAAGTCCTCCTTTTACAGAGTAGACTGGTGCTAGAGCACTCCAGCACAAAATTTTATGTTTAAATCCCAATTCTAAGGAAGCACAGGGATATATTTTAAGAAGCTCTCCTTTGCCTGGTGGAGGAACTCTCATATTTTAGAGCCAGTTACATATTATTTGAGAAGCCACACAGTTCTCTCTTCAATTGAAATATTTTTTTCCTACTCCTTGTGAACATGGTATGTTATATCGTAAAGGGCCTGCACATCATCCTTTTGAAAGAAAGAATTTTTATTTTTCTCTTGAAGAGGGAATTTAGATGCCCATCTATAAATGAAAGCTCAAAGATGTTTATCTCTCACTGAGATTTATATCTAAATCCCTGAAAGTGTCTCTGGTGCTTAAACCCCACTCTTTGTCTCACTAGTAAAGCTAGTAAAGCTTTCTTCTTCATTCATTTGTCCACTGTGAATCTTGCAGTTACAAATCCAAGTAATTTTTTTGTATAAATGCCTGTCATCAATTGAAAGACACCTTATTTTGTCTCCACAATACATATTTCTTTGGTGTTTAAATCCCCTCTTCTGAATCCAGGCAAGATTTTCAAATACATTTCTATATCTACTTCTCCTTGGTCATGTAAAATTTTTGTGTTCCAGACTTTTTGTTAGACTGCACCTATGAGGCTTAAATATGATCTTTAAATATGTAAGGTTCTTTATGGGTAATTGGACAAGTCATGTTCAATTACATTCCAAATAATACAGCTGAAATAGGCAGTAGAGAATAATTGCAGAAGCATAAAAAAAATGCACGGAAAAGCAGACCTGACTTCCACCTCTAATACAGAAGGGAGATTTGGAAAAGGAAAAGATGTCTTCTGAATCAAAAATGCCATTATTCTTTTATGCTGGAACTTAATTCCTCCTGTGGCCTTATAAGATGCCTATTCTGGGATGGCTTTTATTTCTTTTAGATGGTTTATTTTGAAAGTCAAAAGTATTATTCAAATTGCTCAAAACAGAGAAATCTCCAAAACAAATATCAGGTAATACTTCTATGTGGAAAAACTGCTTTTCTTGTACATATGTAAACTAGAAAATTAGTTTGTCTTCACTGCATAAAGCAAGTTGGATTATAAATTTTCTTAAATGCCTAGCAAACTAGAAGTGATGATACTTTTTCTCTGTTTGTTTCTGAAAATAAAACCTATATTACCTCCATATCTACAAATAATGTACAAATAATAGGTTATCTCAAAGTTATTTGTGATTTTTCTTTTTTCTGCTTTAAAAACAAACAAGTACTCTACCAAAATAACGGATTCGGGGTTAAGATGAAAAGTCAAATAATGAATTACTTATCAAAAGAAGTACATAAAAGAGGAGTGAAAGAATTTAATCATTCACAGCTACAATATGTGTGGCTGTTCATGTGATAGTTCAGTAAACACTCTGGTGGCAAAAAATGTTTGTTATACTTGTGGACCTGGAGTAAATTCCAGAAGGTGAATGACAGAAATGAACTATATAGAAAAGTGTTAAATGATGCATGACTCAGATGACCAGATCAAAATACTGTCAGTGAGGAATGCATGTCTTTTGAATTAAGGTATAATAGTTAAAGTAATTGTTTGATTTAAAAAAAAAGAAACACAGCAAAGAAAAAGTCATTCTTAACAGATGTATTAAATGAAGTCATTTATGTTTTTAAATTATTCTGTAATAATTTTTAGCTCAATGCTCCTCATTCAAAAAGGGCAAATAAATCAAATTTTATGCCTTGAAACCTTTCTCCCTCTATATAGCAAAATCAGTCAGCATGTACTTAAATACTGATCAGGCTAGCACAGGCAGGGCTACTGCCCTGAGCTGAAGATTTCTTTTTCCAAAACTGGCTCCTCAGCAACAAGGAAATAGCTCATGCAATCCTACTAGAAATGTTAGAAATTGATATCCACCTCTAGTGTTCCTGTGGCATTTGCTGTTATCACTTGAGAAAATGTAGTAAGGTGTAATTTCATAAAAGCTGGTAAAGAAAGTCTGGCAACAAACCACTCTATTTAAACAATACGGAGAGCTGGTCACAAGACTGGGAATGTAGCTATACCTCCACTGTAAGGTAGAAACTCTTCCTGAGAACTGCAGCAAATGCCTCCATAATCCTTGTGGCAAGACTGAATATTCCATAGCAAAGCTTTTATAAGATGGCCTTATTGAAGAAAAAGTTAATTTTCTTTCCTTGAATATCACTTCTTTTATGATCAAGTGGTGAAATTACTTATTTGCAAGCTATGATTCATTGTGTTTGTTATCAGGCCTCTGGGTGGATGTTTGGGCCAACCCAACAACTTATAAAAAGTCTTAAAAACATGAAATAGGCTACAAGTTTTTTTCTACTCATGGTGAGACAGGCTCTTTCAAAATAATGAGACCAAAATAATAAGGCTGCTCTGTAATGCTGTGCCTGGAAATGGAAAGAAAATAAATGTGTGCTATTTTCTTTTATTGCTTAATAAAAGTAAAGCAAGTAAAAGCAGGCTCATGGGTTAGAGAGAAGCTGTGGAAGGGGTGTAGTTAAATCTTCATTCTTTGCCACAATGTTCAGTCAAAATGTGATTGTTGTTGGGTTGGGTTTTCTTTTTAGGGTCTTTTTTTTTTTTTGGTTTTTAGTTAGTTTTTCATTTGTTTTGGTTTGGGTTTTGTTTGTTTGTTTTTTTTTTTGTTGGTTGTTCGCTTGTTGTGTTTTTATGTTTTGTTTTCTTTATGTCCCTTTGCAATACATATGGCTTTCTTGTGATGAAAGAAACAGTTCATGTTTACACGGCCCTGGAAACCCAAAAAGCAAAGGTTATTACTAGAGGTATGATGGTACAAATGTTTTCTGAGTACACTTTAGGAGAGGTATAAGATGTTTCAAGTGTATAAGAAATTTTTTTTCTTTTTGATAGAAAAATAAACTCTCTCTGCTTTCAGTGACCTTTTGCCCAGGGAGAGCCCTATCATCTGCAGGGAGAGATAGGAATCATCAGGACAAAAGAAAAATAGCCAAAATCCAATTGCTGCAATGTTAGAGGGAGTATCCCAGCAGAGTAATCAAGTTTCTTGAGAACATAGGTTGGATGTAAAAGGTGAGCTATTACTAGCACATTGTTGCCAAGAGGGAGCATGACAAAAAGCTGCAATGTAAACATCAAATTCAACATGGGAAGGTGATGGAGCAGCTACCTGACTTGTAAACCTGTTTTTGCAACCTCTTCTCTGCCCCATGGACTTTGCAGGTAAGGTCAGCTCAACACCTCACCAAACGTAAAACACAGGTATTCCTTCAGGTGTGAAAAGAGCAGCAAAAGAGAAGGAAGAGCATATCTAGAACACCTATTGCATGTGACAAAAGCATGGAAAGAGTCTTTGTAATAATTTTCATATAACAGTTTTGTAAATCACATTATAGAATCATAGAATAGAATCATAGAATCGTTAGGGTTGGAAAGGACCTTAAGATCATCTAGTTCCAACCCCCCTGCCATAGGCAGGGACACCTTACACTAAATCATACCACCCAAGTCCTCGTCCAACCTGGCCTTGAACACTGCAAGGGTGGAGAACTCAAAACCTCCCTGGGCAACCCATTCCAGTGCCTCACCACCCTAACAGGAAAGAATTTCCTTGTTATATCCAATCTAAACTTCCCCTGTTTAAGTTTTAACCCGTTACCCCTTGTCCTATCACTACAGTCTCTAATGAAGAGTCCCTCTCCAGCATTCCTATAGGCCCCCTTCAGATACTGGAAGGCTGCTATGAGGTCTCCACGCAGCCTTCTCTTCTCCAGGCTGAACAGCCCCAAATTCCTCAGCCTGTCTTCATATTCTCTCCTCCCAGTCTGTTGCTGGCCATTGTTTCTCAGCTGGTTGAAAGCTTTGTCTGCATGTCCTTTCCTGTCCATTTTATGCATTTATTTAGTTGGGTTTTTTTTTTGTTTGTTTGTTTTTTGTTTTTTTTTTAAGATGGGATAGGAAGGGATTCAAATGAGAAGTGATTTTTTGCTTTTATTTATTTCTGCAATTGTTTACTCACTATGCAAATGTAAACTGCTTGCTCTACTGTCGAATTTTATAAGTTAGAGATCCTAAGGAACAATGAATTAAAATAAAATTCTGCCTTTAATAAATTCTGACATAAATTTGACTACTTCAGCTCTATTAAAAAAAGAAAAAAGCAGAAAGAAAGAAAAAGACACAGAGGGGAAGTAGCCTCCAAAACAATCTGCAGTGTTATAGATATAGTGCTGTAGTTGCATTATCCATTATGACAGCTCCTCCCTGGCCAATATTTTGCATTGTTATGATAATTTGCTCTGCAAAACAAGAGTGTGGGCACATATGGTACCCCATTATTTCTTTTGTTTTCTTATAGTCAGAGCCTGTTATTACAGGTGCATTTTCTAGCTTCCTCCTCCTTCTCCGTAAATGAATGCTGGCATCAACCCACCCCTGGGAAACGCTCACTGCCTCTTCCTTGCTAATGCTATGTGGTGCAAAGGGCTCCCCTGCAACACATGACAATTCCATCTTTCTGCATTCAGTCAGTTGTGTAAGCAGCCTCAAGTTGCCTATAATTGCCCAAATGCACATTTTACAACCATCCTGCAATTAATTGCAGCTTAGTGTGCAATTAAACCTCCTTCTGTCAGGTGCTCTCACATCAGGACCATACTTCATCAGCCAGGGCACAAGGCAGATCAGTCAGGTTTTAGGAACTCCCTGGCTTCTCACATCCTGCTCACAGTTGGTCACGGCAGTCAACAAATATCTGCTTTCAGTGGCATTTTCCTCATCAGCACCATCAAATGAGAGAACATGTGCACATGTGTACATTGATAGGCCTTGCATAATTCATGAAACATTTTCACATATAGCTTACTTCTGGTATGCTATCAATCCTCACTACTGAGTGCAGTCAGCTCCATAACTGACAAAATCCTCTGTCAGAGCACTATTGGTTGATCAACAAATGGTGCAAACTGTAGGAGGCAGAATTAGTCAGTTTTCAGATAGCACCCTGCTCTGGAAGATCCTCCTTCATGGATGTGACTATGAAATGAAGGAACAGGGAGAGATTTATTTTGGGAAAGTGGCTTGTGCAACCACCCCTGGTGACCACATCACTGCATGATAATAGTTTTATCATTCTTGGCTTCTCAATCTTCATGAGAGCAACAGACCAGTAAATGTATCCACTGCTGCTTTAGACAGTTTTGACAATTCCATTGCTCTCTGACTATGTTGCAGATGTTGATTAATAAAACACATGGTAGGTAGATGAGATGGATAAGATGTTGTCAGTTTGACACTGTTTCAGAGTTTGCTTATTTCATTTTCACTAACAGGGGTATAAAAACTAGAACATGGAAGCAATCCCTTGTCGGGGATACTACTGATGATTTGCCAAGCAGAAGTGATTGCAGGGGAGAAATTGTGCACACTCTGTAAAATAGTTAAGGTGCAAAATAATAAAATCAGTGTAGTATAGAAGCATCATAGACTCATAGAATGGTTTGGGTTGGAGGGACCTTAAAGCTCATCTGGTTCCAACCTCCTGCCATGGGCAGAGACACCCTCCACTAGACCAGGTGGCTCCAAGCCCTGTCCAGACTGGCCTTGAGCACTGCTGGAGATGGGGCAGCCACAGCTTCTCTGGGCAGCCTGTGCGAGGGCCTCACCACCCTCACAGAGAAGAGCTTCTGCTTAACTCATCTCAATCTCCCCTCTGTCAAGTTAAAGCCATTCCCCCTTGTCCTGTCCCTACCGGCTCTTGTCAAAAGGCCCTCTGAAGGTTTCTTGTAGCCTCTTTAGGCACTGGAGCTACTCTGAGGTCTCCTTTTAAGGAGCCTTCTCTTCTCTAGGCTGAACAAGCCCAGCTCTCTCAGCCTGTCTCCAGAGCAGAGCTGCTCCAGCCCTTGCAGCATCTCCATGGCCTCCTCTGGACTCTCTTCAAAGCTCCACATCCCTTTTGTGTGGAGGGCCCCAGAGCTGGATGCAGGACTGTAGACGGAGTTTCACCAGAGTAAAGGGAGAAAATCGCATCTTTTGATGTGCTTGTCGCGCTTCTTTTGATGCAGCCCAGGATACTGTTGGCTTTCTGGGCTACAAATGCACTGCTGTAAAGCTTATAACTGTGGCCCAAACACAGTTTCTTGCTTCCTTTTTTTCTGAGGCTTAACTCTAATTATGTATAAACACACACATACAAACTGTTGGCTTTCTGGGCTACAAATGCACTGCTGTAAAGCTTATAACTGTGGCCCAAACACAGTTTCTTGCTTCCTTTTTTTCTGAGGCTTAACTCTAATTATGTATAAACACACACATACGCATACGAATTCTGAAGTCTCACTCTATGTTCTAATAATAAGGAATAAGGATTTCTACGTGTCACTCTGTGCTCCCGTACTGCCCTTTGAGGCTGGAGATTAGTCCATACAAAGCAGGCTGCATCCCGTATCTCAAACGCATTAGATGTTCAACTGACTGATAATATATCCTTTAAAATGACTAATTGCTAGAAACTAATCCCAAAAGTCACTATAAATAGTTCTTATAATTATTCTCATAACTTCAAAAAATTATGCTACATTTATAAGTTAATCTTTCATCTAGGATAAAGGTGACCATGTCTGGAAATCATAAAAACAAAACACAGGTACTGACTAATACAGAAAAAATTGGTTTATAGGTCTGAGAATCTTTCGAAGGAAAGGATATATCTTCAACAAAATCTTGCCAGCAATTGGTTGGGTGACTGCACCTGTTGTCTGAAAAGTAAGAGATGCTGTTGATGTTTTTGGCATAGTTACAATACAAGCTAGTAAGGGCACGTTTTTGAGTTTGACAATCCCAGAGCAATCGTGTCTTAAAGATTATACATAGCATCACATCTCTGCAAATTACCTTCTCATCAGAAGTAAGTTCTCATGGCTTTTGAATCAGAAAATGTTTAAAGATCTACAGGTATGTATAAATTCCACTTCTCCATGAGTTCAAGAGGATGTTGTGAATATTGGAGAAGTATTTTTTGAAGATTATTAGATACATATAACCATATCCAGCTCAAGAGGATCTGCGATACCTTATTCCTCTTCTAAGATCTGATTAGAATATTGTCCTCTAAGGTAGATGAAGCAATGAGTGCTTCTCTCTATGGTTTGGGGGTGATTTATGGTAAATGAAAATCAAGAACCAAAGAATCCATAAAATCAAAGTTGCTATTTTTGCTCCTGGCTTCTGTGGTGAGTGGTCAGACCACAGAGTGGAGAAATACAGCCCTATATGAAGAAAAGTGTATCTGAAAAAATATAATTGAGATTTTTTGAACTCCAGAGAATGTAAAAAGTGAGACTGGTGAATGACCCATCATGTTTACAGTGGATCTGGGGCATATCTACCACTTCAAACACATGCTGCCTAAAATGGCTTTCCAAACATGAGCTTGCATTGATATATCTATGATGTGCACATACTGTCCTGATTTCTCAAGCAGCAAACTGGCTCTTTTCTCATATAATTAGTGTCTTCTCATACCAGTTAAGCAAGCAGATGGTCACACAGTTTGTACACACAGATTTCCAAATGTTCCTAGTGTTTGACTCTTGTTGATGGTCATAATCAACAACAGCAAATAGGATCCTCTCTAAATTGTGATTAAGCAAAATGACCATTCAGTTGGATTAAAGGCAGTTATTCATTTAGGTTTGGTATAGTATTCATTAGAGTCATTATAGTAATGCACGTTACATTACATGAGTGCTGTGTTAATAGCCCAATTCGGCAACAATTCATTCAAAGGAGCAGGAAAATACTTCCAAGTGAGAGATTTCACAATAAGACTGCCCAGTATAGGGCATGCCATTTGCTGGAGTAGTCGGGTAGCAGTGCCCACCCTGTGACACCTGCCACTTCATAAGTAGTTTTAACTGTGTGTGGACATACTGGGGGGTACAAGAAATCACCTGGGTCCCAGTCAGGTTTTTCATATGAACCAACAGTCATGTTCTGGAAAAAAACATTTTTGAGGTAGTTCAGTCATATTGCTTTTTGGGGTTTGATGTAAACTTATTTCTATTTTCAGGATAGATACTTCTATCATGTTCTCTTGTTTTAGAGATACTCTATGTAAAAAGACATTTGATTAACATGTCAGTAGCTTGCAGGTGAGCATGTATATATATTGCAGTTTCTAAATTTTGTCAAAATCCTAGCACATAAATGCATAACACATTAAAAGTCCATTTTTTTTTTTTCACATACCACTAAAAAAAGAAAAATACAGGTTTTTAACTATAACTCTTCATGGTTTTCTCTTGGAGTCAGTAAACATCCAGAGGATATAAGACATAAGGAACCTCCCTCTTAGTGAGATCAGTGGTCCATTTAACTTAGTACACTGTTTAAAAAAATAGTTATATGTGATGTTATTTAGTGAGACTGTGTGAGTTTGGTTTATTTCTTGGGTTTTGTGATTAATAGAATGTGTTAATAAATGCAATAGTGTTTCATATATCATAAAAGTAATAGGGTAGAATTACTTTTGCTTTCTCACTATCTATTCTCTCAGCAATGGATGAAATCAGGATTTCAATAAACATCTCTTACCCATATTCATTGAAATGTATGGGTATTTTGAATGCTGAGAGTGCAGGGGCAGGCGAAAATAGGCATTGAAACTATAAGAAAGTACAAGTGCATTTACTGAGCATCCTCTGCAACTGGCAGGACATTCTATTTCCCTGCAGGAATGTGCACTGAACCTGAAGCATTATTAGGAACCTCACACACAGTCGGGGTTATGGTGATCCTGAAAGAAAAGGAAGTCAGCAGGAACAGTGGTGAGACTTTCTGTCTTCATTCCCAACAGGATTCCTATCTCTTTCCATTGTTGTTAAAGCACAGCCAAGGCATTACATATTCTGACCTGTAGAGCCACATGCAGCCAGAGCCTGCTTTGAACACATGCTGAGTACACGCAGGTACTCTGGAGTGCCACTGTGTAACTGCCCGTGCTGCTCTACTTAGCTGTCTGAATCCCAAATGAAAGGATAATGTTACTGTCCTTCTCAGTGATGGTCAACCTGTTCATATCACCTAAGGTCCCTATCCCCCAGAAAAGCCCACACACATTCAAAAAGGTCAAGGACTGCAGTGGTGGTCTGCTAGGAGCCTTTTGGAGTTGTTTTGCTGGCTTTTCATCTCATGAAGAGAAAGGGCAAAGAGGAGTACCAAAGGGAGAGTTTTTCCCAAAGGTGAAGAAAAATATAAGATTGTAATCCCCTTATCTTAAACACCAGTGGAGAAAACACACCACAAGGGCTGCATAAAAGTGGTGGTAAAAGTGGGATGATTGGTGTAGTTGTGATAATATCACAACCGAATACCATAAAGCAAAAACAGAGCTGTTTTGATTTCTTCACTTGTCCAAAGCTACTTCTCCCTATACAAAGGCCTAATTCTGATCCAGGTAGGTAGCAATGAAGAATGGTTTCATTAATATGTGACTCTCTGCTAGAAATGTTGTTTTGCCAAATGCTTCATCTCACTGAATCATAGCAAGCAAAGGCTTACTGATTACATTGTCATTTGCCATGAGAAAAGAGATACATTAGGCACCTGCTATCTAGCATAATAGCCAGAGAATGAGAATAGCTCTTGAGTGCTGTTTTGAGTAGCATAATAAAAATCACCTTTTGTAGGAGCTCATGTTTCATCATTGCATCTTTAGGGAGAGCCGAACAAGACCAGCTTTCAAAGTCAGATACTGTGAATCTTTACTGTAGCTACGTCATACTGGGAGCACCCTGGACTCCAAATTAGTTCAAATTACAAAGCCTCCTCATACATCTGCTTGTCAGAGACTGAGAATAAGTTATCTCATGGTGTTTAAGTGAAGCAGATTTGTTTACTTTGCGTTTAAACACAAGGCCTTTTACTTTTTTGTAAAGTTCATTTGTGACCAGTCTGCAGGTCATACTGCTTGGTAAGTAAGTATCATCTGCTTTCTGTGCTTCAGACAGTGGAAGAATGAGTAGACTTGAATATGTGTCTATAAAA
Source organism: Pezoporus occidentalis (assembly GCF_034315485.1). NCBI lineage: Eukaryota > Metazoa > Chordata > Aves > Psittaciformes > Psittacidae > Pezoporus > Pezoporus occidentalis. Next base: position 339,852 of record NW_026915159.1, on the reverse strand, counting down.
TCGGCACTGGGGTCTAAATAAATGGGCAGTGCATCCCTAGAGTGAGGAGGTTTTCCCCTCCTTTGTTTAGCTTATAGTCCTGAAAAGTAACTTTGAAGTCTGAAAGACAGTTTATTTCCTTTTAGTTTTTAATGATCAGTTCTATTGGGTTTGTCTGGCAAAGTTTTTGTGTTGGAGGAGCTGCAGGGATGGGTCTGTGAGAAGAAGGCAAGGGCTGCTCCAGTGTCTGGTGGAGCCAAGGCAGTTGGCTTCAAGATGGACCTCCCACTGGCCAAGGCCAAGCCTATCAGTCACTGTGGCAGCATCTCAGAGAGAACATGGTTAAGAAGGGGAAAAAGCCTTACAGGACTTCAGGGGGAAAAATTAGTGAGAATATGTGAGAGAAACTTCCTTGAAGACACCAAGGTCAGTGCAGGAGGGAGGAGGTGCTTCAGACACCAGATCAGAGGTTCCCCTGCAGCCTCTGATGCAGAGTATGGTGAAACCTGCAGCCCATGGAGGTCCACAGTAGAGCAGATAACCACCTGCTGCCCACGGAAGACCCTATGCTGAAGCAGGGGGATGCCTGTAGGAGGCTGTGACCCCACGGGAAGCCCACTCTGGAGAAGGCTCCTGGCAGGACCTGTGTCTCATGCAGAGAGGAGCCCATGCTGGAGCAGGTTTGCTGCAGGACTTGAAACTTCATGGGAGACCCACAGTTGAGCAGGCTGTGAAGAACTGCAGCTCATGGGAAAGACTCATGTTGGAGGTGTTTATGGAAGACTGGTTACTGTGGGTGGGACCCCATGCTGAAGCAGGGAAGGAGTGTGAGGAGTCATCCCTGAAGAGGAAGGATTAGCAGAGACAATGTCTGACAAACTGACCACAATCCCTATTCCCTGTCCCCCTGCACTAGTGGGATTGAAGTGATAGAAACTTTGGGAGTAAAGCTGAGCCCAGGAAGAAGGGAGGCATGGGGGGAAGGTGTTTGTAAAAATTGATTTTATTTCTCATTATCCTACTCTGATTTGATTGTTAATAAACTAACTTCCCCAAGTGGAGTCTATTTTGAACATGATGGTAACTGGTGAGTGACATCTGCCTTTTTTTTTTATTTCCTCTCTACTGTCTAGCTGAGGATGGGCTTTGGTGGGTACCAGGTGCCCAGGCAAGATGAACTCACTTCATCACCTGCAGGGACTATTTCTAGTAAATGAAAGTCAAACATCAAAACATCAAGAAAATCAGCTGGCTTCTGTAGTGAGGGGGAAGACCACAAAGTGGTCTCACAACAGCATTCAAATCACACTCACTGAGTCCATTTGGAAAATTTGATATGTGTTTGGAAATCCGTATAAGGCAGATGGGATGATGAAATAAAAAAAATAAAAATTTAAAATTGTAAAGAGAGAAATTGTATAATTGAGTGGTGAAAATTGTATCAAGTGATGAATAATGGTTAGCTCTTCAGCTGCTTCACCACTCTGCATTCCTAAAACACCCTTTCCAGTGTTTTGTGATGAGACTTTACTTTGCATCATGTAGTTAACGCACAAAACTTTGGATCAGTCTTCATACAGATGCCTATTCTTATCAATAATTGATGAATTACTATTTAAAAATTCAGAAATGGCAACCAGAGTACTTCTGAATGCTGGAAAATAAATCTGCAATAATTATTATTCTTTGGTTTCATAATTTTCTTTTGCAAGCAATTATTGAGAAGAATTTGTATATTATGTCAGACATTCATGTTGTTACTGTAAGATAAAGCAAAGGCCTTACAATGAAATAATGTTTGCTGCTATATTCTCAAAATGTCTGCTGTTGTATTTTATCAAAAACCATGTTTTGGATACAAAACAAAACAAAAAAAAAGAACACTGAATGTCATACTTCAGAACTTGAGGAAAGGTACAATTATTTACCACAGAAAAAATGAGATAGAGGCTCTGTTGTACAATATTTTCAAATTCCATGGTCCCTCCCTTTTTCTAAGCTTTTAGAAATTCCTCTTGTTGAGTGTGATGAATTCATATGTACTTCTTTTTGGTAACTCTCCCTAAGCTATCACAGTAGGTTGCATCCCTCCCTTGAGATCGAGCTTCAGTGCAAGCCAGAATTCATTTTCATGCCTAAGATTCCCTGTAAGGGAAACTAACTGCCTCACTTGAGCCATAGGGTGAGCCAAGATAGATTCATTACAGATAATTGGAGAATTTCAGCTTGAGGGTGAACATGAAGGCAGTATAATCAGTTCATAAATACATAACAGTATCTCACAACACCAATTTGAGAACTCTAGTGGAAATGTATTCCCAAGGAGATCACATCATTTTAAGAGCTCTAAATTTATTTATTTATTTATTTATTTGTTTGTTTATTTATTTTCCCTTATGTAGTTAAGGGAAAAATGAAGACAGAATTTTATTTTTATAATAATCTTATGCCAAAGATTAACTATATGACCCAATTGGAATTAATCTTGACATAAATACATCTCTTAAGAATTCAAGGAGCTCCACTGGAATTAGATGATTCAACATCAGCTCCCAAGTTCCTAAAACAATGACAGTATATACATATAAAAGAGAAAAATGTTAAAATAAAGAAATTATTAATTTACATTACCTACATTAAATCATGACAATCTGAGAGAGACATGAACTACAAATCAGTATTTGTGAATAAGTAGTGTGTGTAGAGAGGGTACTACCTAATGGAACAACAGTTGTGGAAACTGTATTGGGAAAAAAAGAAGCATTCTAAGTAGAATGGAAAAAAAATTTATATGGCATTTAAAAGAAAGAAAAAGAAAAGAGAGAAAAAGAAAAAAAGGACAAAGAAAGAAAAAAAGAAAAAGAAGAAAAAGAAAAAGAAAGAAAAAAGAAAAAGAAGAAAAAGGAAGAAAAAAGAAAAGAAAAAGAAAAGAGAAAGAAAGAGAAAGAGAAAGAGAGAAAAAAAAGAAGAGAAAGAAAAAGAAAAAAAGAAAAAAAAAAGAAAAAATAGAAAGAAAAAGGAAAAAAAAAAAAAGAAAAAGAAAACCAGAACGGCCAAAAGAGGTAAAGCCTAATATATTGGTACTAATCTTTATAAGGCTATGCCTGTGAGCACAAAACTTAATGACCTAGGAAAAAAACGCTCAGTAGTTCAGTGCTGTGAGACAACTGCAAACTCCCTAAGCAGATGGGCCGTCGATACAAAGATTAAAGTCTTGGACAATGAAACAGTTTTCAAAAGAACACCTCAAAATTGTCAAAAGCTGAAAAAATTCTGTAGTCATTGATCCAACCAGCTTCAGAGCACAATAACAATTAAGTAGTAAACCAGACAAGAAGTAACACAAAGGTGAAAGCAAGATACTCAGAGTTTTTATTTATTCATTAGCTTATTCTAAGCAATGTGATGGGACTTTTGAAAAATTACATTTGAAAATATTGCTAGATATTACTATTACAAGATTATAAAGCCACGTGCCATTGTCTGCTTCACAGACTATTAGAGGGAGTAATCCTGCAGGACAAGCCATTTTTCATACTTTCTAATTCCTACACTTCACTCTTGCTGTGTTGCATTAGGTTCAATTTGTTATACATCAAATTTAAAATTTAGATACTCTAGATGGTTCCGACAAAGGACTTCATCATGTTCATGTTGAATCGATGATTACTTAATTTACTTAATCTACTTTTTTAATTTTGAACAGCAGAGACTTGAATAAAGATTGACTCCCTGTGCTTGGACATTCATACATCTTTAACATTTAGTTTCTGTTTATCTTATTTAATAAAAATCTGTCCTTCAGAAGAAGCCCTGCATCACTATGAAAAGAACAATAGCTCTCAAAATTATCTCCAATGCTTTTTATTAGGACTTCTCTTAACTAGTCACTTAGAAATAAATTAACATTCCCCTGTACCTGACACAGAAATTAATGGATTTCTTCAAGATCAATTTGTGGAATAAATTGACCACCAATTATGGTAAAGCCTGCTTTGATTTTCAGTGATTGGTCTCAATGTATCTCTTTATTTGGCTTGAGAGTTCAGAGGACTGCAAGGAGTTTTACAGCAGGCTAGAGGCTAAAAAATACTTTAGTGAACTGAGCTGTAAAATACACTCTTTATAAACACAGGACTTGAAAAATTACTTGAAACATTGTGTTCAATCACTTGCCATGGTGTATAATCTGCCATAAAAGTATTTGTCTTTCTTCTTGAACAAAGACAATTTTCCCACTAGTCTCCCTTAAAAAAAAATCACTATTTTGTTGGGATCATTTACCTAATTTCAAGCTTAAATACCATCATCAATGTATTCTCTTTTGTCCTTGTGCAAATATTGGGTTAAATATTGTCCTGGAGTTTATCTAGCATTTATCTTACCTTTTGCCTCCTGATGAACCTGTAAGGAGGATTTTTGTCTGAATTTATATCTATTTTCCAATTATGGACAAGTAGCTCTTTTCTCAGTCTTCTGCATCCTGTGATCTAATTCCGCAGGGCACCCTAGCAGATTTTTTACACCCTTTTGAATTTGATCTTTTTTTCCTTAAACCTTCAACCAATTTTGAGCACTGTGTTCAAGTTTTTTCTAGATCATGTACAATTATTAAAGGTGTATGATGAACAATCCTTTCTTTCCTCAACCATTTTCTGGCTTCTACTATTGTTATTAGACCCCAGTTAAGTTGCTTTTCATTTACAGGTTTTATTCTTTCTGCAGTTTCAGTCTTCAGGATCCCACAGTACTTCCCATGTTTCAATATATAATGGGTTTCTCACAGACTTCAATAGCTGTGCAAAATCCAACTGTGAGCTATTGATTTTGATGACAAGAGGACTAGCATAAATCAATAGAATGAACAGAAAGTTGGCACCAAGAATAAGAAATTTAGATTAAAATCCCAACCTTGAAATGAAACAAAATGATAGTGCAAAATAAAACAAAGCACTGAGTTTCTTACAATTTCATGATTCTTTTTTTGGTTTTGTTTTTTTTTTTTTTTTGTCTGTTGTTGCAAACTTCATTTAGATTGTAGCCATCTTGATTTCAGGAAGAAAAAGAAAAATATATATATAAAGATAAGAAAAAAAAATAGATAACTAATGGCTAGTTTTATTTATTTTCTTCAGTGAGAGTTTCCAAATCTTCTTGCTATTGATTTGGATAGCAATTATGTATCCATACCCTTATGACAAGTGGTATCTTAGGTACTCAAACACATGATTAAATTTTCCCTGGATGCATAAAAGTTTTTATATAATTTGTCTTCAATTGAAATGCTTTCTAGAACTATTTCACTGGTTGTTTTTTAAGGATTTTTTTTTTTTCCTAACCAGAGTTATTTATGACAGTGATGTTAAAATGTATATTATAAAGCAGCAATCCAGACTTAATGTTTTCCTTGGGCTGCAGTCTTCATAATCTCAGAGAATCTAGTTCCTGATGTGTGTAGAAATTGAAAAAGTGGTCTTAGGCTTACTTACTTACTTAGTTACTTAGGACTTTCAAAGAAAAACATCAGTGTAAGTCCATCATTCAAGAATTTCCAAATACCTGAGATGAGATATATTTAAAACTGATATCACATTAGGGGATATTTTTCTTAGGTTTACCATGGAATTGAATTATCAGTTAAACCTGGGGAATATTTCTGCAGGTTTTTTTAGAGAGGCTTTGCATTGTATGTGTTATAAAGTTTACACAGTAGAATTTTCTTCCAGCAAAAAACGTATTAGCCCCTTTGGTTATTTTTGACAGAAACTGAAAGCCTTTGCCTACTTTAATTCTTCCATCAATAGCAGAACACTTAACAGGTTCTGAATAAAAAATATCAGTTTGCTATCGTAAAGTATTTGTTTTCCATGCCTTTTGGTAAAATTAGAGGGAAATTCAATAATTCTATATTATAGGATAAATTTTTTTAAACCCCTGTTGTTCAACAGAGCTATTAGAAAGAGCTGCAGTTTCAATGAATTGAATATTGGTTTTGGAGACTGAATTTGTGTTTACGTTTGTATGGTGGGAATTATTTGTTCTGAATTTACACTACTCTAAAGACTGAAGAAAATGTACCATTCATTATTGATCTTGCATACAAGGACAGGAAGGAACACTGTGGTGCACTTGTTGGATTATGATGCTCCACTTGAAGACCTGGTCAAGGTACGTTACTGCTTGATTCATAGATGCCTTTTCAGTGTGAATAGGCTTATTTAGCTACCTTCAACATAAAGTACAAAATGTCATACATAAACCTCATCCTTGGGCTTTTACTTAGTTGCATTTCAAGCCACATTGTCAATGTCACTGAATGACTTGTTATGCAAATTAAGTGACTGATTTGCTTATAACATCCTTGTATCTTTTTCTTTCATTCTCAGAAATGAACTATTTTTTTCCCATTGAATTATCAGCATTGCCAATTTTTTGTGTTTCAAATAAGAGCTCTATTAACATTAGGCTATGGACTGCAAATAATAAATATTTACAAATCTATGTAATTATGAATCTTTTAGTGTTTCTAAATGTCACAGTAATTACAGGTTTTGATGCATGGGGAGATGGTTCAAGAAACATTAAATACACAAAATACTCTGCCATCACTGGACAGCAGTAGGTTTGGGAGTATTTGATGTTGGTTCAGAAAATAAGTTCTTTACATACTCTATTAGGTTCTGATTCTTTTTTTAGAAGAAGAGTTTCAAAATAGTGTGTGCAGATGTGTAGACAATATAGATGTGGCTACATATTGTACATAAAACCACCTAAACCTAGGAATTCTTTGATAGGTGCTGGGGATAAAGACCTACTATAAGATTATAAGCTTATTGCTTTCTGGTTTTTAATCAGAATATTTTTAAATTAGTCCTAAAGGAATGTAATTAACCTCTAGGTTCTTCTTAATAATGACATAATCAATTTTAGAATACAAGTATTTCCTACTCAGGAAATAAAAACCTAATTTATTTGCCTACATTCCAACGGAGTTAGGTAAACCTTTTTCAAGGCTTATGGTATTCATAGCTTCAAAATATCTTTTTAAAGATCCCTTCTATCAGCTCAGACTTTTGTCATCAGAGAGCAGTTTTGTCTGCTGAAAGCTGGGCTTTCAGGAACACAGAAAACTTTTTTTTTAAGAATAGACTTTCTATGTTATTTTAGGATATGGTCTGGACTGGTATTCTCAGACACAGTAACAAATAAAACCCCCTACTGGATTATGAAATGCAGCTATTATCTAACGTTGTTCTCATTCTGATTAAGGTATTGAAGCCAATAGTAGCAAGGCTGGTTTGATACTGAATGCTTTCAAAAGTCCCTTCTAAATTTACAACTAAGAGATCCTATAGATTTTTTACTTCTACTTATTTTTCCATATAACATAAAGTTTTGTGCAATTGTTTTATATTTCAGTAAATGTAAGACTTATGCATAAGTTCTTACTATGCTCCTGAAGTACTGAGTACTTTGCTGTTAAAATATTATTACAAATGGCAGCCTGAACTTAATAAAGTTTGTTCAAAAAAGTGACACCATATTAATTAACACTATGGTGAAGGACACTACCACGAAGCTTGTCTAAGCAAGGCTTTTAGGCATTGTGGTAAGAAAGCAACTCACAATGCACTTTACTGAAGAAATTCATAATGCTCAGAGTTGGTCAGAGTTATGGACTGTGTTCAAGAATATAATTAATCATTTGGCAAAAAATGTTTAATAATGCAGCTATCTGTGCTCCTATATAAGAATTCTCTAATTAAGACATAGCTGATAGGAACCGTGCAGCAAAAGTTCTATTGCTTTTTATCTTAGGATAAACAAAATTAATTATAACATAATTGTAACATGGTTAAAAAATTTAAATTTCCAAGAAAATTTTTCATCAAATTACTCTATTTAGTCATGCAAATGAATAGGCAACATTTTGAATATTTACCTCCAACAATTTATATATATGTATATATATTTATAAGGAAATCAATAGCAAAACTGACAAAGTTTTAGTCACAGAGATAGATAGATAGATAGACAGAAAAAATCAAGTCTAGTGATTTAATGAGCCTAAAAAAAAAAATTGGTAAAATTGTGTATTCCAGGCCATGCCTTTCACAATATAAAATTTTTATATTTTTACAGAGCTACTCCAGCATTTGTGTCTTAGCTACTGATGAAATGATTATAAAAATTTAGGATACATTTATCAAAGTTCAGAAACAGGGATGGTATCATTATCTATGCAGTCAAAACTTTTCCTAGAGCATGGTTGACAATGCTGTGGAAAAAGTAACTTTATGTCAAAAATGCTGTTGTTGAACTATTTTGTGTAGGGTTTTTTTTGTATGTTCTGAATACAGGTCGGAAACAGAAGCCTATTGTTTCCTCCAAATATGACACAGAAGTAAATGACACAGAAGCTGACCACAACAGCTAAAACTCATGAGCAGCAGTTGTCAATAGGTTATGTATTATTTTTATCCTGTGTGCAGTGGATCTGTGTTTCAGTCTGTCATTTATAGCAATTGCAGAGAATATGTGTCTTAATTAATGAGTACTCTAAATCCTTTCTGACTGTTTACCACTGACATATGCATCCTGTCTTCTCATTCCAGCATAGAAATTTCTCAGTTTTAGAATACAGAGAAGGAGATCTCATTAATAAAGTTGTGTGTTGCCAGAGTCTTACTGTATGCCTTTATGATCTCTGTTTGTTGCTACCCTTTGTAAAATGTACATAAGCATTTGTCTTAAAAAAAACCTTCAGAAATTAGAGGGATAATATCGGATATGTCCTTCCTCTAGGAAACTACCATGCCATATATATCATCACACATAGAGACGGATCAGAATCATTGTTAGAAGCAGCTACAGTAGGTAGAGGAAATAAGTGACTGGAACTAATGTCTGAGAAGAAAGCAAAGACATCAGTAATATCAGTATATTTGTAGGAATAATCACAATTATTCTGTCTTGCCCAAAATTCCCTGTAATTTTGAGGAAATTACTGTGCTGCTCACTACTTGTGTGATAATGCTTTATGAGACTATGTAATTGAACTATAGAATGGGGAAATAATGATAGTCATTAGTAGTAGCTTACTATATAATAAATGTCTTTTTGAAGTCACGACTGCAGTAGAGAAATCATTAAAGAAGCATTGATTTTTGAAGTGTGACATTCTAATTAGGTAAAGAAAATGCAGAAACTTTTTGAGGGAGGACAAATAGCATTTGTGCTTCATATACTTTCATGTAAACATCTTTCCTCTGTAATTTTGGCTATGATGGCATTTTTCATTATAGATAAAACTATTTCATTTCTTTCTGCTCTCTTTAATTGTGTGTGACAGCCTCTTTTGATTATAGGTATTAGAGCAGAGCAGAATCTTAAAGGATTTGCAAAAGAAGAAATATCCAGGTCATGTCTACTTGCTGACAACAGTCTGTTAAAGTGAGTGCGTGCTATATGTCTTGTAACAGAAGAAGGATTTGATAAGGATTCCAGTTAAGAAATATGAGCTCTGTAAACTTTGGAGCACTTACATGAAAACTGAGTGAAAATGCAAACTAGGACTTTATGGGGAAAAGTTCCCACTGGTAACCACTCCTTTTCAGGTTTGTATTTGTGTACTGCTTTTAAAGACATGGGAGAGTGTAGGGGAATTGGTTTTAAAATGCAGTATTTTTGGCACTCATGACTGTAAAAAGAATAAATGGTCTTGAAACCCAAAATTTACTTCTGAACACTAGATAAACTATGCCTTGGTACAAATATATACTGGAAATGATAGTTATAAAGGTCAGACTTGAATTTGAAGATGTTAAGTGTAGCATAAATAACCAGGTTTCCTTCACATGCTTGTTCCACATACTGATCATCAGTTCTTCTATAAAAAAAATAATGGTATATGAGGTACCAATTGTTTTTCCTGATAATATTTTTTTCATCTACATATCAGATATAGATGAAATAAAGACATTATTCAATGCCTTTTACAAAAGATGGAATGAAGGCATTATATTTTACAAAAGTCTGGTTTTAGTATAGTATCCTGGAAGCACATCAACTTACTTTACAGATTCTAGTTTCATTTATTAGTATAGTTTAATTCTTGGTAAGAAGGTTTTGAATAGACCTCACTGCATGATAACCTCTTCTATTTCAAGGCATTAAAAGAGATTAGTAAAATGAAGGGTATTTATATTTCTCAAGTTTCATTACCTGGAAAAAGAAGATTGCAAGTCAGTCATTCAGCTGAACAGTACACACAGATGTTTAATCCAAATTTATTACCTTCGCTGAATTCAGTAGTCACAAGGTAAGATGAGGTGTGAAGCTAAGATGGTCCATGGGATTCAGTCACACAAGTGAGAGACTAAATGAAGGTGATGTAACAGCTGTTAAAGTTCAATGTGTATGTTTGTTTTGGTAAAGCAGGTGAGTGTAGGTTTAAATCCATCCTCCTTGGCCAAGGAACACTCCCCTTGTTTAGATCATAGAATGTGAATGACTAAACTCTGTCCCACACCATGAAGAGCAACAGAGGTCACTGATTTGAACGAGGACCTCTGGAGATCAGAGATAGGACTACTGCCAACGCTCTATCAGATCATGTGGGTATGTCTAATAGAGTCTTGAATACTTCCAAGGATGGGAAATATAAATAAACTGAAATGCAAGCATTTTATAAAATATTAATTTGTAGATGTTTTTGATTATGATGACTAAACATTTTGTCAGCTTATGGAATTAACTGGGCAGCTGAAAACTTACATGCTTAAACCATATTTCACTTAATTGTGAGATGGAAAAGACATATATTTCACTCTGTTAAGTAGTATTGTCACAGCCAAACAAACAAAGCCAACTGATTTGACTTAAATCCTTCTTAATATTGAAATGGTTGTTTATTCTAAGATCTCAGAATTGACAGCAAAGTTAAGGAAGATCTTATTTTTAACATGTCATGTTGTTTTATTTGAGTTCCTAGACACCATATTTCTGATGATCAGAAGTTCACAAATAACTTATGAATAATGGAAGTAAGTTCTAGGTCATAGCACAACTATAAAGTTGCAGTACATTGATGTCATAAACCCTATTATTGTTTTTGCTTTTTGAATGTTACAAACTCCACTCTCTGTTTACATTAGACATGGTTTCTCAGAAATATAGTTATCTGTGGCTCTCACTGATCTAGTTTAGACTGCTCAGTATTACAGTACCTACAATAATTGTCTGATTTCTCTAATGATATGTGAAACTCCCTACCTTACATTTTGTGTAAATTATCTGAAACTACTAATACAATCATAAATGCAGTAAAATAATTTTCAGAGTGGAAAGTTATTTCGTTTCCTGAAAAATAATTCTGATTGAATTTTAATTACACATTGTTTATACTATTAGTCACTTATCTGTTGCAGCGAGGATTTTCTCAAACTTGAGGAGTAACCTCAAAAGCCATTCCTATTCAAATTGACATCCTGGTATGCAGCACGCTGTTGTGCAGGACAGCTCAGTATGCCCTGTGCTGTCCACTATTTGTGGAGTAAGATGATTGCCTCTTAATCATATTTGCATATCAACTACAGAATTTAATTTTTTTTCAAACTTTGCTTGAGTTGGACCTTGGCCAGGACTATGAGGGTGTGGACTGTGTGTGCATGTTGGTCAGATTAGCCCTTGGCTATTGTGTTATTGTCTATTTCCCTCCATCCACTCTGAATCAAGTAGGAGTCATGATCAGATACGGCCATTACCACCACCACTGGTGGTTATTACTTGAGCTGTGTTGCAGGAAATAAAGTTCAGGCTGGGGACAGCGCACATTGACTCAGATCTCTGCCTGTGGCAGGGGGTTTGGAACTGGATGAGCTTTAAGGTCCCTTTCAACCCAAACCAGTCTGTGATTCCATAGGTCTAAGATTTTATTTGAGTATGTTTAAATCTTTAAACAGAAAATGAAAATAGTATTATATATTGCTGTAACATTGTAGGGGAAATTGTGAATTTTCAAGAAAGAGTTGTTTGATAAAAGTGATAAGTTGGTCAGCTTGCATCTGCTGGTGAATGCTTTGTAATATGAGGCACAGAAGTGAAGACAAAGGCTTTCATTCTCCAGGGCTACTGGCTCTGATTTGTATTCAGGTGTCCATATTCCTCTGACTTTTCAGACTCTTATACTGGAAATAGGTACCTGCGTATCTCAGAGAAGGCAGTTGTCATCTATGTGAAGACAGGGTTGTCACCCATTAAAATAATCTGTATAAATAGTTCATTCAAGTCTCACCAGCCTATTCCTCCTCCAATTTTGTGAACAGACTTTTTCTCCAGCTACTCTGAGCTACTGTCCTAAGGTGGCATATAATTGCTAATCAGGCAGGATTTCGCTACTGCAGAAGAAAATCAGTTACAGCAGGGAGCAGTTACAAGCTTCTGATCATAAAAGTGCCTCTGGCCCTCAGAACAGAGATGAGTGTTTTTATACCTAGCGGCGCTGTAATGCTACAGCCATCATTTCCTTCCTGATAGGACTGACCTATATAAGCACTTAGTTACACTCCTCCATTTCTTGTAATTCTGGCACTGACCTGGGAGCATGTGCAGCTCAGATTCCTATTGTATCCAGAATTATTTTTATTACTTTAATTACTGTGTTATTTTACATACTTGCTTGCTTAATGCTCAAGAACTTTGAAAATTGTCTTATATTAAACTGAAATGTGTTTTATATTTTTATTCATAGTACTGTTGAAAGACAAAGAATATTTGAGAGCTGATTTTGGCTTTATTAACTGTCCAAAGAGAGCTTTAAATTTATGATTTTGTGCTGTGCTTAGATAATTAATGTGTTGTAGTAATGTTTAGCCTTTTTGAAAAAAAAAAAAACACCCAAACCCAAGTACCCTAAACGACATCCCAAAAAACAAACCAAGCCGTGTTCTTTAGTGTGATTCTCATTTATTTCTTGGCATAATAAATTATGTGGCATGCTAACATTTTTATTCACTTACAGCATTTGAAGATGTGCCTTAGAAGACACGGTAAATAAAGCTCAGGACATGTTAGCATCTGGTAGTAAGTGAGACCAAGGATAAAGGGTGTTTGTAAAGTAGGAGAGACACTGGTAGTGAGCAGGTGACACAAGATAGATGAAATAAGGTTACTGGAAACCATATCGTAACAAACATCTGACAAACACAGCTACAGTGGTGGTCCACAGCTGCAGGAAGAGCGAAAGGTCCCCAAAGCTGAGGACATCTCCAAGGTCAAGGAGAAAAATCTATTAGCAATTGAAATGAGAAAGTCATTAAGTCAGTGGAGGAGAGCAATTTCCTTGTGAAAGCCACAGAAAAATCCTGATTAAAATCAATCAAGGGTCCTGTTGTGTGCAAAATTATTTCTGCGGGGGTAAAAAGCTACTTCCTCAGGCATTTTTTTTTTTTCCTATGGGAACACAAAAATTAGAGATTTTTTTTTTTTGTAAAATGGATTGTCCTCAATGTGAAATGATATTTTAAAAGGAGTTTCAGTCCTGTAATAGATTCATTTCACAGCTTCATTTTTGGATTTGTCATACCTACAACATTAAAATAAGTAAAATGTCAGTGCAGTTAGATCATGGAACATGTTGAGAAGACTGTAGAAGGAAGAACGGAAAATAACAATAGTAAAGGAAAAAAATTAAAACCAAACATTCTGTAAAAAGTTGCACAACTTTATAAAACTGGTTGATAACTAAGTGAAACAAGTCTTGAGAAAGATTTAGGTCAGATATGATTGAGTGCAAAGATTATGAATAGTAAAATTTTGGAAATTGGTAATTTTTCTATGTTTCCTTGATAATTGGTTGAAGCTGGAGAATATTTCAATAACAGAAAAGTGCCCACTAGGCTGATGTGTCCTGTGTGTACAAAACAGGAGGGAAAAAGGAACTGAAAAGGAGACAGTGCTAGAAAGGGATGTATTATATAAGGTATTTCTCAAAGTTCACAGAGACTAGTCACGTATGACAGTATATGACAGTGTTTATACATAGGAAGTGATTAAAAGAATAATGTCTGCAGAGCTATGAAATAGTTACCTAGAGAAAGGGAGAAAGTACAACATGTTACTGGGGGAATTATAAACATCTAAAAATACCAAACTTTTCTGTAAATAACACAATGGAGTTCAAAAATAAAACAAACAAACAAGTTATACAGATTAAATAAAGACCATCTTCTGACTTTTTGTGTATAAAGAGCTCACAAAAAAAAATTCAAAGTTTAATATATTTATTTATTTTATATTAATATTTCCGTCAAAAATGTTTATCATTTGGCTATTTCCTTAGCTCATTCTGTTCCTCCAATTTAGTTATGATTTTATTACAGTTTTTGAACATAGTGAGACTGCTAAAACAATTCATGTAGTTGGTGGACTATTGTAGTCATTGCTGTCTTGCAAAAGACACTCAAATACTCTGACCGCATGAATATAATGAGATAAATAAAACTGGAATTTTTGATTGAACCTTTTTGTTCTGTCAAATTTATTTTATAATTATTTTTCCAGACTTTTATGATTGCTGAGTGAGAGGTACAATCTGAAGGAATTTCATCTGTTCTTGTATGCATATTCATCTGTTCTTGTGCTCATATTTATATGTTCTTGTACACACATTTATCTGTTCTTGTACACACATTTCTACAAACAGTTTTGCATCTTATGTAGAAATAAACATACCTTGCACTGCTGGATGTCTTTAATAATGTCTAATAATACCTCTAACTGAACATACAGAAATACTTGATATTCTTTTTGATACCACTGGTAACCTCTGTGAAGGAGCTTTTGCTACTGCATGCAATTGGACTGGTTGCCAGATACATGTGGGTGAGGTCAAAAGATTATCTAAAAAAAACCAAAATCCTAAATGTGGCATTAAAATATTAAATGCTATAAGGACTCATATAAAACATTTTGATATTTATATACAAACATATATATAGATATACACATAAGTATGCTACAAATTGCTTCATCTTCGATTAATATTTTATATTCTACACTTATATAGCATTTGCATTCATTGAATAGGTATATGTTTTGAATACATAGGAAATCTATTAAAGTAATGGTTGCATATATAAGCATTCCTCTTTATATTAAATGCAAACAGAATAGTGGAGAAACAAACAAACAAACAAACAGAGTGAAACTGTCTTATCTAGTCCTATTGACAGTTTTGAATTAACTGCTTCCAGAAGGATACATGAAAAGCTAGTTCTTCTATTGTATGGTTCAAAACAAATCACAGGAATGATAAAAAAGAAGACAAGGTTGTTACTACTGACTCTTAACAACATTCAGGGTAGGACATTTCACTCACATATGTTTGCAGAGTTTATGTTGTCCTTCAAAACACTGGGGTTTTTTTTTTGTTTGTGTGTTTGTTCTTTTATTTGTTTTTTTTCTTAAACTCTTCCATTTAGTAGTCTAGCTTGAATACATTAAACTTTAAGAAAAGCTCAAGCTGCCATTCTATTAGAGATTCACACATACATTTGAATGAAAGGGGAAAAGGAAATTAGAAGAATATGAGCAGAATTATTTTCTGCTGAACATCTATCTACAGGTGGATGTGGATTATTATTCTAGAGAAGAATGTATTTGTATGGTAAAAGAAAGTTCTTCCTCTCATTTTCTCCATGACAGAAGACATTATAATTACCAACTTTTTTTACAGCAACAGTAATTTGTTGCTTTTGCAGAAGATCAAGAATTATTCTATATTAGCACCATTTTTTTAGGTTTTTTACTTCCCTGATACTTCTCCATAGAATCGGTACATCATGTGGTCTTTTACCTCACTGCCCTAGAGGGCGGTGAAAAGCCTAAAAGACCATATAAGAAATTTCACCATGTTAATTGAAAGAATATGTGGCAGAGGTGTAAACAGCCTCAATATTTCTCTAAACCGTTAAGCCACTGAAAAATCTTTTTTCTTCTTATCCTTGTTTTCTGTGATTTCTTATGCTCCTTTGTTTTGTAAAGAAAACATGCAAACTGCAAACAAATGCACACAACAGTTAAGCAGAAAAATGTGTATTACAGTAGTGGTAGATATGGCAGTAAAAAAAAGCTGTACTTCTAAGCACAGTATTCTCCACATGAATCACAACATTTCTCAGTTTTCACATTCCCCAATACCTTTCTTACAATCTGGAGATCCATTATTGATTTCAAATTGATTTTATTTATATAAAATGATCAAGACATTGAATCCAGCTATTTCCATAAAGGAGGTTTGCTTCTTACTGAAGTAAGTGCTTGTTAAAGACAGCAAAAGTGTAATATATTTTTATAGCAAAGGAGTAGCAATCTATGATTATATTATCATTATAGGCCCTTTAAATCCCAACCACATTTTCCAGAAAATAAGTACATTCTGTTTATCACACATGTGGATTAAAGTCATTTCACAGTGTTATTACTGTAGTAGCAGTAATAGTATAAATAACTGTCTTCTACAATTGAATGGAAATAATAAATGTGCAGGTTACAAGGATGCTAAAAAAAAAAGAGGAAAAACAATCTGATTTTTTATTGGCAAAATAAAATTGAAGAATAAATAAAAAAATGAAACTACCTTCATTATGCAATAACCTTTATATTTATTAGAAATTACTTCATCAGCTGTCATAATAATGTGCACTTTAAAAGCTTTTTGTTTACCTAAATAAAAGAGATATAGTTACACCCTTTTACTGTAAGCTGTTAAATTTATTTTAAACTTTACAGTGGTTTATTTTAAGGTGTTAATGTCATTTTCAAAACATGTTACCAAGATCTGGTAAACTTCTATAAATTCCATCACTGAAGTAAATGTAATTTCCTTTTAATTATACAAAGCTTTGGAAATAAAACAATTGTAAATTGGTCTGAGTGTCAGTAGCCGATATGAAACAAATAATTCCTGGACGTTATGGGGGACAGTACACCATTCTTCATGTTCAGTGGGTATCTCCTACATCAGAAAACCCATATTATCAAAGCCTAGAAAATGATCTGCAGAAACCTTTGTATTGTATCTACTAAATCTTTTGCCCACATCCAGTGCCGTCATGAAGCAATAATCCAGAGAAGTTACAGCTGAGGTCAAACTTTAGCTTCTCACCGAAAAATACTTAATGAAAACTGCCTTGGTTGAAGTAAAATTAGAAAAATCTTAATGGTAAATGAACAGATATGTGAATAGAGTGTCTTCTAGTTGTCCAAAATAGCAGGCAATTTGAAAATCACATTTTTAGGGTGATGGGTGTATGACAAGCTTGTAAAATTGCTACCGAGCATATAATATTAGCAAAACTCATAAGTTTAACAGGAATTTCCTTTTGTAGTTAGGTTTTTTTGCAGTTGGGACAGAACCTTTTTAATGTTCTCTGTCATTTCCAGAGACATAAAAAATACAAACCAGATGCTACATCACTTGATCATATTATACAAATGGCACCATCCATCTGATCAAATGTCCTCTTTTCTTCTTCACAGCTGGCCAAGGCTTTCTGCTCAGCCCTGCATAATTCTGCTGAAAAGGAGCAAAAATGTTCATACTTATGTCCACAAAGAAAACTGTGATAAACACTTGCAATATGGACATCTGAAGAAAACTTGAGGAAAAAAAAAAAAATAATAATTGCTACTTAGCAGTTTGCAGTTAATTGAAGAAGTTTGTCTAGCATGTTAGTGATTCTTCTGGGTGCAAAAAACTCCTCTGATCCCTACACCTAACCCCATTCTCCCCTAGTCAAAGAGGGCCAATATTTATAAAGTTCCTTTGAGCCTCACTCAGTCATGTTTGAATATTTTCATGGATGAATATTTCACAACATCTCTGGGCACCCAGCTGCAATATTTGACAACCCTCATAGTGAAAAAGTTTTCCCTTTCATCTTATTGTAACCTCTAACATTCCAGTTTGTGCCTGTTTTTTCTTGCTTTGCCACTAAGGTCTGCTGATCACTACCATCTGATATGATGAAACTTGAGTCAAATTAATTGTGAGTAAGCCAATTTCCTACTGGCAAAAAATTTGGACAAAATACTGAGTTTCTGAATCTCATTTTTTTTTTAAAGAGATGACATGTGAGTGAGAACGTCCTGCCCTCTCCCATCCATGTGCTGGAATTAACACATGCAGGTGATTCAAAAGTGCTGGAAAAGGTAAAAAAAAGAGGTAGAAGCAATTGAGCCAAGAAAAGCAACAAAGAAAAAAGAGAAAATTACCTCAGCTGATGTGCAAATTGGAGAAAATAGATATAGCAAAGCTGACTGAATAAACACAGTTATTGTTATGCAATTAGAATTTTGCAGCAGAAATATGTCCTAGTTCTCTTGAGATTGTATCCTTTGTATGTATGTGCATATACTCTTTTGAAAACTAAAGATCTTAAGGCAGCTTACTTTTGATTGATGGTTCTCTGATTACCAGGTAACCAGCAGGCATCTTGCAGCTTTCATCTCAGCATCTCTGATTGCCATTTGGAGGAGACTTAGTTGCTGCTGTCAGATCATTATACCGTATTTACAGTTACATTTGCATTATCACTGTCACTTGTAAAACTACTTTAGAAAACACCTTGGATTTTTCTGGTGGCTTATATTTGTACCACTATTTGCTGCTCCTGTGTCAGTGAGCTCATTGCCATCTTACAGGTCAAAAGTGGAATTCTGGTCTTATGTCTATTGTACAAAATCTCTTACTTCTCTCAGATAAATGACTACTGCTTTATTGTGCCTAGCTACAAAGCATTGAATAATTTAATGACATGCAACTATACAGAATGAATGTTTGCAGTCATTAGAGTGTTATTGTCTTCTACTATCTGCCTATACCTTGTTGATTTTCCACTTGAATATTTCAGTAGATAAGGAAAATCTCAAATGTTCCTTAGAAAAGCTGTGCTAGTGGCATTATTTGCAGTATCAGAAACAACAGTAAAGAACAAAGTGGTCTTTGAATTGCACTGAAAACCACAGCAAATGACAGAGGAGATTGAAATTCTGAATAGAATTTTTAAAAGGCTTTCTGCATGGGGCATTAAGATGTTTTCCTGTGATTCTTTTCTGAGCTTGGCATCATAATGGCTTATAACAAAATGTGTAATCCCCTCACAAATATCTCATGAGGAAATAATAACACCCATCATTTTGCACAGATGGTAAACTGCTGAGAAACTGGTGTCAAATTTTACTTAAAAAGAAGGAAAGTGAGAATATATATTTTGGAGTATGGTCATCAATTACTTCTCTTTTCCTCTCTTCTTAAACTGAACTATTATCTCAGACCTAATTGGTTTATTACAATAAAAATATTTACATCTGGTGCCAAAACCCATAAAATCCACAAAAGATGTTGTTAACATACTGCATTTTAATTTCATTTGTGCCTTAAACATCACAATATTCCCTGTTGTAAGCATAAAGTCATTCCCATAGAGATTTGTTCTGTGCAAATCTATAGTTACTGAAGAGGAGAATTGCTATGAGCTCCTTTTTTCATTCTACTTTCTTCTTGCTTGAACCTCACAATGCAGTTTATGAGGTTAATCTTGTGGATGGAGCTGTAGTTTTCATATTTTATGTGATACATCCAAAAGTAAGACTAGAGATAGTATAATAATGGATTTTATTTTGCATTAAACTGCAAGTATACCCTAAGTATACCCTGCATACCCTAAGTATAACCCATAAGTAGTTCTTTCCTGGGAGCAAATGCTGAAGAAATGATAGTTTGTGCTCCAAAGATCTTCCAGTTGAACTCTTCATAGATAAATATGTTTATGTGACTAAAACTTCAGTGAAAACATCTTGGTTCCATCCATGAGGGTGCTGGGGAGTGTGGTGGAAATTACTTATATAGACTTTATTGAATCTTGAACCTTGCCTGCATACTGCATGCTTTACTACAGAATTAGTGCACTTACTATTGCTATTTTTTTGCTATTATTTAGCACACTTGCTATTGCTATTACTACAATACAGTTACTATTTATTGCATAATTAGTGCATCACTAATATTAACACATAATTGAATTCTGCAAGTTTTTGTCAAAATATTATGCTAAAATTATGTAAGTCTTGTCCAGAATTAGCCACATCTTCTGTAACTTTGTAAATACCTTTTTTTAAATAAAAGGCTGTAGACTCCTGATAAAAATTTGGAGCTTTGGCCACCTATCTTCCTTTTATGGATAAACACACACAAAGTGTACTTCCCACAGCTATGTGCTCCTGCTGAGGATCAGTTTTCCTACAACAGACATACACCATAAGTGTGACAAGGTATGTCAGCACTAGGGCACATGGCTACTGCATTGAAACTGGAAGAGAAAACAAGAAAGCATTGTGGAGATAATCTCCAAAAGAGCCAGCTGAACAGATCTGCTTGACCTGTGAGATGTTTTTCCTTCAGATACAGATACCTTTGGGTACAAACTGGAACACAAGAGGTTCCACTTAAACTTGAGAAGAAACTTCTTCTCAGTGAGGGTGACAGAACACTGGAACAGGCTGCCCAGGGAGGTTGTGGAGTCTCCTTCCCTGGAGACATTCAAAACCCGCCTGGACACATTCCTGTGTAACATTATCTAGGTGTTCCTGCTCCAGGAGGGGGATTGGGCTAGATGATCTTTTGAGGTCCCTTCCAATCTCTAGCATACTGTGATACTGTGATACTGTGATACTATCAGACTAGCTTGCTAAAGTAGTTGTCAGCCAATTCAATTAAGAGACCTTCCTTAACAAATGTTATGTGTCAGGGCTTTATTTAATTTGGGGTGAGGAAGAACATGGTGGCTTGGTATTGTTTGTTTGTTTAATTTTGGCTGGGGTTTTGTTGTTGTTGTGGGATTTTTTTGAAACTGTTGCTGCCTATGAGCATGACAATGTGAGAAAGAATTAGTTATGGGATGAACTACTTTCACAGTCTATAGCACTTTTGTAAATCAACAGTTTACAGTCCCCATCTTCCTCTAGGATTATTTATCATGTTATATTTTAGTAACACTACGTTTCTTCAGATTTTTGCTTGATTATAATTGCCTAAAAGAGAATTATTGCCAAGAATTAATAGAATCTGGCTGATCTAATGAGATAAATTTTGGATATAGAGTTCATGCGAATGCTGTAGTTACACGGGACTGCCTTGTACAATGCTGTCTTATATCAGATGAGTTTTTAACTTCTGGCTGTCTTAAAGACATTTGTCTTTTAATCATACCTATGTATCATACCTACGTATAAAACCGTAGAATGAAGTGCACTTTCTATAGGCAAAAAAAATAAAACTTTACAACTGGCATACAAATGTGCACTTTGCATATACAAATTATACACAAAATATCACCCATCTGGAACGTCAGGTATGTATATCACATTCTATGGTCCAGAATATCATCACTTAATAAACTACATTTTACATGTTGGATTGAAGACTTATATTGTGATTATCAAGCGTAACTGAACTACCACCTAATATTTTGTTTCTGGGTACCTGTATAATATTGCTCCAAGCATAACTTTTGTCACAGAGCTCTGAAAAAGTTCTTGTCTGTTAAGACATAGTTGTGTAAGAAAATAAGCCAAAGTCATCCTATGGCCAATGGTCTACACAGTTTTTGCTGGCTTAGGTTCCTGTGGACAAAAATAATGACTGTGCTTAAAGTTCACGCTAGGAAGGGTCACTGACAGATCATCTCAACCATGCTTTGCTCAGCATTTGGAAGAGGAATTAAGCTGACAGAGGTGTTTGGAAGAAGTGTGAAGCTAGCAGAGACCAAAACCATGCTAAAATATAGACAGTCATGGAGTCTACACTAATCAATTTCATGCAAGACTAAAGAGGTATCTTGCTTGTGTTTTACATTTGCATTTTAATTTACTATTGCTCAGTGTTCTATTTCTTGTTAACCATATAGAACCATGATTCATCTTGACTCCTCTCAGTTCAGCAGGGTTTAGAAAAGTAGATGTCTTGAAGGAAATCTTGATTTACTCCAATAAAAAAAGATGCAGCAAATTGTCTCTTGTAACCGCCTTTTGTAGGACCCTCACAATTTGGTAAGCTAGGAGACACCTTAGGGTGATGCCACACAAAAGGTTGTAGTTCCTTACTGCATGGAGGGCAGGCTCTGCCTTCCGGTGGAAAATAAAACAAAAAATCAGGTGATTCTCAGAGCCACATGTTCATACTGAGGGGCACAGGTTTCCTACAATTCTGCTGTGATGGATTTATTACTTCATTGGTGATTTATAAACTGAATTAGCCAATTTGTGCATGTGTACTTGAAAAAGACTTCCTCTGAAGTTTTGGGTGATGCAAATCTAAGTGAAAGGAGAATAAGATGATATGGAGGAGGGAAGAAGAAAAAAGCCACTGATATGCAGTGGTTTAAAATGTGTCTCTTTAAAGCACAGGCTAAATGAAACTTGCTTTATTTACTTCTTATTTTAAGCATGTATGTTTCATTAAGGTTTGACAGTTTTCAATGTATGATGGAACACTGCAGTGTGTGGTGTTGTTCAAAACCCAGAAGGTGCCAGTTCCCCCTCTGGTGGATGTAAAACCTGAAAGACTGACTCTGCCTGTGAGCAACTATTCACACTTATTTACTTCAATATTGTTGTAAGTCTTATATGCATAAATTGTGGCAACTGAGGCACAGACTCCAGTTGTGGTGTAACCGAAATCATTTATTGAGCGAGCTCACAGGCTTTTATAAACCTCTGCCTAGTGGTTAGTAACAGTTAGTAGTGGTTAGTTCTTTTCAGTACTTTTCCATCAAGCAACATCATGGAATTTTTCCAGCCAATGAGATTACTGATCACTCACCTTTTCAACCAATTGCATTATTGTCCACGTGCCTTTGCTTGATCAACTTATTTGTACCCAGATGTATAAGCACATTTTTCTGATACCACTTTTTGTTACATTATTACTTTCCATTTTCTTTGAACACACATTCTTTGTCCCTTCAGCCTACACTGTGGACTTTCCACTAGCTCCTGGGAAAGTCCCGGGTACAACATCTCATCTTTGTCTTCAGTAACTTCTTTGTTTCAATATCTGCAGTTCTTGGAAATTTTCTCGAAGTTCTAGCTTCGATTTCTCTTGACTCCCATGGTTTGCAGCTGATGAGGGTCAGGATGTTCATGCTGTCATTCAGGTCTGCTGGTGCAGCTTCTTGTGCAACATTCCCCACATAAAATCAGTTCAGGCTGGAAAATACACATTTACATATTGCAATAGAAATCTCACTTTGCCAGGTTTGCTCTGATTTTTTTTTTGGTAATATTTTTTTATGTCTCATTTCACTTTCATTTACTTAGGAATTTTGAAGCATCAGAGGTGTCATGCAAACATGACGTAAGAAAGTGAGGATCTAATTTTTCTGGGGAGATTTTGTGAATTTTCGTTTACAGCAAAGAAAAAGAATGTACCTCAGAATTTTTCAAGGCAAGTCTCTCACTTCATCAATCTGAGTTTGCTTGTAAGAGGTTAGTTTGGAGGGAGGGGCTTTTTTTTTTTTATTTCATTGTTTTGTTCTGCTCTTTTTTTTTTTTTTAATAGGAGAAATAAACAGAAACAGACACTGAGCAGGATCTCTAACAACATATATGTAGGTATCAAGTACTGACATTTGCTTTTTTGTACTTTTTTTGAATGTCTTCAGTATGTATACCTGAATACTGGCATACAGAGATGATCTTCTCTTAATGTGACTGTAGAAATAAAGTAGTATTTGTGGTTTTAACAGCATGATCTGCATATTTGTTAATTCATAACTGAATTTTCTAACTTGCCTACACTATCTCCCTCTAGGTTCTTTCAACAGAAAGCAGCAGCGATACTCCAGCAAATGTAATTATAGATTAAAAAAAAACTTTGTAATGCTTCTAAATTGAAAAAAAACCAAACAAATAAATCTTTCTTATGTTTATTGATCTTTCTGTTTTCAAGAAATTACAGACCTTAATGCTCAGGTCCCATTAATGGACCTTATCTTAAAATTGTTTCAAATTATATGTGTGTGTGTGTGTGTGTGTGAACAGGGGCTTGAGGCATGAGTTTATTATTATTCCATGTGATTTGAGGAGCTCAGCTCTTTCCTGAAGGTTTTTCACAAAATCTAACTCATGCCCCCCAAAAGAAGATTTTTATCTTCAGAATTCCATGAGCAGGACAAGGCTATATGGTGTCATATGTCCATATTTGCTTAATCGAAGAAGTGGAATTTTTCTTTCTAATCCCATTCAGTGTCCCACAGACTTCTCAGAGCTGCAGGTAAATAATTTTTCTATTTTTATTCAGTGCTAGGGAATCCCACACTTCTTCAAAGACTGTAGGATGCTGTGAATAGAAATGCCATTTTTATTTTCCTTCATTCCACAAGCCTAGAAGTCTTGGGAAAATCTAGGGAACAAAACTGAGAAAATCTTGAATAAATTCAGCAAATTAAGTTAAATGAAGGCTGTCAGTATAGATGAGCTGAAACCATATTTGAAGCTTTTCATTAGGCACTATATTGAAGAACAAGAACCAAATTACCTAATGACTGAAAACTTCATGAAAACAATATTAAATACCTACTAAAAAAAATCACACTTTCACAGAGAAACCAACATATTCACTGTACTTCAGAGGAAAGTAAGCTAGCTATTGGCATACCAATAAAATTTTATACAATTTCTCAAAATACTGTCTTTACATATTACAGTTTCCTTACCTTAAAATATTATTAACTTTAAAAGCTGGTAATTAGCAGCAGCTGTTAAACAATCTATATCTTTGGTTTTCAATTAAAGAACAATAGCCATCTATGTGTTACTCATCTAAACAATATTTTAATGGAATTAGCATTAAATAAAAGCCAAGTTAGAAATCAAATAATGAGTTCAGAAACAATTATAGGCTTGTATATAGTATTAAAGCCTGACGATGTTACAGCTTAATATTCAGAGAAGCAGACACAAGGTACTATTTTCCCATATGTTTTATAAAATTGATTTAAAGCTTATATTTTCAGAGAAAACTGTGTAAATAAAAAGGTGGGGTTTGTGAAGCAAAAGGCAGTTTCTTGAAAAAGAATTCTTAAGCTGTTCTTGTAAGTAAAAGCATTGAGCTTAAGTTTTGAAAACAGTAATCTTTCTTTCCCTTCCATTCTTCTCTTAGATCAAAAATAGTAGGTGAAAGTAAGAAGTTTTCAAATGGTTTACTTATGAAAAAATCTTGATCAGGCCTACTATATCATCTAAGGTTTTAACTTCGATCTCTAGTAAAGTGTGTGAGAAAAGATCTATGAAGTAGTTTTGTTGTTTGCAAAATACAGCAATGTGCCACCAAAAATATCTGCAAATGATGCTGCCAATCCTAAAAAGAAATATTTTGCTTTTCACATTTTGCATTATAAATCTAAATGAATAAGCAGATTTTGGCAGGATTGACCAAGAATGACTTCTGATTGACCATGATTGACCTCTGATTGACCATGACTGACCTTGTGATCAACCTCCAACTACTGTTGTAGAGATGGATGGGTCCAAATCTGCCTCTTTTCCTCTGATAACAATTTCAGTCCTTTATTCTGCAGTGACTAAACATAGCAAGTTCATGTTGCTAACCTACAGAAGGAAAGATCGATGGCCATTTTTCTCTAATCACCAGTCAATTCCTAAAATAAAGGAGAAAATTATTTCCCTTATGGGTATTTCAGTTCCTGTGTTTCTGAAATGCCCATGGATATTCTAAGCTTTGCAGCTGCATACTGCAAGAGGTAATGGCAAGCACAGCGATTACTGAGATGTATAAATCTTGTGATAAAGTTTTTTTTTTAGAGAGAGACTCATCTAGCTCATTTTCTTCTCCTTTTTAGTCTATATTGCTTACATAACATTCTGTATAAAATAGTCTTTCTTTGCATCATGTACTTTTGCACATTGATCTTTTATGATTGGACTGTAAGTCTGGAAGCAAATAATTTCATGATGACAGAAAGAGGGGAATCTGGGTAAGTTAAAATTACTAAAACTTAATTAAAATAATGATAATTGTACTCCTCCATTTGCAAGCACAAATGTAGCAAAATCCTACACAAATTTAGAGAACAAAGGTTATCTAACAAATATTATTGACTTGTACAGCCTATAGTCAAAGTTTAGTATTACAGCCTATTTTAGATTTTTCTGATGAAATTCGTTATTACAGGCCTAATGATTAGCTTAACAGGCCTATGATTTGTTACTTAAGAGAGAGTTTAAGGTTTGGGGTTTTTTTTAAAGAATATAAGGATTTCAATAGTTAATGGTTTTGCCTAGTATTTTTTTTTTTTACTTCAGTGTTCTAATATAATTCAACTATAGTTTAACTACATTTGCTATTTACTTGCTTAGATTTTTTTTTTAAATTCATCAAAGAACTTGGTATTTAAATTAATTTAGTAAAACTCTGTCCTTTTCACTTTCTAAGTATGTCCAGAAAATATGCATTAGCTATATTAGCTTAAAAATAAATTCCTTTCTCAGTTTATTGCTAGTTACAATTTTAATTTTAAACGAAAAGCGTATTTCAGGGATCTCTTCTACCACAGATATCTCTGTTGACACCTGCAGCTGGCTCTCTCATGCTGGTGTACCCTCTTCCTGCACTCTGCCAATGGATACTTTAATTGTGATAACTAAAGAAATGTCAGAGTTGTGTTTTTATAATATAAAGAGAAGCTTTTACTGTCCTTAAATGCATCTATCTATAATGCATTCAAGAAATAGAATGATCGCAATTTTCCTCCTCTTCTTCATAGCCCCACCTTCTTTAGCTTCAGGTCTATGAAGATGGGCCACAACTTTCCAACCTTTTCCTCATGTAGGTGAGTCATTGGGCTCATTTCCAGGCAGGATGTAAACCGCAGCTCTTCAGTGCAAGTAGCTAACTTCTCAAGATAGAGAGGGAAAAGCAGGCAAATTGTTAGCTCCATATAAACCTGGGTCGGTTCATATTATGGTGCAAAAACATCCTCAGTTGTAGGTTACCAATCTGCTCCTAGCTCTGCGTACAACTGTGCTAAAGAGTTTTACCAAAAGCATGCATATAAAATTTCTTCATGAAAGGGGGTGAGGACTCTCAAATAAGAAGTTAGCTGCCAATCCTGTAGCTGTTGAGTCTGGGCTAGAAACGTTAGAAACCTCCATTAACATGTCAACTGCACAGTAGAGGTAGACATCTTGCATCTGTAATTTCTACCTTGACAGCAATTTCACTGACAGTCAGTGTCATGTTTGCCAGGGTTTAGGTCTGGCTACTTGCTTTCTTTTCAGTACTAGCTATCTCTCACTATTCTGATGTTTTGCTGACAAAGACAAGTGATCCTCTAGGGAAAGGCACCAAGAAAACTGGTGCACTTGCAAAGATTAATTTGCAAAGATTAATTTGTAAATATTAATTTTCATGCATAGGTCACACAAAAAAATATCTGCTTCACAATGAAATGCACACGTAAATCCTAGAAAACAATAGTATGTTTTTTGCCTTTTTTTTGTTTTGATTTGTTTGGCTTGTTTTGATTTGGTTTTGTGGGTTGTTTTTTTTTTGTTTGTGGGTTTTTTTTTGTTTTGTTGTGTTGTTTGTTTGCTTGTTTTTTGTATATTTCATTACAGGCTTATGTAAGAGGGAGTTATTTTTAATCTCTCTCTTTCCTCCCAAACACAGGAAACCTCCACTAGAAAACTACAGGAGCAGAAAAAGAAACTAATTGCTAAATTCCAAAAGTTATTGAAAGAAGTAAAACAAAATCTTAGGCAAGAGAGCTGGACAGACAGCTTGTGCTGTTGTGTGAGGTCCTGGCCAGAGAAAGAGTTGCCACCAGCAACACCCTGAGACAGCTGCTTTCCTCCTCCAGGTCATTTAGTCTGGGTGGCCAGAGGATTAAAGAAAGACAAGTGAAGATTTCTGGAGACATCAGCTTTTGATATGGAAGGACCATGATGATCTGGAGGTGGAAATGGAGAATGTGAGCACAGCATCTCCTGAGGAGAGAGCATGGCAAGAAGACATGGTAAAGAGAGTTGTGTCAGTGTGGTCTTGCAGATTCTTCTTGTCTGTAAGGTTATTTGTGCTTTGTTATGTTTGTTTTTTTTTTTATTGCTGGTCAATTACTATTATTGTATTATATACTGAATTTATGGAATAGCTTACCGGGTGAAAATATTTTTGTTTATTTGAAATTAAAAAATGACAGAAAATCTTGTTACCTTCCTTAAAAATAAGAAAGGCAGTGTCTACATGTGTGTTGCATTTCACAATAAGAAAAATTCTTACATTTACTGAGAGTCAGTGTCCTTTCCCAGTTAGGTTCACAATTCACTCATTCAGCTATTGAGAATACATATTAGTCTGAGATGGTATTTTGACTGATACCTTATCTAAATGATCTTTGTGTATTTCCTCATTCAAACTGTTGTATTCCAAAATACAATGTAATTGAATGCTCAGGGGAGATAATCTATTTTGAATGGTTACCATTCTCAATTCATCAACAAAGGACAATTGACAGACAACTCTATTTCCCCAGAAAGTATAACATACACTAGTATTTTGACAGCCTGGAGTCTCCAAGGCCATGGAATTGTCTTGTTATGGGAGAGGGAACAAAGGGATGAGTGACTTAAGATGGAAAAGGAAATCCGATCTGTATCAGATCTGAACTGAGCAAACACAACTTGCTGAAACAGCAGTTCTTATCTTGGAGTGGTTTTAGCTTGCAAGGGTTTTAACTTTTTTCTTAATTCCATCATGGGCCCTTGGACACAAGTAGTCTGTATCCAGCTTATCGGTGCAGGTTGTGCAGTTCTAGAAACCACATCAAGAAAAGCCTCTGGTGCTTTTAGTAGCACTTGCTTCCCATCACCAACAACAGAGTATGTGGTAGGTAGCACTGTCCATCTCTGTTCTGAAGTTTTCAGCGGCAGATTTCATCTCTCCAAAGGTTTCTTAGCCAGACTCCATGTGTCAATGATTATGGTTTTGACTGAGCAGTGTATGAGTATTTTAGGTTGATTGAGTCCTGGCATGTGCTGTCAATACTCTCCAACCAGAATGGCTGCTCAAGGCTTTTGTGCAGAATCTGTGGCTTAGCTGGAGGAGGGATTATAGGATTTGGTGTCTCCTTTTGCACTTTGTCATCCAGGAAATGTAGATGCACTGAAGAATATGTGATCTAAACTTGCAATCCAAATTAGATACTTGCACACAGGTGTGCAATAATTGGTACACTTGAACTTCCTGCCACAGGGTTCATGAACAAAAAGTGCAAGATGGTCACTTGGCTCAGCAAACGTAAATCTGAAATTAAAAGTTGATATTAAAAACCAGTGCAGTTTATATATCTCAGTTCCAAAGCCAGTATTTATTGTTCTAAGTACACTTCATGCCATATCCTTAAAATCAGTGAGGATTTTCTTTGCATTTGAATAGGAACAGAATGACAGTTGCAAATAGATAATTACATTTCTGCATCGTATACTCCTGAGTACCTAGCCTAACTTACAATTTCTTTTCTTCATATTTTATTTTGATTTTGTAGAGGACATATGAAGTGTACTGATTTAATATGGACTGGTTGATGCTGCTTGTCAAAGAATAATTGTGATGTTGCTTATAAACATGGCACATTTGTTTTCCCAGTCCATAATGATGTCTTGACAGGCTAATACTATTTTATTTTACTGTATTTTGACTTAGCATTTAATTTATTAGGTCATTAATATATCAATCTGGGAGCTGTAAGATATCACTTGTTGCATTAGTACTAGGTCTCCATTCCCACTTTATGAAGCTTTATGAAGTTATTCCTTTGATGACTCCATGCATTTAAACACCTGAACATTTCTAGCTTCCTTGACATTGTACTTTTTCTGACTTTTCTTGGGAATAATACTTCATCTTTTTCACAAAACATTGATCTATGTCTCCTGCTTGCATCACAGAGCAGCTTTGGGTTCTGTTTTCATCTTTCTCCATTGTATTGCAGTATTGCCTGTTCTTTGCAAAATTAGTCTCAAAAAAAAAAAACAAACATGGTTACATTTTACCATTTGTAGGTTGGAATCTGGAGATTTTTTTTACCTTTCCAGATGTCTTGGAATGGTAAGGCAGAATTTATTTACAGTGAGAATCTGTTAAAGTATTTGGATCATAATTCTTACAGTAAATTTGAAACAAAATTTTGGATCATAATTCTTACAGTAAATTTAAAAAAAACCCTAAGTTTCAGTTTCAGATTTCAAGACCATCAATGTCTTAGATCAGCTCCTCTATGTTCCTCCTTAGCTAACCCTGCTGACACTGCAACAGTTGGCAAGATATTGATGCCTAAATGTTTTAAAACCTATCTATCTTAAAATCAGTAAACTGTTACACCTTAAAATAAATAGCAGTGGTTACCTTGGGGTTATTCTGGGAAATTTAGTAGCCTGACAGAATAAAAACTCTAAGTGGTGATGACATAAACCCAAGAAAAACTATTTTTCTTGTGTGAATGTCAAAGTCCTTTCTTATCAGTCCAGAAGATGACTAGATGAACAAAATATTGCCAGTAAAAAAGGTATTCAGCACCATAACAGTCATTTTTATTTTAGTATCACATTTAATCATAGCTTTGCAGTTCTAAGATCTAAGAACAAGGTTTTCAGGGAAAGCAACAGAGAATTGAGAATCACTTCTTTAAAACAAATGATTTATCAGTGAGGTCCAAGATTTCCTGTTTCTTTTTTATGACAAAGGCTTAGTTCACTTTAGTTCATTATTTACTTTATGTTATTAAGAGTAAGTTGTATATGGTTGTGTTTAATGATAGTTTATCAAATGCTCACAATTTGAATTAAAAATTTATTTTTAATTCCCTTTCATCAGGTCACTTTTTCCCAGCCTGACTTGTAACTCTTCTCAATTTTGTCTGCCAATAGAAGGAGCTCCTGCATTAGGCAGCAAGTTGAAACACTCAGGAGAACTTTTCCTCTGTTCCAAACAGATGAATTCTGGCTTTCATACTGTGAGATGTGTACAAAAATTTTGATTACAATTTTGGTACTAACTAGTCTGTCATGTTACAAACAAACCCTGGGAGATTATTGCTAGAGAGGAACATAGCACTGTTTAGAGGAAGGCCTATTCAGGGATTAAAATGATCAGTTAGGTTCAATTGCATGTATCGTGTCAAATGAAGTGGCTGGAAGTATTCAGCTGGAGGGGCGTGGTCAATGTTGCCCTATTTTTTCTGATAAAAGTTATTTCCCTACTGCAAACGCAAGCTACCGAGTGCTATTAGGAAATACTGAGGACCTGAAAAACATAAAACCCAGTTCCAGAGGATTTTAAAGATGCTACTCATATGAATAAAAAAGAGCAAACACATGCAGTCTTTTTGGAAAAGGGGTGGTGCCCCTGGAAGAAAGTTAAAAAAGGCACTGATTCAGCAAAACATATTCCAGTTTGCAACAGGACATCTTCATATTTAAGTAACTGATGGATGTTGTCAAAATATTCTAAGGGGGACAGAGAATTTTGACAATTTTGTAAAGGCAAAAAAGATGTATAATTTAAGTCAATTTTAAATAAATTCATAGAAGCACACTACACTATTTAACCTGTTTTCTGAAAAATCTTAATTTCATTAGCTGGAACCAGATTTGTTAACTAATTCTGATAGGCTTTCATTTTTATGAAGTACAGCTATCTTCTATCTGCTTTCATTTTCAATATTAGTTTTATTAACTCTTTTCTTGTTCTTTTTGCATGTTTCTTAGCTTGTGCTACAGCTTCTACTGTTTAAAAAAACTTCCCTTCTTTTTATTTTCTTTCAAATATTAAAATCCTTATGAGTTTGTATGAAAGTGCTACATGAATTGAGTGCATTAGCTACCCACTGACTATGGGTAATTAAATTAATAAGCTGATGGCTGGGCTGCAAAGCTGAAGCAGCAATCAGTTCTCATTTTTTTCTGATCCTTACAAAGCGACAAAGTGTCACTTTGGTTTTTTATTTTTCATTTATTGCTCCTTATCTGAAGAGTTTTTCCTCTCCTCTGACAGTATAATGGTGTAGGAGAGAAAATAAAAGCCATAAAACATGTTTTGCTTGCCAAAGTGTAATGAAAGAGAAGGCATTATGCAGGAAAAATCCCACCTGACTTGTTTCATATGGCATTTTGTCAGTGCAAGAGTAAATGATCTCTCTTACTGAAACACTGGAATAAAAATTGAATTGCTGAGCAAAACACCTGTTGAGGAAAAAACTTCCCAACATGCACAGACTTGAGCCTTTACTTGCACTTAGGCTGCAAACAGAGACCCTTATATATACTTACAGCTGCTACAGACTGATGAAAAAACATTGAAAAGACAAAATGAAGAATATCACACCAGACCTAAGAGACACAGCAGTGTGTTGGAAATTGTATTTCTTCTTTTTTTTTCTGCACATATATTCTATTGGCTTTATGAAGTCAATAGTTATGAAAATCCCCACCATAGCATATAACCCCTAAATACTCCAGGGCCAGATTCTCAGGTGAATTTATTTCTTTTATCTTCCATATCACAAACCCTGTATAAAAACTCCAATAAATTGGCAGCATATGCCTGGCAGAACATTCCGCTGGTATTTGTAGAAACTGTTGTGCATTGCTGATCTGGTCTGGATTTGTTTCTTTGCTTGCCATCTTCCTGAGAGAGAGGCAAAGTGATGATATGGCCGAGTTATACTCCATCATATCTGTCATTTGAATGATTTATATTATTCCTTTTCTCTATAATGTATCTATCCTATACTACTTCACTGCAAGATAAGGTTGCACTCCTATTCTCTGTATTAATAGACGGAGAGCTGAGATAAAGATTTTCCAGCCTGCAGCTCAGCTTCAGCCATCTTAGTAACAAGCATGGTGAAAGCAACATTCAGGTGTCTGTGGATCTATGATGATGTTTTATAACAACCTACATTTGAATGTGTTTACTATGTATCTACTGACATCCTTAAGCATCTTTAATATACACAAAACATTGCAGCAAAGCTCAAGAAAACTCTATTTCAGCTAATTATTGCTCTCAATTTCTATCAAATCTAGAAGAAAAAGAGTTTTAGCAGAGGAGGGGAAAAAACTGCTTCCTAGTTGGTCTATGCCACTCTGTTATTGTGACCTCAGACTGATTCAGGTACGTCATGCCTCTAAACTTGGTGACTTTTTTTATGGTGTTATGTTGAACTTAAGCTACTTGTGTCAAGACATCAGAGTTCAAGTTAACATCTTCCTAAGAAACATGCTGCGATAATAAATGATTTCAAAAGTTGGGGAAAATCCATCTCTTGGATTTAATCTTTCAGATAAAAGTGCATGCGTTCAATGTTCCTGTTACAACCCTGCTGTCTAACAGCAGCATGGATTTGAGAGCCTATTAATCTGTGATTACAATGCCAAGTTTACATGGGAAGAGGGAATGATTATCTTCAAGCTCAGATTTTTTCCGCAGTCACATTTAACTTTCTGGAAGTAGCTTTCAATCTTTAGATTTGCTTTAAGGCAGACCATTCTTTCTGCCACTCTCTAGGCTTAACCACACACGCCACTATTTTTCTGCATAGCAGAAATGCCTTCATAGTCACAACTGCTGACAGGTATATGTTTCTGTCTTTTCCGGTATTCCTTTTTTTACCTCTACACTTGGTCCATGCAGTTAAGGAGAGGATGTGCTGGTAAATTTGATAGGCATACCTGCATACCACATTTGTTAGGCATCCCTCTATAGTTTTGCTGCTGCTTTGCAATTACCTTCAATCATATGGAGCTGTGTCTGAGGGAAAATGCAAACAAGATAACATATTCACAACATCCAAAGCATACAACATAGCCTCAGATGCTTTTAAATTACATGAAAAAAAAAAGAAATAAACAACCCCAAAACCTTACCTATTTATATCAAGTCTAAATCAGAAAGGTCTCTTCCTTACCCAGTTGACTCACTCCTCTTCTGAGAAAGCTGTAGTCAGGCTTTCAGTCTTCATGTATACCACCCAGAGAAAGATCCTACAGCTGCGAATCTGTGAGAACCTGTTTACAGCAGGAGTTTCTCTTACTTTGGGAAACACACTCTTACATGACTGTTCAGATCTCTAGTCCTATACATGCTCATCTTGCTGTAACTTTGATCCTTTAGAAATTCATGAGACCTTCATGCTGATGGAACTGGAAAAGGAGCCATAATGACCGCGTTCCATCCCAACAGTTAGCATGTGGAACTAGATGATCTTTAAAGTCCTTTCCTGACCAAACCATCCTGTGGTTGTATGATTCTATTGTTTACTTAATTACCAGTCACTCTTTATGATGATGGTATATATTGTTTTGCTTCTAGCAGACAAAAAATCATGTTTTCTAACAAAAGGGTAATCTTCTATACTGTACTGGCCAGTAAAAAAATGTTCCGGCACCATTAAGCAATAACATTTCCTTTTCTTTCTGGTATCTTATTGTCCATTTTGATGTCAGAAGTGTTTTTGACTGAATTGTATGATTTACATTATTAGCCAAGACATACTGCACTGATGTCTAAATATAACGAATATACTTATTAACATTAGTTAACAAGTAAAGTGTGTTAATGTATTAAGTCACATTAGTGACTTTAATTAATCATTTTGGGTGATAATATGCCCATGGATACTAATCTACACTTTTTTTTTTTTTTAAGCATTTTGAGACAAGAGGTTTTCAGTGAAACAAAGTGAAAAAACTCACCACCACCAAAACCCAAACCCATGTCTATTGTCAGGAGAGTTAAACTAATAGCTTACATTTGTTCAGCCCCTACATATAGGTTAACCTTGGACACCAAGTGCCCACCACACCCTCTCCTCAGCAGAAAGGCAGAGGGAAGAAAGTAAGAAGAATAGTCCCTTGGGCTGAGATAAGGACAGGGAGAAGTCACTCACCACAGTCACAATGGGCTCAGCTTGGGGGAGGGTAATTTAATTTAATTTATTGCCAACTAACAAACACAAAGATAAACCCACCTCCTCCTAATCCCCTATTCTTCCCAGGCTCTTTTTCACAACTGATTCTTCTACTTCTTCTCTTGAGAATTACAGGTGAATGGGGGTTGTGGTCAGCCCATCACATGCTGCCTCTGCTGCTCCTTCTTCTTCACACTCTTCCCCTGCTTGCGTTGAGTCGCTCCCATGAGACCAGTCCTCCACAAACTTCTCTGTGTGAACCTTTCCCACGCGCTGCAATTCTTCATGACCTGTTCCAATGTAGGTCCCTTCCATGGGTGCAGCCTTTCAGGAACAAACTGCTCCAGTGTGGGTCCCTTCCATAGGTTGCATCTTTCAAGAACAGACTGCTCCAGTGTGAGTTCCTTCCATGGGTGCAGTCCTTCAGGTACAGGCTGCTGCAGTGTGGATCCCTGTAGGGTCGTAAGTCCTGTCAGAAAACCTGCTCCAGCTTTGGCTTCTCTCTGCGTGGGGCCACAGCTCCTGCCAGGAGCCTGCCCCAGGGAAGGCTTCCTATGGGGTCATAGCCTCCTCTGGCATCAGCCTGCTCCAGTGCGGGGTCCATGGGCTGCAGGGGGATATCTGTTCCACCATGGACTGCCATGGGCTGCCCTGTGGGCCTCCATAGGTTGCAAGGGGACATCCTGCCTCACCATAGTCTGCATCACAGGCTGCAGGGGAAGCTCTGCTCTGGAGCCTGAAGCACCTCCTCCCCTCCTCCTGCACTGACCTGTGGGTGTGCAGGGCTGTTTCTCTACAGTTCTTATCACTCCTCTCTCTCACAGATGCTGTGTAGCAATTTTTAGTCTCCCTTAAAGACGTTTTTGCACAGACTACCAGCGCTGCTGAGGGACTAAGTGTTGGACCTCAGGTCCAACACAGGGCTGCCCCAGGTCTCCTCCTACAAAGGCCACCTCTGCCCACCCTCACACCCCTCTGCTATCAAAATCTTTCCATATGAACCCAATACACTAGAAACAGACAAAGCCAGAAGCATTCTTCTCTATAAACTGTGCTGTTTTCTTCAGACAGCAAACGAAATATCTTTGCAGATGAGATCCTCAGTCCTTCTCTATATGATCTCATGCAGAATATGTGTATTTATTATTTTCCGCAAGTGCAATTACATGTTTCTCTGATAATATTACAGTAGATTGCATGCATGTATTAAAGAAGTTCATATTCTTTTCTTACATTTGTCTATAGTGAAATTTTCACACACACAGTGTACTCTTCGATGCTCACCATAATTATCAATAGTATGTATATCATATCTTGAAATTCTTTTAGCCCAATTTTTCCTTTCTTTTTTTCTTTTTTTTCCCTGTTAGGAATTCCAGTTGGATATCTTTATGCTTATGCAACTTTATGACCTGATATAATACTGAAGTTTGGTTTTGTGTTTTTTTTTTTATTACAGTGTTCTCATTCCAGACATTTTTCATTTTCTTAATTGTTTGAGCCATTGTCTTTTACAGCACAGACCCCTTGCCTCTATTAAATGATATGAGCTAAATGTATGAACTCATAAGATTAATGTAAGCAAAACGATTTTATCTGTTCTTATATTAAAATGTTTTATGCTTTGTGAAAAATAATTATTCGCTTTATACGTAAACGTATAGAGTCAAATATTTTCTGTGCAACCATCATCAGAAATTGTGCTCCAGAGGAAATGAATCTTTGAGGGGATAGATACTAAGCAGTTCATCTCTAGGTCACAAGTCTGAAGGTACTAGGTCTGACTGAAAACTAACTGAATGCTGATGTCCAAGGGAAATTGATTTATTCAGGACATCTTCAGTTGATAATGTAGGAAAGTAAAAAATTATGGGTTTCCTCTCTCAGTCTTTTTCTCAGTTTTTGCTTATGTGCTTCTTTACTCTTGATGGCTATTAACTATTCAACTGTCACATACTACCTTATTGTTTGTTTCCGGACTTCTTCTTTCATTTGTGAATAAATATTAAACCAGTCCACTTGCTGTAGGAAAGTTTAAAAAGTTAATTCGTCAAGCAAGACCAGGCTTCCACAAAAAAAAAAAAAAAAAAAAAGGAAAATGAAAAGGTTGTTCTAATTTATTTTTTCCAGCATCTTATGGCCACAGGTTGTGTGGACTGTTACTTTTCTTAGGGAAGGCCAAAGAATTTTTTGTAATCTCAAAAAATTTTGGCTCAACACTTTGTGTTATGAAGAGGAGGAAAAAAACCACACAAAAACACACAATGTACAGCAATAGTGTGCAGACCTAGAATGGGAGCTGGTCTGTTAGCTCATTAACTAAAAATAGAGGATGACAATGACATTTTCTATACATACATCCCCAACTCACCTCCCCTGCTCTACTTTTTTTTTAGTACATAGTACAACATTGTGGCTAATTCTGACAAAACAAAACCACCATAGCTGTAATTAACACCGCCCAACCTTTGCCCTTCTTG
Organism: Pezoporus occidentalis; assembly: GCF_034315485.1. Lineage (NCBI taxonomy): Eukaryota > Metazoa > Chordata > Aves > Psittaciformes > Psittacidae > Pezoporus > Pezoporus occidentalis. Next base: position 302,345 of record NW_026915159.1, on the reverse strand, counting down.
ATGGAACTGAACAAATCCCCTGAAGAGCTGTGTGCAAGTCTCATGCAGATATGCTTCAGTTCTGTGACTGACTGAAAAATTCTCCTGAGGTCTCCTTTAGATGTTGTAGTATCACAACAGCTTTTGTAATTGCTGTTGTATCTGGCAACAAAAAATCAGCAATGTTCCCTGTTCATACCCTCCCAAGGGGAAAGCTTTCTGTCTTTTTCTCAAATACTACGTAGAACACAACATAAAGCAAAAATAGCAGGAATATTGCTGAAATCTAACATAGTCATGGCTAGCATCAACTCACTTTATCACATGTAGTATGGGGTAATACATGAAATGGGAAAGAGTGGAACAGACTTCTAGTAGTAGAAGTGACTGGGTATGTCCGTTGATATTACTTGTCAATACCAATCTGTCCATTCAGAGTGAGGGAAAAAAGAAAACTCTCATTTTAGTTTTTTTTAAATGTCTAATACCTGAAGATACGAACATCCTATTCTTCCTTCTCTTTGGCCACACTGAAGACCCCACCCAAGGTACTCATGCTCCTAATAATCAGTCAGCAGTCTCATAAACACACTCAAGCTCAAGCGCAATGAAGATGAGATTCATGTTGCACATTCTGGCCTGGAAAGTTTATTTGAAATCCAAGAGCACTAAATAGGATCAAGCATGTGGAGTTTACAGTGAGCAATTATGGCATTTCATTACAAGATCAGCTTATGGAAGAGGAGAACCAGTACAAAATGGTTTTGAGAGTCATGGGTGAGATATGTAAACGGAAATGCGCAAGGACAGGAACCCGTCCAGCTACCTTGGCCTGATTATGAATATTGCCTTTGTTCATTTGGAAGATTGCCAGATAGATTCAGGAATATCATTCATGCATATAAACAATTTTTATTATTTGATTATTATTATTACTACTATTATTACCATTCCTATTGGTTTAATATAATTTAAATATAATATGAATATAATATAAACATAAATATAGAAACAGTTATGGAATTGAACACAAACAATTAAAATCCCTGTACCCACTTCACAAAAATTAAAAAATACTGTCCTTAGAATACAGTGAATACATATAACAGGTACAAAGTGACCATAAGTAAGTCATTTCCTGAATTGTGTGCAAAGGAATCTGTGAATGATCTGTAAAATCATTGTAGCATCATTTCTTAGTAGCCTTCTATTTCACATTTTTCTTTCTTCCGGAGCCACAGGATTTAGTTTTTATTAAGAAGCTCTAATAAAATCTATATGGTAATAAGTAAAGAAAGAATAATTCTATGATTTTATGATTCTATGAATAATGGTTACTAAAATCTGGATCTAGTATTGTACTTAGTGATTACTGATTTCAACACATTTTAAGGTATTTGAATTATTTATTACTGAATGTAAAAAAATAATCTTTCTTAATAAGCCATAAGTAAAAGATAATGAAAATTACAAGATCTGCAGCAAATTTCCATAAAGTGCTTAAATTCAGTTATTGTTCTCCAAATGCACAAAATACACATGAAAGTTGTGTGTATCGTTCTGTTATCCATAGTGCAGAATAAAGGCACACATAACTATTTAATTATTTTGTTAATTCTTTTTCCTTGAGTTGCTCTTGTACAGAGTATCTCACTGGCTCTGAATTACAAATTAACACATATCAAAAAAATCTGCATACAGGTTTCTGAAATGTTACCAAGGACTTTTCACTTTGGCTGTGCACTGAGAAAAATGTCTTTTCAAACATTTTTGTCATGAACACTTAAAGTACATAAAAAAAAAAAAAAGGGCACTGTAAATGATAAAGTGTTATCAAGGCTACAGTGACCATGCAATGAGCAATAAAACAGGTAGCTGACAGTCCGTAAAAGTCCTTCACAAAATCCAGTGCATGATTTTTTTTGAATAGTATACTCTGGAATGGATGTTTTTAAGATGGTTAATCTCTGAAACAACCTGGTTCACTTTTGGTACTGTTGCATGAGCTGTCATTCTTAGCTGTGCTTGCCCTTTCTTTGAAGGAGATAAGACTGATTGGATTTATAGTTCTTGTTTCTAGGTTAATCAGTCAAAAGTGAATGTATTGCATTCCTGACAAAATTTGCAATTGAACACAGATTGTTCTTACTGGACTGTATTTATTCATTACAATTATATGATTTCATTCAGTTTGAATTCTGCCAGGCTACAAAGGGTCACCATCTTTTTTAGCTCTGAAGTCTTTTTTAGTTTACATCAAATATTCTATCATCCAAAACCCATTTCCACCTGTACTTTTGTATTCCCCATCCGCTTGCCTATATTCATTCAGGGTGATATTTTTAAGATGATCTAAGAAGCAAAATCTAATACTATAAACTGTCCAGTGAAGGAAGTCTAATCCAGATTTTATTATTTTCACATAATATTTGCTAGTGTGGAAACTGATTCTTCTTGTACTTTCATAAAACACAAAAGGAAATTAAAACTGGCTAACTTAAATCACCATAATAGATTTACATTATAGTTAATGACAAGGCAATTTTTCATTGAAGAAGAGAAGCGGCAGTGCAGGGTTATTGCAAAAGTTATATCCTACTTTTAAACAAGCTTTTTCTAAGAACTTTAACGAGTTAATGGTATGGAGGGTGGGGAGGAAGGAAAAAAGCAGGAACGAGTAACAACAAAAATAGCTTAGATTTTACAGTCCATGATTTTCTTTCTATTACGAACAATAATCAAATCTATGCATACCTTCGTATTTGAGTTACTAGTGTTTAATTTTTGCTTAGATTCTGCTAGAAATTTGCTTAGATTTGCCAGAAAACTGTCTTGGCCCAACTCAGTTGTAAACCATCAAGAAAGGGATTCAAAATGAATTTAATTCATCAGTTTGTGTAATGACTTTGTAATACTAAACTGGGATATGATGCTTTTGGGACAGAGGAATTTGCAGCATCAGCCAGTCAAAGGTTCTAACTTTAATTTCAATGCTGAATTCATCACTTCTGGCAATGATGTCAACCATATGTCAATGGCTGCTTATGTGATGGGAACTATCTGAATCTAGCCTATTAATTCAAGGCTATAAAGAAAGTATATTTAGCTCTAATACTAAGTTATTTAAAGTTACAGGCAGTGTTGTTTAGACAAGGTTGTTTAGCAGAAGTATTATCTATTTACAAGGGTTACTGATGACATTGTAACCTACAAGAGGTAAATACATAATTTTTTATCATAAAAAATGTACAGTGGGCAAAAACATGCTGGTCTAAAAATGAAAAGGTCACCTGTACGAAAATCTGCCACCCTCCTACTCCTTCCTAAATGGAACAAAGACTATCCAACAGCCTTTAATTGTCCTCCACATAATGCATCTTCCTATCGATCACATCTCTCTTTCCATATGACAAAGAAACTTTCACAAAGGGCACAAGATATTATAACAGTAGTTATGTTTCATGTGGAAGAGAGTTCATTGTTAGAGAACCACATAACAGGATTAGAGAATTGAAGAATTCATGTTTGAAGGGACCTCAGGAAGTCTCTTGTTCAATCTCCTCCACAAAACATGGCCAGCTTGGACATTGGATGGGAATACTCAGGCCTTTTTTCAGTACCACTTCAAAAAGTTCCAAGGGTGGTGAATGCACTGCTACCCATTGTCTGACATCCACATGGAGAGAAAGTCTCTCCTTGCATCTACTCCAAACCCATTATTACTTGTTACTGCACTGCCATGCACTGCTGTGAAGGACCCAGCTCCATCTCCTCAACCCTCCTCCCTACAGGCACTGGGGGCTGCTGTTGTGTCCCTGAAAATGTCCCCTCTCTTGGAGGAGCCAGACCTGTTCCCACAACCTCTCTTTTCAGGGTAGGGACTCCAACCTTAGCCAGCATGGTAATCTCCCCTGACCTCATCCTTTTATTCAGGTCTTTCCTGAACTTGGGCTCACAAATTGAACACCTGCCTCCTTGCAGGAGTTCTCCTACCCAGAGCAGGACTTTTCATTTCTCACTTTTGCCTTTGGTATGGCTTCTTCAGATTCTTTCCTCCAGCCTGTCTTGGCCTCTCTGAGTGGCAGCCCAGCTATCCAGGGTATCCCCTGGAGCCCAGGTTTGATGTCACCTGTAGACATAATGGTATAGATGGTTCTATCACTTCATCCAGGTCATTGATGACGGCCATCAGGTATTCCACTTCTTATCGGTTTCCAGACAGAATGTGACACCTTAACCATTACCCTCAGAGCCTGATCATTCATAATTTTGCCCAAGTTAATATCCTTTATTCTATAATGCATATGAAAACACAAAATAAAATCAAATGAAAGAGTCAGAACGTCAGTACACTCATAGAATAGTTAAAAATTTCAATATCCCTTTTTTAGACTGTTGTCTTTTTTCTTTTTACTGGATGTAAATACTGGATGTATTTCTTTTTACACTTGGATGAAATAAAAATGGTGGTCTGTTGTGGCATTTCACAACATGTACTCAAGCTGATGCGGGGACTCAAGTCCTCGTTTATTGCCACTAAGCCCTTTTTATCCCCGCATTCAGTACTTTCCCAGCTTGCACATACGTACAACGTTCAATCTCACTGGTCCCTGTAAAACTCTCCAGATAAATAGTCCAATCACAGTGTTGCAGACCCTCTCACAACCCCCACATCCTCTGGCCTCAAACTGAGATTCCGGCAGAGCTACATCCTGGCCCATTCTCCCAAGGCTTGTTTATTTACTTTTCCTGTCCTTCAAAGTTCCAGCTCATTGCCCCAGGGCTTGTCAAGCACCAAGGCCTCAGAGCTCATTCCCAAACTGTTTTTCATGCAAATCTTATCACCTTCACTCCCCACAGTCTGCGGCATAATCGCTTTAAATTTTGTGAACTATTCACTCAGCTTCCATTTTTTGCTTGATTCAGTTACAGCTATTATGGTTGTTCTAGAAGCTACTGCTGAAAACCTAATTGGTTAGATCACTTCCACAAATATTCATAAATGCATGATTACAGTTTTCAATGTCTCTGTCTCATCTATGTCATACCTTCAAAGTGCACTTAAAGTTTGCAAAATTCCTGATATTTCTCATAACGCAGTTATGTTTTTCTGTATTGCCTTTGCAGGCAGCTTAAACTCAGGCTGCATAGAGTTTGATACAGATCTGAGTGGGTTTGTGATAGGCAGCACCATGGTTCTTGCAGGGGACCCAAATCTATGCAAATTACATGGAAAAGGAAAGTGAAGTAGCTGGAGCATGCAAGGGGGTTTATGTGTTCCCATATCCCAGTTTTGAAGATGAGGCTTCAGTGCGGCTCCTGATAAGCTATCAGCAAGAAACCTTTGTCCGTAGAAAGAAAAGATGCGGTATAGTTGCTTCTACTGAATAGTGCCATAAGGAAACTAAAATTTTATAAATATATATTTGTAGTTATTTATATATATATTTATATATATATAAAATGTTACCAAATATATATATATATATATAAAAGGAAAAAGGAAGGAAACGGTAATTTTCTATGTAATTTCATACTTAGAGAGGTCTAATATATTATTTTTCTTGGAACATCGTAAGAAATATGCAATAATTGCCTGTTTTTTCCAATATTGCTATGATGCTCTAAAGATATTCAGAATGTTATGTATGAATAACAAATGTAAATACTACTGCAAACAAAGTGTCCTTGGAGGAAACAGTCAACATTTCTCACTTTTGTGAGAGAAACCACATGCTTATGTTTTATTAGGATTTGAAGTTTACTCTAGATTTTTTTTAAATATTAACACATGAAAAATGGTTTCAAAGTTGACCCTTTTTTTTTTCCCTGTAACAACTTCATATTTTTCTTTCTTTTTTTAAATTAAGTTTTCAATAAAATCACATGTCCCACTTTTTTCTTTTTTTTTTTTAATTCTCAAGGCAATTTTAATCTTTTCTTTATCATGGCAAGTAAAGATATCAGAAGTACTATTTAAACCAACAGATTGGCTTTCTAAGAACCGTTGACTTGAAAGACTAAAAACTTTCAGAGAGATGGAAAGTGTAATTTTTTCTTTCATGGCACAGGTAGATTCTCCTTTCTCGAACATGAACAAAGTTATTAGAAGCAGCAATATGTATTTTATCATTGCTATCAGTAGGCAAAGGATTAATTGCTGTCACTGTTCATACTATGGTATCTTGTAGGGTACAAATTACATTTCCCTAACCTCAGCACCTTAATCAAAACCAACATGATCAGAGCTCATTTTAATCTGCTGCAGCTAGCACTAGTCTTTCTATTCTGAATGAATGCAAGTTCAAAAGTATGGGCTTCTGAAAGGAGGGAGCAAGCTTATCAGGAAAATGCATGTGGTGAGGTCCAGAAGCAATGACAATGTGAAAAATCAAGTTAACATTCAATAAAAAGGCATGCACACTGCAGTGCTGTTGCCTATCAGTTCTGCGCTGAACCAAAACAGGGATTTCTATGTGTCTCAAGTGCCCACAAGCTACTGGTAATTTGACTGCAAAATATCTGAATTCCTATTAAATGGACAGATAAAACACTAAAACAAAGTAGCATAAGTGGTAGATATACAAAAGAGTCTTTCCCTTAAGAAATTAATCTGAACTGTATGAGCATTTTATTTCATAAACAGCTCCATGTACACTTCAGGCTTGTCTTCTTTTTTATGTGTCTGCTCATGCTCCAGTTGGGCAGTCATGCTTTCAATTGCTTATGAGGAATGTGAGGTGAGTTCATTCCATGTGTGCCATGTAGCTGAACTTTAGTTAATACCTCTAGCCTAACCAAAAGGTTCATTTATGAAGATTTATCTATTGGGTCCCTAAAGCAAATAATCTTACAACATTCAGCCTATATTTTTTCTGAACACAAAATGTTTTAACTGTTCTTTAAGTGCATTTTGATCCTGAAAAAAAGGAGCACTGTCTTTCCAACCACATTATCTTAAAGACCATTTGAAAATATTAGGAAAAATAGTGAGCTGATTTACAATCACACTAACAATACAAGGCAGAATAGTTTAATGTCTTGAGAGGTCAATTAATCATAAACTGTGAAAATGTGATGAAGGACACAATCTAAAGCTGTGCAAGGTGAAACCACTTGCAACAGTTCAATTACCCTCTTGTTGAGAAAATCCTTGCCAATTTTTTAAGCCTACCTACCAGAAATTGAGCATCTAGATTTATATTTTTGTGGTCATGTATATCTTTCATATATATCTATATGTTATGTATGAGATGTCATAAGATATGAATATATCTTAGCTATATAACATTTCACTGCATAAAACCAAGTCAGACTTTAGATGCTTAAGCTTCATATCCTACATTGAAAATTTTTACACTGAAGTTTTACTTTATAGTCAAATATCCTTCCCCTCTACTCTGCCCTGGTGAGACTGCATCTGGAATATTGTGTCCAGTTCTGGGCCCCTCAGTTCAAGCAGGACAGGGACCGGCTGGAGAGAGTCCAGCGCAGGGCAACTAAGATGATTAAGGGAGTGGAGCATCTCCCTTACGAGGAAAGACTGAGGGAGCTGGGTCTCTATAGTTTAGAGAAGAGGAGACTGAGGGGTGACCTTATTAGTGTATATAAATATATAAAGGGGGAGCATCACGAGGATGGAGCCAGGCTCTACTCAGTGGCAAACAATGATAGGACAAGGGGTAATGGGTACAAACTGGAACACAAGAGGTTCCACTTAAACTTGAGAAGAAACTTCTTCTCAGTGAGGGTGACAGAACACTGGAACAGGCTACCCAGGGAGGTTGTGGAGTCTCCTTCCCTGGAGACATTCAAAACTCGCCTGGACACATTCCTGTGTAACATTATCTAGGTGTTCCTGCTCCAGCAGGGGGATTGGACTAGATGATCTTTTGAGGTCCCTTCCGATCTCTAGCATACTGTGATACTGTGATTTGCACCATGATAATTCAGCTGTAAAAAGCAGTTTCCTGATGCAAGATACTGGCTGATCGATCCATGTCTTTATTTCAGGAGCACGTAGTCTCAGTGTCAGATATTTACGAACTGCCTGTTCCTATGTAGCTAAGGTGCTCATGACTTCACAAGAAAATTGAAATATATTTTAGTTTCAATCTCCTGTAGAACGTTCTGCAGAATTTTTAATAAATACTTGAAATATGTTGCCTTTAGTCAGGATATTATAGGTATGTCATAAAGTGTCGATGTCGCTGAGCATCTGCAGCAACTCAGACAAATGTCTGTTTGAGAGTTTCCTTCAATGGGAAGAAAAATATTTTATGTAGTCTGATAAGAATATAATAAAATAATTGCTGAATAAGCAAAAAAGGTTTTGAAACTGAAGGTTACATTTTGCCTGTTTATCAAGGAGCCCAGCACAGCAGACCACCAGTTTTGATAGAACATTCAGGATTCACAGACATACGTATTAATAAACCAGGAAATTCTAACCAAGTAATGTCAGATAACTATATAGAATAAAAAGAAAATTCTCAGCCTAGGTGAAACATAACTGTCCAGGAAACAACAGATGTGCTTATATTTTTCATTGCTTGGGTAGGTGTTATTTGCATCAAGCTACAGAAATTAATTGTAAAAGCTTTAGTTCCTGTAGCAAAATAACATGAGGTCTGGGTTTGGAATTCAGCATTCAGATCTCAGGCTGCAGAAGGATCACTTCTTTAAGCAGTAGATTTAGTGTAGTTCAACACAGAGCATACTGGTCTGTAACTGCAGTTAGAAGGTAAGTTTGTTAGTAAGGACATGCAGTTGTCACGGCAAGTTTGGCAAGATAAAATTCCCCATGAGTACAAGCAAGAGCATTCTAGGGAACACAGAAATTGAGCCCCCCTCAAGATAATAACTTAAGCCCATCTCTCTCAAATATACAGGGAAATAGGAAATTCTCTTAGTTCTCAGCGGCGTGCCCGGAATACTAAGATAGCAACTTTGCTCTGCAGCATTACTAAACTTAGTGTTACTTATTTTCTTCACCTGAGTTCAATCCAGCTACATGGTCTAATGCTTATGTCAAATTTAAGAATCTTCATGGAAAGCCACTCATTCATGGAGTGCTGAGGAGGCAAGTTTTATTTCCAGCACAAGCATTATCTAGGTGTTCCTGCTCCGGCAGGGGGATTGGACTAGATGATCTTTCAAGGTCCCTTCCAATCTCTAGCATACTGTGATACTGTGATACTGTGACAAAAAGTCCCTGATTTCTTTCTCTTTCTCCCTAGTGCTCAGCAAAGCTTTGTGACATATGCATGCAAGGCTGTACAAGCTTCAGAAAAGCCAAGGCCACTCATTTAATGAATGCTGACTATGCAAGTATTAGCTCCATAATCTTTCTGATCTACTTTTATGAAGCAGCTGATATTAAAACATGAGTTTGAAGCAATATGTGCTGCTACTCTTGCTGTTTCCCTGTTTAAAAATTAACAGGAGCTCCTAAATTTATAACCATTAAGAGGCAGGCTGCTACTGAAATATAATTGAAGCCTTACATTTGCAGTGAAAGGCTTCCATCTTACAGGTACAGAACTGAAGGAAATTGTGCTATGTTGGAGGGCTGTGTACCGAACACAGAGGAGTGAGCTCTCAGATGTTCCTATGTGAAAGTGTACTGAGATTTTCCATAGGAAGAATATATAACAGCTTTTTCCTTATCTAGTAGAAACTTTTAAAAAAAACTTTCCTGTATGTATAAAACCCTTGTCTTAGACCAGTGTATGTCTTTAAATTTTGCTAGACCATGTTATTTTGTATGCATTATTTCATATTGTAATACTACATTATGAAACAAGGACATGATGTGCTTAGTTTACGGGAGTGGTAGTTTTAACCTTGAACTGTAAATCTAATAATGTAGTAAAGAAAAGCTTTAAAAACGTTATTAAAATCTAGCAGTTCTATTCAAATATTCTTCTCTGAATAACATATACTCACAAATGTCCTTGAAGAAGAAAATAGCTATACTACAGTATGCAGAATAACCCAATGGTTGCTTTGATTGAGTTTTAATTTTTTTTTTTTTTTTTTCAAGGTAAGCAAAAATAAAACTGAACAAAATAATGAAATAATGGTGTGTCACAACATAATTTTCCATCATATGGTTGTGTATATGAGAAAAGTGTGTTGCAAGAAATATTCTATTGTGACTTCAGTTATTACTTAGAATCATAGAATCATTGAATGAATCATAGAATGGATCAGGTTGGAAAGGACGTTAATATCATCTAGTTCCAAGGCCTCTGCCATAGGCAGGGACACTGCACCCTAGACCATGTCTCCCAAGGCTCTGTCCAACCTGATCTTGACCACTGCTAGGGATGGGGCATTTGTCACTTCTTTGGGCAGTCTGTTCCAGTGCCTCACCGCCCTCACAGTAAAGAACCTCTTCCTTATATCTAGCCTGAACTTCCCCTGTTTAAGTTTAAACCCATGTGAGATTTAAACTTTAAAATCCAAGTTTATATTAATATCAATCCTATTCTTAGAGTGTCTGGGAAACCAAGATTACATTCCTTAGGAGAAATTTGACAATAATTACACTAACTGTTAAGCAAGTATTCTGCTGCAAGATGTACTCCCTATTTCAGCAGAAATACCTGCCTTGTTGCAAGATACCAGTCATTGATGTGGAAGACTGAGCTCTTTAGCTAACATAACAAAATAACATAAATGTTGCCCATCTTATTTACAGTCACTATTTAGAAATTATTTTGGGGAGCTTTCAGATGCTGACCAATGCTTTTTATGTAGAATGGCTACACCATATTTTAAGATATATCTGAATAATAAAAGTTAGATTAAAAGTGTATGTATATTAAAAAGACCTTAGTATGACAAAATGGAAAAGGCTTTATTATTTCCTTGTGTAACACATGAAAAACAAACTGTCTTTGAAATATGCTGAGCATTTTTTCCTTGTTTTCTCACTTGTTTTTTGGGGGTTGTTTTCTTTCTTTTTTGGCTTTTCTTTTTTTTTGTATTTTCAGATTGGAGATTGAAACAAGGAAAACAAGCACTTAATACCATTGATCAAAACATGCATTGGAAATGGACAGCAGATTAATGGGTTTAGGAATGCTCTTCTAAATTGCAAACATCTGTAATGATCCCCCAAGGACAAACAGGGCACTCTGGTTCAATGAGTAGACAACGAAATTGCTGTATAGCACTCCTTTTTTATCAGTGCACGAAAGTTTGCTGGTGCTGCAGGACACACTGCCCAATGGCAAACCACTGCCGGCTTATCACTATAATTTCCCCTATGGGTTCATAAAACCCCTTTATGTAATATTTATATTTACTTTTTTAAAACAGACTAATTAGACTCTGTTGCTTTGTCTTTTGTTAATGTATTCTCATACACAGCTTGATATTACTGTGAATATAAATGGTTTTAACAAGCGTGTTTTTCAAATCCTAGCTGTAATAGGTATCTTTTTGGAATATCTTTTCCTTCAAGATTTGTTTGAGAAAATTAAGCCTGGGTTCAGAATGAATGTGATTTACCTATTACCTTGCACTTACTGTCCCTCTAGATCAATGCAATCACTTTAATGCTTTTGTACAAACATAGGAATTGTTTCAAATCAAACTGTTACCTTCTTCCAAAATTCTCTGTGAACTGAAACCAAACATTTTAAAAGGCTAGATAATCTCTTTTAAAATATTTTAAATGCCATTTCACTGTTTAATCTGAGCAAAACTGGAAACACAGAGCTACAGTTACAACAGCCAGCTTTAGTTTTTTTCATAACTGTTTAATTCAAGGAAAACTGGGTCCTTGGATCTTTGGCATGAGAATATTTTAATCTGTCATTCTTAAAGACCATTTTGGAAAAAAAAAAACAGATATTTGAGAGAGTGTTATCTGATCTGGATTTCTGAACATTTTGAGACTTCCTCTTATTTCTGTCCCATAACAAGAAAAGCACCTCATGCAGAGATGAAATGGCTTTTACGTGACAGACTTTTAATGTTGGACTAAAATCTGAACATCAAGGGCAGTTTTAGTGCAGAACAAAGTAACTTTATTCTCTACCGACTGCTGACATGCTGTATTCTTCTGGAGGGCCACCTCAGATCCCTTCTGTTCAGGACCATCTAAACTATGTAGTGTTTGGGTCTGTCCTCAAAGCTGAATGACAGTTAAATGGCCTTGTGGACACAAGAAAAGACTTGCAAGCTTTAGGGTAGTAGTACAGACAATAAATGCAAGACCTATGCACTGAAGAAATACTTCACCTCCCAGAATACGGCTTTAGTGTGAGAGAAAACCATAGAGAAACATTTATAAATTATGTTTATTGCATTTTTTTCTGACATTGATATGAGTCTTAAATGTGAAACTTCTTCCTTCTTTTCAGAATACCAAAAAATTATCTAAGTCTTCTGAGATTTAAGTCTTATTCTTAATACCAGTTTTTAAGCTGGGTAAGAGAGGTATCTGTATTTTTTTTATAATAACAGCAAACCATCATTTATCCTGTTATATTACAAAAAATTTGAGCTCTCTTTTGTCATCTACCAAATTGTTCGTAACACAGGTAGACATCCAAATGATAATTTAATAGCCATAGGAAAACAAATATTTTAATAATAACCTATCAGAAAGATTAAAGTTTTCTGTGACCTGTTAAATAGGTTTCTGTCTGATGTGATCACCTGAGATCTCCTGCCCTGCCTTGTAGCCTCCACCCTCTGTCAATAATGTAGTACATCTGGAATCTGAATCTGTGTTTCAGCCATAGTTAACCAAAACGCTCCTCATCTATATCATAATAACAAAGAATTTAAAGATGAGTGCATATGAAGCTGATCCACAAGAAAAAGAGACTATAGTCTTCTTAGGCAAGCTCTACTTAAGAATTAATTTCCATAATCACTCACTTCATACACTTTACTCATGCTCAATTTATGAGCTTGACAGTGAAGCATCTCTAGCAGAACCTGTGACAGTATAGCTACACTGACTTATGATACTGTTTTGTGAAAATGGATTCATTACTTATTCTTTTAAGAGCTTCTACTTCAGAAATAAATTTGTCCCCAAGTACATTAATTTCAGAATCAAACTAAACATTTGTTTCCTTTGCCAATCTTTGTATTGTGGCTTCTAAATACCATAGATAATCTTTCTTCTTCAATTATCAAACTGTTTGGACTAGACAGCTATAATTTTTAAATTAGATGAGATAGATTCTACTCTATGTACTCAAGATCAAAGAACAGAATACATCATAAAAATGAAATAAAACTGAAGTTGTACAGGAGTTGCATTAACAGAGCTGATGTGTAAAAAGACTTTACTGTCATTGTGAAAACTTTATTATGGAAATAATAACAATTCCAGTATTAACCTATAATCACTTTTCTAGAGCTCCCTGAGTTTTGTATCAAAGCAAAGGGATGTTCTTAAAGTTATCTACAGGTCAGCTGTAATTCCATTTGCATTCACAATCACCACTGTCTGTTCAGAGGCAGATCTGCCTTTTGCAGAAGTAAATATTACATGACTTGCATTTGCATTTCAACATCCCAGTACCACAGCACCAAAATCATAGAATCATGGAAGTCACAGAGTGGTTTAATTCAGAAGACATCATCAAGTGAAATCCTCCTGCCAAGGCAGGCTCACCTTCCACTAGACTAGGTTTCTCAAAGCCCTGTCAAATCTGGCCTTGAACGCAACCAGGCAGCCACGGTTTCTTTGTGCATCCTGTGCCAGGGCCTCAACAAACTCATTATAACAAATTTCTTCCATATGTCAAATATAAATCTACCTGCTTTTAGTTTAAAACAATTGCCCCTTGTCCTGTCATTACAGCCTGGTCATTTTTTTTTTTTACCCTTTGATGTCAGCTCTTCCTATCATTTTGAAGCAGAATTCACAAAGTGTCGGATTGTTCACCCACTAACAGGGAACGTGAACTGGGATTAGACCGTCATGAGACAGGTTAGTTTTACCCTTCTGATGATGTGTTGTTGCAATAGTAATCCTGCTCAGCATGAGAGGAACCTCAGGTTCAGACCCCTGGTGGGTGCGCTTGGCTGAGGAGCCACTGGCGCAAGGCTACCATCTGCGGGCTTATGACTGAATGCCTCTAGGAATCCCGCCTAGACGGTTGATGTTGTGCTGTTGCATCGTCGGTCACTCGTGATTGACCCAGGAGGTGACAGTCTTGCTCAGAGTGCATGGGTAAAGGTCTTCCCAAATCTTCGTTAGCGAAAACAGGCCTTCCTCATAGGAGAAGGAAAACTCTTATCTTCAAACCCAGGCTGATGGAGCTCATCTAGCCTTGTATGGTCTTCCATCTAAGAGTAGGACACTCTTACAAAACCTATGACCTGCGGACTTTGCTGTCACCGTCCTAGCTAGCTAGGCCATGGCAGTTAAACCTCAGGTGTAAAGGATGGGGCCAGTTCTGAACAAGCTGTGATTCACCTAAAAAATCCACTGCCCAGGTGGGAAGGGCTTACTCTCACTTGTCTATATGGACAGGCGAGGGTCTAAATGGTAGGTGACAAGGTGCATGGGAAGCTGCAGATCCAACCTTGCATGTGGGCAGACAAGTGCATGGATAGCTCGAGATCCCTCAAGAGATTACAGTCCTGGTCAGACATTTCCTGAGTGCCTAAGTACCTTTTTCCAACCAGATTTGCATATCCCACATACCCTTGGTCATCGTGCTTATAGTAAGTGTGGTTAAAGCCCTTTCCAAATCTTCGCTCATGAAGCCAAGCCATCAATCAATCGATCAAACAGGCCTGGCTAAAAGTCTCTATTCAACTTCCATATCACAGAATCACAGACAATCACAGAATCCCAAGGGTTGGAAGGGACCTCAAAAGATCATCTAGTCCAACCCTCCTGCAAGAGCAGGGTAACCTAGAGTACATCACACAGGAACTTGTCCAGGTGGGCCTTGAATATCTCCAATGTAGGAGACTCCACAACGCCCCTGGGCAACCTGTTCCAGTGATCTCTCACTCTCACAGTAAAGAAATTCTTCCTGACGTTCACATGGAACCTCCTGTGCTCCAGTTTACACCCATTGCCCCTTGTTCTATCACTGGACATCACTGAAAAAAAACCTAGCTCCATCATCCTGGCACTCACCCTTTACATATTTGTAAACATTGATGAGGTCACCCCTCAGTCTCCTCTTCTCCAAGCTAAAGAGTCTCAGCTCCCTCAGCCTCTCCTCATAAGGCAGATGTTTCACCCCCTTAATCATCTTTGTGGCTCTGCGCTGGACTCTTTCAAGCAATTCCCTGTCCTTCTTGAACTGAGGGGCCCAGAACTGGACACAATATTCCAGATGTGGCCTCACCAAGGCAGAGTAGAGGGGGAGGAGAACCTCTCTTGACCTACTAACCACACCCTTTCTAATGCACCCTAGGATGCCATTGGCCTTCTTGGCCACAAGGGCACATTGCTGGTTTATGGTCATCCTCCTATCCACGAGGACCCCCAGGTCCCTTTCCCCTTCACTACTGCCCAGCAGGTCAAGCCCCAGCCTGTACTGGTACATGGGGTTGTTCTTCCCCAGATGCAAGACTCTACACTTGCCCTTGTTGAATTTCATCAAGTTTCTCCCTGCCCAACTCTCCAGCCTGTCCAGGTCTCACTGAATGGCAACAGAGCCCTCTGGTGTGTCAGCCACTCCTCCCAGTTTAGTATCATCAGCGAACTTGCTGAGGGTACACTTAGTTCCTTCATCCAGGTCATTGATGAAAACATTAAACAGCACTGGTCGCAGCACTGACCCCTGCAGGACTCCACTAGTCACAGACCTCCAGCTAGATTCTGCCCCATTAGCCACAACTCTCTGCCTTCTTCCTTCCAACCAGTTCTTGATTCACCTCACTACCTGATCATCAAGCCCACACTTCCCTAGCTTATCTGTGAGGATGCTGTGGGAGACAGTATCAAATGCCTTACTGAAATCAAGAAAAAAAGCCACACCTACCACTCTACCATCATCCAGCCACCTAGTTACTTGCTCATAGAAGGCTATAAGGTTGGTCAAACATGACTTCCCCTTGGTAAAGCCATGTTGGCTGCTCTTAATGACCCCCTCATCCTTGATATGTCTAGAGATGGCGTCAAGAATAAGTTGTTCCATTACCTTTCCAGGGATGGAAGCAAGTCTGACCGGTCTATAATTACCTGGGTCCTCCTCCTTGCCCTTCTTATAGACTGGCGTGACATTTGCCATCCTCCAATCCTCAGGCACCTCACCTGTTTCCCACAACTTACCAAAGATGATGGACAGTAGCCCAGCAATGACCTCTGCCAGCTCCCTCAGCACCAGCAGGTGTATTCCATCCGGACCCATCGATTTATAGATGTCCAGATTACTTAACTGATCCCTAACCCAATCCTCATCTACCAAAGCAAACGCCTCCTTTATCCTGACTCTTTCTGGGGCTATAGGAATCTGGGTCCCTCGAGGAGAGTGTGCAGGAGTAAAGACAGAGGCAAAGAAGGCATTCAACACCTCTGCCTTCTTTATATCTTCTGTCTCCAGGGCACCCACCTCGTTCAGCAGGGGGCCTATATTGCCTCTTGTGTTAGTTTTATCTATGTATTTGAAGAAGCCCTTCCCATTGTCCTTAACCCAACTTGCAAGATTAAGTTCCAAGGAGGCCTTAGCTGTCCTAATTGCCTCCCTACATCCTCTAACAGCTGTCCTATATTCCTCCCAAGTGGCCAGCCCCTCCTTCCATAATCCATAGATTCTTTTTTTCTGCATGAGTTTGTCCAGGAGTTCCTTATTTAACCATGCTGGTCTCCTGGCTCCTCTACTTGACTTCCTACCCATTGGGATACTCTGATGCTGAGCTTGTGTCCTGGGTTCAGCAGTAGCAGTCATGTTTCTTCTTTGTGGTAGCTGGTGCAGTGCTGTGTTTTGACTTCCAGCCTGGGAACAATGTTGGTGAAACCAATGTTTTCGGTTGTTGCTAAGTGATGTTTACCCTGACCAAGGACTTTGTGAGGCTCATGCTCTGCCAGGGAGGAGGGGAAGCTGTGAGGAAGCAGAGACGGGGCGCCTGACCCAGGCTAGCCAAGGACGTATTCCATACCACAGCACGTCATGCCTGGGGAGGGAGGTAACTGGGAGTTACCCAGAAGGACACAGGCTTCTGGGTGGGACTCATTTCTTGGCCGGTGGTATTGTATTCTCTTCCCTTGTTATTTTCTCTTATCATTGTTGTCGTTGGTGGTAGCGGTGGTGATTTGTGTTGTACATTGATTGCTGGACTGTTCTTGTCTCAACCCGTGGGAGTTGCACCCTTTCAATCCTCCTCCCCGTTCCTCCAGGAGCAGGGAAGGGGAGAGCCCCGGTGGGGGGCAGGGGGGCCCTCGATTGTTGTCAGCCCGGCACCACTCACTGGGAGTGAGTGAATAAGTTGCCTGACTGGGTTTAAACGATGACAGCTTGGAAGAAGTGGTCCTTGAATGCTGACCAACTATCTTGAGCCCCTCTACCACCTAGTACCCTTTACCGTGAGACTTCCATTAGCAATTGATTGAAGAGGCCAGAGTTGGCCCTTCGGAAATCCAGAATTGTGGCCTAGCTAGGTATTCTGTTCCTCCCACACAGGATCCTAAACTCCACCATCTCATGGTCACTGCAGCCCAGGCTGCCATTGACCATCACCACTTCAACCAGACCCTCCCTGTTGGTGAGTACTACATCCAGCAGCTCTCCTCTCCTAGTTGGTTTGTCCACCATTTGCATTAAGAATTTATCATCAATGCACTGGAGGAACCTCCTAGACTGTGAATGATTGGCTGTGTAAGTCTTCCAGCAAATATCAGGGTAGTTAAAATCCCCCATAAGGACCAAGGCATGTAGTCGTGAGGCTGCTTTCAGTTGCCTGTAAAAAGCCTCATCAACTCCTTCGTCCTGATCAGGAGGTCTATAATAGACCTGTACCAGCCTGTCCCTTAATTCGCACCCACAGACTGTCCACTTGCTCCTCATCTGCCCCTGGAAAGAACTCAATACATTCTAGTCTCTCTCTCACATAAAGAGCAACTCCACCACCTCTGTTTGCTGACCTATCTTTCTTAAAAAGGGCATAGCCATCCATAACCACATTCCAGTCATGTGAGCTGTCCCACCATGTCTCTGTAATTGCCACCAGGTCATAACCTTTAAACCGCACACAGACTTCTAACTCCTCATGTTTATTCCCCATGCTGTGTGTATTGGTGTACAGGCATTTCAGGGAGCAAGTAGAGCATGCTAGTGGTGCCCCTGGGAGGTGGCAGGCCTTTTGGTCTTCATTCATACTAGAACATTGCCCCACTAGTTCAAACCCAGCTACAACCCCCTCACACTTTGAATCTAACCTAAAGCTCTGTGAGTGAGCTCTGCTAACTCTTGCCCAGGTACCCTTTTTCCCCTGTGGGACAGGGTTTAAACAACTACCCTTTCCCTCAAATGAAACAATAGATTGAGAGTCCTCCCTAGTCCACCATCCTTCAAACACTAGCATGTTTCTCTTGGGCTTGTCCCTAACAGGCCCAGTTATCTCCTCTTCCCCCTTTATATCTAGTTTAAAGCCCTGTCAATGAGCCCTGCTAACTCCTGCCCCAGAAACGTTTCCTCCCCCCTGGAACTGGCGTATCCCACCTGCCACCAGCAAACCAGGTGTCTCATATAGCAGCCCATGACTGAAAAATCCAAAATCCTGCCTTTGGCACCAGTCACATAACCGTACACTAATCTGCAGACTTTTCCTATTTATCTCTTCACCCTTGCTTGTAACAGGTATGGAGGCAAACACCACTTGCCCTCCAGACCCTCTAACCAGCCGTCCCAGGGCCCTGAAGTCTCTCTTCATTGCCTTTGCCCTGCTTGTAATAATTTCATCACTGCCAACCTGAAAAACCAGCAGCGGATAGTAGTCAGAGGGCTGCACCAGATCAGAGAGTTTCCTTTTAACATCTCTAATCTGAGCCCCAGGTAGGCAGCAGACTTCCCTGTGGGATGGATCAGGTCGACAAATGGGCCCTTCTGTTCCCCTCAGAAGGGAGTCACCCACCACAGATACTCTTCTTTTCTTCTTGGTTGAGGAAGTTCTAAGGCATGGG
The DNA here is from genome assembly GCF_034315485.1 of Pezoporus occidentalis. NCBI lineage: Eukaryota > Metazoa > Chordata > Aves > Psittaciformes > Psittacidae > Pezoporus > Pezoporus occidentalis. The sequence continues at coordinate 283,246 of NW_026915159.1, read as the reverse complement.
GGTGAGTGACAAGCCCTAGGTGACTCACTAGATGGATCTACGCCTCCATCTCCATTTACCTGGCCCTGTAGTTCCAAGACCTCATACCTGTTATTCAAGGGCAACTGGGAGGGAAAAAGGGATTGCAAGGTTTTTCGCTTACCTCTCCGAGGAGGGACCTCCCTCCATACCTTCTTGTCCCTTAAGTCCACTCCTTCTATCTGGTGGTAGGAGGGAAGGGGATCTATCACTTGTTCAACCACTTCCCTCTGCCCTTGCCTTAGGGTGTGGCTCCACCAATCAATTTCACTTTCACCCTCTCTGATAGCTCTCAACCTTTCTATCTCCTCCCTCAGTTCAGCCACCTGCCTGAGCAGATCATTTATTTGCTCACACCCGCACACAAGCGGTGTCACTGGCTCTCTCCAGTACAAGTGCTGGGCTCAGGCATTTACTGCAGCCAGAGACCTGCACGGTCTCATGTCTGCAGGAAAGCTCAGTCTGGATACCCACATTATTCCTCACTACAGCCTTTGAATTTTTTGTGACCATGATCTATCTGGTCGATCGGTCCGTCTACGTCTCTTCGCACAAGCAAGCAGTCCTTCCTCCTCCTGCGCTCCAGGCGAGTCCTCTTGATCAGGCGGTCACCCCACTCGCCTGCCCGTGCAAACTGCCTCGCCGCACTCCTGGTCGCTCGCACTCCCTGGGCAGGTTTTTAACCACTCACAGCTGGTGCCGCTCTTCCTAGCCCTGCCCCCTGTGAGTCAGCTGCTCGCGAGAGCTGAGCTGCCGGCTCCTGGGCAAGTCCTGTTGAGGAGGCTCCCTCTTCGGTGGCTCTTGTCAGTCTGAGGTGAGGCTCCTGGATGCTGATCTCACCCCACTCCACTCCGGTGTTGCAGGCATCCTCTCTCAAGCTACTCACCCCAGCAATATAACCCACTTTTATATATATACGTGTGTTCCATGCAGTCTTCCCTACCCTGTGTTTGTGCTTAGGATTGCCCCACCCCAGGGCAGGACCTTGCGCTTCACATTGTTGAAATTCAAGAGGTTTTCATGGGTGGGCCCAACTCCTCAAAGCTGTCAAGGTCTCTCTGGATGGCATCCTCTCCAGATAGCATATCAACTGCACCACTCAGCTTGGTGTCATCTGCAGACTCACAGGGATGCACCAAATCCATTATGTCATTGATTAAGCTATTAATTAATACTGGTCCCAGAGTGGACCCTTGAGGGACACCACTTATTACTAGTTTCTGCTTGGACATTGAGCCAATAACTAAATTTTGGATATGGCCATCAAGATAATTCCTTATCCACATAACAGTCAATCCATCATAACTGTTATTTTTCCAATTCAGTGGCAAGAATCTTGTGGGACACCATATCAAAGGCCTTACAGAACTCTAGGTAGATGACTTCTTCCCTTCCTCTGTTGTCCCCTGATGCAGTCACTCCATCATAGAAGGCTGCTAGATTAGTCAGGTACAATTTACTCTTGCTGATGCCAAATTGTCTGTCTTTAGGTCAACGAGTCTCAGTTTATTAGAGATCAAACTTGAAATTATAAAATACTCCTCCCTGCAGGTATTAATTTATCACAGAGTGATGCTCATCTTGATTTAGATAAATAATTGGTCAGCGTATTCTTGAACAACCTATTCACCTTCTAAATCTCATCAGCTGTGCTGTTTTGTGATAAAGTGTTGACACGTACCTTTGTAAGTAGTGGTGATGTAAGTGGGCAGAGAGATGCAAAGGACATGGTTCTGCTCTTGACTAATATGCATAGGCAGAAGGCCCTTTAGCATACAGTTCAGAAATGACACACACCTGTGCTTTTAGTCTTTTGCTTATTTTCATTCAAGTTACTTCTGCCACTGTCAGATTGAATTTCAAAGTGTATTGGTAAGATTCATCGTTGCATCTACTTTCCATTAGAGATTAGGTACTAATAAAGAAAGTAGTATTTGTACTTGCACATACTAGTGAGGAATTATAATTTTTCCTCTGACCTTTATATTTGTTCGCATCTTCTGCAGTCAAATAATTTGATTTACATATATGTTTAGCAGTGGGTTTTCCTTTGCTTTCATGCTTTTGTCATTGAATATCACATAAAATGGCTTCGTTTGGAAAATTAATTTGAATATGGACAACTTGTTGAGTCTAGATCCTCACTTGGAAACCTCTGTTCTGTCAGACTTTTTGGATATAGGGGTATGATAAATTCACAAAAGGCTGTTTTGCAAAACTTGTGTTATACTCCAGATTGTATGTACAGGCACAAGTATAACACACTTGGAATTACCATAAATATACTGAGAATACAAATTAAAGAAGTTCACCAGATAAATAAAAATATACATTTAAGATTATAACACAGAGAAACTAGGTATTACTATTGATCAAGGTCCATAATATCTAGAATGTGTCAACAGGCATATCTGCTTTGAAATGTTGGTCTGTCATGTCAACATAATTACTTCAGTTTGCATCATAGGAATATTCCTCCTCTGAATATATCTCAACGTTCTTAGATAAACCTTTTAATTCATGTTAACTTTAAAAAGCAGAAAAAAAAAATCCTCCTATGCAGCAGCCCATCATTAACTGATAGAAAATACTTTCATAATCATGTGGTAATAGTGTGAGGAATAAGAAAGTGTGAAAATGAGAAGAAGGGAAAAAAACCTCCAATCCTACTTAAAATTTGGGTCATGGTTCTTGTTTACAGAATAAATAATATATTATTTATGCATTCTGCATATCATTCAAGAAAGTGGATATCTAATTATAGGTGATCCCCTATCAGAAAACCCTGTAAAAAATGTTCTTTAAAGAAACAAGCATGTAATCTATTTAATTATTACTTTAGTTCTCTCACCTGCATAGAACCATTGCACACAAGTACACACCTATTGAATAAAAGGGCAAAAAGAATTTGAAGGATCATAACCCTAAAATAAGAAGAAACTGTTCAGCTAGTCTTGAAATAAGCAGTTTTAAACAAATAAAAAGAAAGCACCACACCTGACTTCACATATAATTTAAAAAGTTTATAACAATGCTCTATTAGCCTGAAGTCAACTGGCTGATAATAATGAAATCTAACATACCACTTGTGTTAACACAGATTCTGTCTGTTTTCAAACATTTCAATTAATTACTTTTTTGCTGTAGGTCTTGATATGTAGTAATATCACAGAGCATGGGCTGACTTTATGCTTAGTTAATCTGGCATTAAATAAGATTTGGCAGATGCACCAACCACAAACAGAAGGGCGAAATCAGAAAAGCCTCATCTCAGGATGGAATACAGTTGAAAGAGGACATAAAAAGCAAAGTCATGAGGAAGACTGAGGGCTGATGGTGAATACAGAACAACAGCTGTTCACATACAGCTCTGAGGCTGAATTTTTGACATCCTTTGACCACTGGTTTTGTTTCGACTGTATACATATGCATGTTTTATTTCTCTATATATGTACAGACACATTCAAATTTTATATATGTATACAATTCATGTCGATCTATCTATAAATTAGGAAAATTATTATGGTAATGGAAGCACTGAGAAGAAAGATTGAAGTATCAGCTGTGTATCAAACTTCAGAGTGTCAGTCCGTGGGATTGACACTCATAAATAACACACACTCCCAATTAGCTCTTAATCACTGTCAGGCATTCTTATTCCTTATGCAAAGTTATAGCCCTTAAAAAATCCTACAATAAAATAGTACTACAAATATGATGATCTAGAACTGCTGCGGGTTGTCGGCAGTGTGATATAGTCAAACTGCCGGGCCTCCCCATATTTATACTTCAACCATTGTCCTCCATAACAAAGAGGCTTTAACCGCCCCCACAGGGCATTTGCCACCATCCATGAGTCAGTATAGAGGTAAAGTACTGGCCACTTTTCTCATTTAGCAATGTCCAGGGCCAACTGGATGGCTTTCACCTCAGCAAACTGACTCGATTCACCCTCTCCTTCAGCAGTTTCTGCAACTTGTCATCCAGGACTCCATTCAGCTGCCTTCCATCTCCGATGCTTTCCCACAATACGGCAAGACCCATCAGTAAGCAAGGCATACTGCTTTTCACTTTCTGACAGTTTATTATATGGTGGGGCCTCTTCAGCACGCACCACCTCCTCCTCTGGTGACATTCCAAAATCTTTGCCCTCATGATGACTTCTAGAATGCCTGGACGACTGAGATTTCCTATTTGAGTTCGTTGTGTAATTAGTGCAGCCCATTTACTCCATGTAGCATCAGTTGCATGATGTGTAGAGGAGACCCTGCCTTTGAACATCCAGCCCAGCACGGGCAGCTGGGGTGCCAGGAGGAGCTGTACTTCAGTGCCAATCACTTCTGAAGCAGCTTGAACCCCATCATAGGCTGCCAATATCTCTTTCTCAGTTGGGGTATAGCTGGCCTCAGATCCTTTATATCCCCGACTCCAAAAGCCGAGGGGTCAACCTCGAGTCTCCCCTGGAGCTTTCTGCCAGAGGCTCCAGGTAGGACCATTCTCCCCAGCTGCAGTGTACAGTACATTTTTTACATCTGACCTGATCCGGACTGATCCAAGGGCTACTGCATGAACTATCTCGCGTTTAATTTGCTCAAAGGCTTGTTGTTGCTCGGGGCCCCATTTAAAATCATTCTTCTTCCGGGTCACATGATAGAGAGGGCTTACAATCAAACTGTAATTTGGGATGTGCATTCTCCAGAGCCCCACAGCACCCAAGAAAGCTTGCGTTTCTTTCTTATTAGTTGGTGGAGACATTGCTGTTATCTTGTTGATCACATCTGTGGGGATCTGTCTACGTCCATCTTGCCATTTTATTCCCAAAAATTGAATCTCCTGTGCAGGTCCCTTGACCTTACTCCGTTTTATGGCAACACCGGGTTTCAACAGGATTTGGATTATTTTCCTCCCTTTCTCAAAGACTTCTTCCCCTGTATCGCCCCACACAATAATGTCATCAATGTATTGCAGGTGTTCTGGAGCTTGCCCCTGTTCCAGTGCAGTCTGGATCAGTCCATGGCAAATGGTAGGGCTGTGTTTCCACCCCTGGGGCAGTCAGTTCCAAGTGAACTGGACACCCCTCCAAGTAAAAGCAAACTCTAGCCTACACTCTGCTGCCAAAGGAATTGAGAAAAATGCATTGTCAATATCAGTCATGATATATCCCTTGGCTGCCTTTGACTCTAATTCATACTGAAGTTCTAGCATGTCTGGTACGGCAGCACTCAATGGTGGTGTGACTTCATTCAGGCCACGATAGTCTACTGTTAGGATCCATTCTCCATTAGACTTTCGCACTGGCCATATGGGGCTATTGAAGGGTGAGCGGGTCCTGCTGATCACTCCCTGACTCTCCAGTCTACGGATCAGCTGATGGATGGGAATCAGGGAGTCTCGGTTGGTGCGATATTGCTGCCGGTGCACTGTTGTGGTCGCAATTGGCACTTGTTGTTCTTCCACTTTTAGCAACCCCACAGCAGAAGGATCTTCTGAGAGACCAGGCAAGGTGGACAGCTGCTCAATTTCCTCAGTCTCCAAAGCAGCAATACCAAAAGCCCACCGGTACCCTTTTGGGTCTTTGAAGTACCCTCTCTTGAGGTAGTCTATGCCAAGGATGCATGGGGCCTCTGGACCAGTCACAATAGGGTGCTTTTGCCATTCCCTCCCAGTCAGGCTGATTTCAGCCTCCAGCACAGTCAACTCTTGGGATCCTCCTGTTACTCCAGAAATATAGATGGGTTCCACCCCTTGACAACTTGATGGCATCAGGGTACACTGTGCACCAGTATCTACTAGAGCCTTATACTTCTGTGAGACTGATGTGCCAGGCCATCTGATCCACACAGTCCAGTAAATCCGATTGTCCCCTACCTCCAACTGGCTGGAGGCAGGGCCCCTCTAATGGTCGTCACAGCATTGGACACTTAAGTCGTGTTGAAAGGGATTATTCTTCGTTATCACAGGAGCTGGAGTAAAATCAGCTCTTCCACTCCATCTGGGAAACTGATCACCAGAGACTGAAGCCGTAGCTCTCATGGGACAATCAGCCTTGACCTTTGTTTTCCTCTTCAATTCACGCACCTATTTCTCCAAAGCTGAAGTAGGTTTTCCATCCCACTTTGTCATGTCTTCTCCATGATCCCGCAGGTAAAACCATAGGATACCCCGTGGTGTATACCTCCTGTATCTCCTCTCTCGAACAATAGGACGCCTTTTGTTAATAGCTGAGACGTGTGTTGGTACACGTGAGGAGCTGGACAAATCAGATGGATTGTCCCTCAATTTTTTGAGGTCCTGGGACAGTTTTTCCACAGCTGAGATGATGGAAGGGGTGAGATTGTCTTCGAACTCTCGGAGTTTATGAACCACTTCATCCACTGTTAGTGGTACTATGTCATTCCAGGTTACTGTTGCCAATGAATGGGCATATGATGACGGTGCATGTCATGTAAGTTTTCGCCACATGGGTTGTGTACATTCAACTTCATCTGGATCTATGGGTGCATCCCCGTTATTCGGATGATGTGATAGATCATCTCTATGATGGCTGATTCCCTCAGAGACTGGATGCCTTTGTCTATAGTAGTCCACTTGGCCGAACGACTCATAACATCATCCTTGTAAGGAAACCTTTCTTTCACAGCTGCCAAGAGCCGCCTCCAAAGGCTGAGGGACTTTTTCTCTCTTGCAATTGCTTTGTCAATTCCCCCTTCTCTAGCAAGTGATCCCAGCTGCTTGGCTTCTGTACCTTCTAGTTCATGACCATCGGCCCCATTGTCCCAGCATCGGAGTAACCAGGTGATGATGTGCTCCCCTGGTTGACGGGTAAAGCTTTTTCGCATATTCCGTAGCTCGGTTGAGGTCCAAGTTCGAGATGTTACCTCTTCTTCTTCTTCTTCTTCATCATGTGATGATGACTCCTGATCAGATTCTAGACTGGGTGGTGAATTCATTGTTTCTTCATCTCGCTTCACCCTTCTTGCCTCCTTTTTGCTTGTTCTCTTGCATACAGGGGCAACCGATATTGTTAAAAATTGGTCCTCTGGTTTGGCTGCAGTGATTATCACTGCGGTTTGAGTAGCAACTGTACTTGTTGTTGGGGGTGGTGCAGGTGCTGTGCTTGGAGCTGGGGTAACTGCGCTGTGTGTTGCAGTTGAAGTTTGAGCAGCTGCTGTACTTGCCATTGGGGTAGCTGTGCTATTCATTGCAGCCAAAGTTTGAGTAACGACTGCACTTGTCCCTGGGGGTGGTGAAGCTGCTGTGCCTGGAGCTGGAGTAACTGTGCTGACTGTTGCTTTGCCCTCAGATCCACCGACATTCTTTTCCTTTTGAAGGTGCTGGATAGTGTTGAACAAGGCCCTGTAAGCATAGGCCAAGCCCCAGCAAGTTGCCATGATTTGTCTGTCTCTGGTATGGCCAGAATGACCACACACCTCATTTAAGTGTTTTACTGATTCTTCTGGATTTTGCAGTTGTTTGGTAGTGAAATTCCAAAGTACTGGAGGGGCTCACTGACCTAGATACTTGCCCATACTATCCCACACACCCTGCCACTCATGACTTGTCCAGCCTCAGGGAAAATCTCTTGGTCCTCCTACATTGTCGTTTGACCCCAGACAAGACCCAAACCTGACTCTGCTTAACTCTTGAAGTCAGTTGTGGGCAAAACACACTCTGTATGCGTGCTAGCATGGTGATTCCCATCACCATCAGCAAACAAGTCTCAACAGCATTAAAAGGTCATTCAAAAAATTCAAAACTCTCAAATGTACATGGTCTGGGGGGAGGACTGGGAGGGTAAAAGGATGTCTCCTTCACAGGTTGAGCACCTGAGAAGGAGAAAAAAGATGTGCAATTGCTAAGCACTTCTATTATATACCTCCCAAAGTATAAAGGTGGTGACCACACTGGGAACATAAGCCAGATCAGTTTCATGATCAATGATTCTATTGTATTACAAGTCATTACCATAAAGTACAATGGGACAAAAACCTTAGCCCAAGCCCCACACTTGAAAAACACTAATACAGCAAATACCGGTTGGAAGTAAGATATGATATACTGAAACTGTGAGATCAAGAGGAACAACCTTGAGAGCCAATAAATCAGCATTGTGACGAGTGACTATTAATCCGGACTACTATCTCAACCCTTCGTGCCCCACGTTGGCCACCAAAAGAACTGTCGTGCTGTTGTTGGGCGCCAAAAGAACTAGCCAGACAGCTTGTTCACTCACTCCCAGTAAGTGGTGCCGGGCTGAGCGCAATTGACGGCCCCTCCCCCCCCCCCGGCCTCTCCCAGAGGAACGGGGAGGAGGATTGAAAGGGTGCAACTCCCACGGGTTGAGACAAGAACAGTCCAGCAACCAATGTACAACACAAATCACCACCGCTACCACCAACTACAACAATGACAAGAGAAAATAACAAGGGAAGAGAATACAATACCACCGGCCAAGAAACGAGTCCCACCCGGAAGCCCGTGTCCTTCCGGGTAACTCCCAGTTACCTCCTTCCCCGGGCATGATGTGCTGTGGTATGGAATAACTCTTTGGCTAGCCTGGGTCAGGCACTCTGTCTCTGCTTCCTCCCGGCTTCCCCTCCTCCCTGGCAGAGCATGAGCCTCACAAAGTCCTTGATCAGGGTAAACATCACTTTGCAACAACTGAAAACATCAGTATCACCAGCACTGTTCCCAGGCTGAAAGTCAAAGCACAGCACTGCACCAGGTACCACAAAGGAGAAACATGACTGCTACTGCTGAACCCAGGACATGCATATAGTGAATGGTCGTAGTGAAAGTCCCTGATGTTCTCAGTGACCAAGATCCAGGTGATGCAGTTGGACTGTAGTGCATGACCTCTTTCTCTCCTTTTCTCTTTCCTGCTTCTCAGCCCCTTTCCCACAATAAAAACGGAAAGTTACATCTACTCTCAACATAGTTAACGTCTTAAATTTTCAACATCTTAATTAAAATGTCAACCTTTTAAAGAATTAATTAAAAGGTCAACATCTTAGATGGAGGAACAGGATGTTTTCTGGCTTCACCAAGCATCTTTCCCACTTGCTTTACAACACATTGTTCTTGCAGACTTTAGCACTGAAACATCCTTTCTGGCACTTCCTTTGAGCAACTATACTGACTCTTCATTTGACCATTTACACTTAAGTATTAATTATGCATTTATGCTTGCCTGTTTTGCACAATGCTTGCTGCATTTTTCAAATACTCCTCCCACTAGGGTATGTAGGTGTTATACCACAACAGTAATATGACACTTTAAATATGTAGCAGTTTAATAAATCATAGAATCATAGACTTTTTTAGGTTGGAAAAGACTTTTAAGATCACCGACTCCAGCCAGCTGTTAACCAAGCACTACCAAATCCACCACTTAAATCATGCCCCTAAGTGGCACAATTACACATCTTTTAAACACCTCCAGGGGTGGTGACTCCACCACTTCCCTGGGAAGCCTGCTCCAATACTTGACAGCCGTTTCAGACTTAAACATCCCCTGGCTTATATACTGCTATAATTATACTATTTCACTAAGTTTACATCTGTTTTCAAGACAAGAAACTATGAATTGTACTTTTTTTTTAGTCTATCACTAATTCATGGGTAGAACAAGTCCCTGGTCTGACTACACCTTTTTACTGGCAAGCTTAGTTAAGAACGGGACTAATACAATTACTACAAGTAATGAGGTAATCAGTCTGCAACACAAAAAGCCTGGCAAGAAGCTACTTAGAAGAGCTGGTTATTTTCCAATGGAACAGTGCAGTGAACAAGATATTGCAAATGCAGATTCATGTCAAACCATTCAAATTTCATGCAACAAAACAGGAAATACTTGATATATAGCTATATTATAGCAAGACTTTTGACTCAGTTTGAAACACATTTTCATGTTAAAAAGATGGAGTCATATAATTATAGAAGTATAATGTTACAGAAATAATAATAGAAGAACATGCATGTAAATATATAACTTCAGCAGAAATGTACATATGAAGTGATTGTTCAAAGATCAGCAATATTTTCATCAATTTTAGGGGTGATAGAAGGAACAGTGTTAACTTTTAAATTAGTAGTTTATTCAATCTGAGATGGCTTAAAAGGACTCTGGAGAACAAATTAGAGTTCAGAATGGATTAAAATCAGACAAAATACAGTAGATATTTTACTGCAAAGAAAAAGAAAAATCTGATATTACAGTCAGTGGCCATCTGAGTATGATCTAGCAAAGGCGTGCAATTGCAAAAAAAACCAATTGTCAGATGAGTCTGTAGCCTGAAAGATTAGTGAAGCAATTATTCTGTTCAGCTTTGACAAAGTCTGTTTTGGTGTTCTGTGTCCTCTCAGATGCCAGACTTCAAGGCTTTAGTTATATAAGCCTGGATGTCCTCTCCTTTAAGTATGTTTCATTATTGTCTTATCTATATAAATTGGAGGCCCTTCTTTAGTCACTGAAGAATTTTTCTTAAGTTTTTTTAAGTTATGCAACTGAATCAAATTGTCACGTCCAATCAAGTTCACAAATGTTATGATTTTGTAGTGCTAACTAGTACAGTCAGGTGATGTTGGACAATCATTAAGAGTGGTAACTTTTAATGTTGGATATATGCAACATTATGGATATATGCTAATGATGGATATATGCAACAGATGCTCTGCTTTGTAAAAAATATGAGCTAGCTGTTTTCAAGATTGACATTGGAGTCTTTCAGATCTAAATTCAAAAGGATTGGGTTTTTCTGTTACTGGTTTTTGGTTATATTTTCTTTCATCCTCTTCAATGTACTAGCATGCATCTACTCAAGTTTCAAGTCCGGATGAGTAATTGCATTAACTACAGCAAAGCAGAACACTTACTTGCAAAAAAAAAAGAAAAAAAAAAAGAAAAATTTGCAATGCTTTCCCTCAACTGAACCATCATAATTCATTAAATTCATTAAACTTGTGCAACGTAACATGACGTTTCTTGAGATATCACAATTCTGTATGTCCCTAAAATCTCCTTTCAGCTCTAATGTGCAAGAAATAGAAGTAGGTAAGATGTCTGAAGTCTAACATACAGTTGAATCAGATCAAATAAGATCATCTGTATGTGAATTCAGAAGCAACAATTTTATGAGAAAGGAAGAAAAGTAATCAAAAGATAGGGCAGACATGGTGGAGAACAAATTGTCATTGTCTAGTACAAGTTCATGTATATGATACATTTAGAACTTTTTGTGCAAAGATATACTGTACTTAATAGCAGTACAGTATTTTATAAATTGCTAATGTTTGCGATATTTACATGAGTGTGACCTACTCAGAAATACATCATCTTCATTTCCTCTTGTGTAGTGTTATTCACTATTGATATAATGTAAAATTAGCCTCTAATAAAAAGCTGAAAAGATAACTTTCCATTAAAATGAAAGTCCATGGTGAAAAACATACATAAAGTACACACTTCCAGTGTAGTCCCCTCTACACAGAGGGCTCAGCTTCAGACTTCACTGTTTTCTTAGCAGTACTCTGTTAGTGAAACTTCTATCCTGTTGCAAATGCTTGACACTTTTGTTTGAGTCCTATTTCAGACTGCCTCTGCATACATCACTTGATGTCCACCAGGTCAGGGTTTGTGTGCCACTATGGGCATGTGCATTTATGAGCATCATACCTTTTGAGCCCTGTAAACTTTCAATTCTGTGTTTCCATAGTGTTTGTGAAGACAGAGTTACCACAACCTTTGCAATATTTTTCTGGTAAGTTTATAAATTTGAAGTCTTATTTGAGTCATATGAATTTTCCCTGGTTTTCATTAATACCTGTGCAGAATGAGTGACAGGTTTTACTTCTTCAGGGATATCTATAATTTATCCAAAATGGATTATAGCATTTTACAATCACTCTGTGCGTGTAACTGATTGCCGAGGTACAAGTGAGTAACAAACCATTGGTCATATATGCATCTGACATAGTTCCATACTCAATTCCCATATTTAGTTGGTGGCAATTCAGGATTACTTTTTTTTTTAAATATTGTATAACTTGCTTTCTGTCAGCCTAAAAATAAAATTGTTACAGCTTGAAGAACAGGAAAATATAAGTATGTAGTCAAAGGAAGATTAATTAATTCAGGCTCCATTTGCTCTACACAAAACAGTCAACTGAAAAAAAAATTGTCAGAATGTGTAAGAAATTCATGGTGAATGTTACATAAATCATTTAGTGAATGATGAATGTGTACAAAAATCAAATATGTTACTGTCAGGGCTGACTACTTACAACTTAGGTTGCTCTACTACAATTGCTTTTTGTTATTCTGACTTCAAGTTCTGAGAGAATAAATGCATATTTCAGAAATGTTTATTTTGTATTAAAAGACAGTTAAAAAGCTTCCTAGATTACAGTGCCTTATTAAATGGATTTGCTTTATAATAAATGTTCCCTGAAATTCTCTTTTCAATGTTAGGGTTTGAGGATTCAGTTATTCATTCATGCATCAAAAAGCATGCAAAAAATTATCTGTTGTTCAGTCAAACTACTGTGATGTTGCTGGACCTGAGACATTTAAATTTAAAATTTCAAAGGCAGGGATAGTTTAGTCGCTGACTGCCTCTGTGACTTTCTTCCGTTTTTTCATACTATAACCTGTGATTACTTATTACATTCTGTCAGTCTGAGTAGAAGGGCATTTACCTAAGTCTCTTATTTACTGTTTTATCAGCAGACTTGAAACTTAGAGGTCTCCTGCTTCTACTCAGGGTTTCAGGGAAGCATTTCCTGGCTGCCTTCAGTTCTACTTGGCAATTCCTCCGTGTGATGGAAGGAAGAAGTGTATCCCTGTCTCAAACTTAACCTTGCCCACAATTCTGATAAGTAATGATGAATTTTTAACATAGAATCATAGACTCATAGAATGGTTTGCTTTCAAATGCACCTTAAGATCATCTAGTTCCAGCTCCCTGTCATGGGCAGGGACCCACATCCTAGATGACGTTGCCCAATCACTCTCACAGTAAAGACCTTCTTCCTTATATCTAACCTGAACCTCACCTGTTTAAATCTGAACCCACATACCTCAGATACTGGAAGCCTGCTCTGAGGTCCCCATGCAGCCTTCTCTTCTCCAGGCTGAGCAGCCAACATGTACCCTTTGCTTTAATGTGAGTCTGAAAACTGAAGATTTTTCAAGAAAAGTGGGAGATTCAGGTCTGTTCCTTAGTCACAGAAGCCCTGATAGAACAGGAAGGACCAGTGTGCATCTCATCAGCACAGTTTCCAGTCTTCCTGTGTCCCAATATGGCAGGAAAGCAAAAACATGATCTGAGCATAAAGAAAAAAAAAAACAAACAAGTTAAAAATTTAAAAGTTAAAATTTAAATGCCATCTGAGTTAGGACTGGTGACTAGGTGGCATCTCTATTTTTCCACTATTTTGGTGTGGAACTTCTCTATAAATGTGGATGTTGTCCTAATTGCCTGTTTTCTTATACTGCATCACCTGTATACATTTTGGATCTATTCAGAAGAAGCACATTAAAAATGCCTTTAATAGTGTGCTGTATTCTAGTCTATGACACAATTTAAAAAGCAAGCAGACAGGAAATTGTTTATTTGAATAAATATGTAAAAATTAATAGCATAAAAAAATATAGTATAATGTAAATATACATAATATCTTACATCTTGAAATAAATTTTGAAAAAGTATACCATAAACCTAGTGTTGGCAAAACAGCTAGGGAGGAAAAAAAACAGAATCTGAAGCAAAGCTTGTTCTTCCTATTACTAGAACCAATATTTTCCAAAATGTATTCTAAATATATAGAATCATAGAATTATAGAATCATAGAATAATTAGGGTTAGAAAGGACCTTAAGATCATCTAGTTCCAAACCCCCTTCCATGGGCAGGGACACCTCACACTAAACCATCTCACCCAAGGCTTCATCCAACCTGGTCTTGGACACTGCCAGGGGTGGAGCATTCACAACCTCCGTGGGAAACCCATTCCAGTGCCTCACCACCCTAACAGGAAAGAATTTCCTCCTTATATCCAATCTAAACTTCCCCTGTTTAAGTTTTAACCCATTACCCCTTGTCTTGTCACTACAGTTCCTGATGAAGAGTCCCTCCCCAGCATTCCTATAGGCCCCCTTCAGATACTGAAGGCTGCTATGAGGTCTCCACGCAGCCTTCTCTTCTCCAGGCTGAACAGCCCCAACTTTCTCAGCCTATCTTCATGCGGGAGTTGTTCCAGTCCCCTGATCATCCTCATGGCCCTCCTCTGGACTTGTTCCAATAGTTCCATGTCCTTTATATGTTGAGGACACAAGAACTGCACACAATACCTATTTAAAAAAATACCTCAAGTAGCAACAGTTGGGAATATTTACATGTAACTTGCCTCTCTAAGCATATTTCTAAATCCTTATGAAGATTAAAGTTTATTGAGTAAATATATATTCTTTAGATAGATGGGTCCAAAGCTTCAAAGCAAGAGGACTTTCCACTATCTGGACAGTCTTCTATCACTATTTCTTAGTACTGCCAGTAAGTTTCCTCATTAATCATAGTCATAGACACTTCCTCTGTCATAGACACTGGTCCAAAAGGATCTCATAACAACTTAATGAAATTTCTCTTTAGATATTTAGCTGAAATACCTGTTTGATTATTTATTTTTTTTTTCTTTTCCTCTTTTTTTTTTTTTTGTGGTGCCTTTCTGTAAGATACACACCACAAATTGTATTTATCATCAACCCAATCATTTCCCTTATCTGTACTCTTTCATACAATCCATAATTTATACGAGGTTTCCTGACATCAGAGAGACCACATTTTGAAGAAGCTCAAAGCAACCCTTAATTCATTGCTCAGAATCTGTGAACAACTTTTGGTTTTCCAGGCTTTGGTATAGCAAGGGTCTAATTGTCACTAAAATAAACCATAACTCTCAGAAAGTTCTGTCCAGTGAGATTGAGAGAAGTCAGTGAGAACACTTGAACGTTAAACTGAATAATTAATAGCACCTTATTGTCATTAATAACAGCTTTTTCTTCTAGGTGATACGTTAGCTAATTTTAACAAGTAACATTTTTACTATATTCTGTACTTCCAGGAGACCTCACTTGGAGTATTGTGTACAGTTCTGGTATCCTCAAAATAAAAAGGACATGTAACTCTTGGAGCAAGTCCAGAGGAGGGTCACGAGGATGATCAGGGGGCTGGAGCACCTCCTGTGTGAAGACATGCTGAGAAAGTCAGGTCTGTTCAGCCTGGAGAAGAGAAGGCTGCGTGGAGACCTCAGAGCAGCCTTCCAGTATCTGAATGGGACCTATAAGAATGCTGGGGAAGGACTCTTCATTAGGGACTGTAGTGATAGGAGACAAGGGGTAATGGGTTAAAACTTAAACAGGGAAGTCTAGATTTGATAAAAGGAGGAAGTTTTTTTAATGTGAGGGTGGTGAGGCACTGGAATGGGTTGCCCAGGGGAGCTGTGAATGCTCTATCCCCGGCGGTGTTCAAGGCCAGGTTGGTCAGAACCTTGGGTGAGATGGTTTAGTGTGAGGTGTCCCTGCCCATGGCAGGGGTGTTGGAAATAGGTGACCATAAGGTCTGCCCTGGGTTCAGTAGTAGCAGTCATTTTTCTCCTTCTTAGTAGCTGGTGCAGTGCTGTGGTTTTGACTTTCAGACTGGGAACAGTGCTGATAACACCAATGTTTTTAGTTGTTGCTAAGTCATGTTTACTCCGACCAAGGACTTTCTCACGCTCTGCCGGGGAGGAGGGGAAGCCGGGAGGAAGCAGAGACAGGACACCTGACCCAAACTAACCAAAGAGGCATTGCATACCACAGCACATCATGCCCAGTGTATAAACTGAGGGCAGTTAGCAGGAAGGGTTATATCACTGCTGAGGTTGGGCTGGGTATCAGTCAGCAAGTGGTGAGCAGTTGTATTCTCTTCTCTTGTTATTTCCCTTATCATTATTATCATTGGTGGCAGCAGTAGTGATTTGTGTCATACCTTAGTTACTGGACTGCTCTTATCTCTACCTGTGGGAGTCACATTCTTTCAACTCTTCTCCCCATCCCTCCAGGAGTAGGGGTCCGGGGTGGGGGGAAGGAGGGGAGTGAGACAGAGACTGCGTGGTCTGATTTACAGCTGGGCTTAAACCACGACAAGGTCCTTTCTAACCCTAACTATTCTATGAGTCTATGATAACATGGTTAAGCTTTTTTATCACCACCCAAGCATCTAATAAAAGGCAGAGGTTTTTATGACTTTGTTAATAGAACTAGCAGGTGTATTCCCACAGAGTTATTTAACTTATTTCTTTTTTCTTCATACTATTGAAATGCTCTATGCCAAATCTGTAACTTCTGCAACTTTGAAATATCTGTCCAAGCTTCTATTTTTCTTTCTTTCTTTGAAGAAAGAAAATGAGGTGACTGGTTTAGAGGGTGCTTTCACCAAAAATGACATTATTCCCTTCTTAGTCAAGTTCTACAATGTTTAAGCATATTCATTTTTATCTCCTTGATGACGTTGTACAGTGTGATATGATGGCAAAAACATACATTTGTCCTACTCATAGACTCAGACATGTATGATACTAATTTAAAGTGATACTTTTCCTCTCAAAACATTCATTCCACAGCAGTGCTCCAGCATCAGTAGCCACATCACCTTGCCACGTTCGGTAGTTACATGGAATGATTTCAGGAGGAGTAACAAATATCTGAATTTCCAGGGCATTCTTTTCCTGAGAAACAGAAATACCATAGGTATCACACACCTCATATCACATCCCATGCCATCATAATTTATTTTTTTACTTTGACTTTAAATATCCTCTGCCTTTCAAAAAAATTTTGTTCATTTCTTTTTATTGCATTTCAGAAAAAAAACCCTAAGTGGACTATTGTTCCTTTTAGAAAATAAATAAAGGGACAATTTAGATCCAGACCATATATATTCCATTACGTGTTTGAGCCTGTTATTACCTGGGTCCATCACACTTTAAATGAAGCAGCTAAACTGAGAATAATCTATGGAGATATTGAGTAGGTTGTTGCCATGGCAACAGAAATAAATTTCAGGAAGAAACTTCCTCTCCAACGCTATTCCATCATTACTCATGGTCACCAAAACTATGTAATTTTAAGGTTAACTAACTGTGATGTAATGGAAATCAGGTCTATTAAAACAATGTTTTTTATCAGTATGGGATGTCTTTCTATTAATTCAAATAAAATGCAGTTTGGGAAAGGAGACATCTGCCAAAAATTATGATTGGGTTTCAAGGATGAAAGAAATCTCAGTTTTGTGTCTCTTTTCACTTTGTAGAAAAGTACCTTTGTTTGACAGTCACACAGAATAGTTTACATCATAACTCATATTAAAATTCTAAAAATATTATTCCTAGAGTAGAAGCTGTGCTTCTAAACTAAAAACACCTTATGGATCTAATATCTCTTAGTTACTTGTTGTGGTTTAAACCCAGAGAGGTAGCTTGTTCTCCCACTCCCAGTGAGTGGTGCCGAGCTGACAACAATCGAGGTCCGTGTCCGTCTCCCCGCCCCGCCTCCCCGCACCGGGGCTCTCCCCTTCCCCGCTCCCGGAGGAACGGGGAGGAGGATCGAGAGAGTGCAACTCCGACGGGTTGAGACAAAAACAGTCCAGCAACAAATCACCACCGCTACTATCAGCTACAACAATGATAAGGGAAAATAACAAGGGAAGAGAATACGATACCACCGGCCAAGAAAACGAGTTCCACCCGGAAGCCCCTGTCCTTCCGGGTAACTCCCAGTTACCCCTCACCCCGGGCATGACGTGCTGTGGTATGGAATACCTCCCCGGCTAGCCCGGGTCAGGCGCCCCGTCTCTGCTTCCTCACAGCTTCCCCTCCTCCCTGGCAGAGCATGAGCCTCACAGAGTCCTTGGTCAGGGTAAACATCACTTAGCAACAACCGAAAACATCGGCTTCACCAACACTGTTCTCAAGCTGGAAGTCAAAACACAGCACTGCACCAGTTAACACAAAGGAAAAACATGACTGCTACTGCGGAACCCGGGACATTACTTCATGAACTGAAGAATTTTCAAGGTCAACCTCTTCATTTTACAGGATCAGATTCACCTAACAGTTTAATATACTCTTGTATTGCATTTTAAATACGGTAATTTACAATTTACTATTCTAATGAAAAGACTAAATGTTTATGCTGCTTCAGGAGAACCATTTCACAGTACATTAACAATGTTTTTACTGGAATCAGCTGAAGCACTGCATCTGCCAGGCCATGGATACGTGCACAAATTCATGACCTTTTCAGCCTGTCAAGCTCTGAAATCAAATTAGCCTATGAATCCTGATTGTGCCTCCTTTCTTTTAGGCAACAGACAAGATAACTTGCCTAAAAGGCAATTTCTTTTCCAGAGTATTCTTTCTGTGATTTGTAAAGAAATTATCATGAGTCTGCGCACTTCTTGCACTATCAGACAAAAAGGACACTACGTCCACTGGAGAAAGGGATTTTGTATTTGCTGGCACTCCACTGTAGAAACCCTCACCAAATTTTTTTTTCAAAATACCCAGCTAACAAGCTGAGTTTACTAGCTAAGGGAAACCCTTGCCTTACTGTTATTCTGCTGTTGTAAATCTCATACTTAAAAGGTGGTGTATCTAAGGGAAAATATTACCAGAGGTGCAAGTGAAGTGTACTTAAGAAAGGGAGTGTACACTAAGGAATTATTCTGATGATGAAAAATCAGAATTTTTTGAGAGTGGTTCACCCAGGAACCCGTTTCACCCTGGAGGTTCATTTAATTTCAAATTCTAAGAAAATGTAACTGACATATAAAGAGAAAAAAAAGCGCTAAACAGATTCAGAGGAGTTGGAACTGGATGATCTTAAGGTCATTTCCAATCATAACTGTTCTATGATTCTGCGATTTCATGATTCACAAATCAGTGCCACTGACAACCATTTGTCTCAGGACAAAGAACTCCCATGTCTCAGGAGTGTGCTCTAGTCCAAGGCTATAGGCTTTATGTAGGTCTATCTTTCATAATTCATATCAAGGTTGTATCACTCTTAATAGTATTTAGATTTTTCTAGGTGGAAGACAGAGAGAAAAACAGTGACAGTGATCCTGTTCAACAAATTTTTAAATATTATTCTGTGTCAAAGGAGAGGCACTTTAACATGAAAATAAATGTTTCAAACATACTGAAGAACAGCCTATACCCTGGGTATTTTCTTAAAAAAAAAAACAAAAACAAACTAAACAAAAACCAACCAACCAAACAAACAAAAAAAACACAAAAAAAATAAACCAAAAGCATGACTCAAAGATTTGTTCTAAATTAGACAAAAAATAATAAACTCAGTGGAAATAATAAGCCACTCTTCTTTCTATCCAAAATGTTCAGGATATACCCTTGTAAAGATTCCATTTTTCATCCACTTATGCAAACTGGGACTTCAAAATGGATGAAGTATATATTTTATTTTATAAAATGTAAGTGTTACAACTGGAAACACGAGAGGAAAAAAAATCCATATATTTTAACTGACAAGAGAGAACAAATAATACAAAATTATTCTGAAAAAGCATATGAATTTTCAGATGCTTAAAAACATCTCCAACAGAAAAAATATAATCAATTTGTGTGCAAAACAATAGTGAGATTTCCCATTAATTTATTTGGAACTAGTGATAGAATATCATTTCTAGAGTAAACATGGAGAGATCTTTTTAAACAAAAGTATGATGATAACCCAAAAAGGAGTGAATTTAAATGGATTTTTATTCCAGGAATTAGAGGCAGTCTTGTAAGGAAAACAAGCTGGAGCAGCTTCTGAAACTGACTAATTTGGAGGCACTGGGAGTAGGTAAAGCAGTGATTTCTTGTACATTTTAAAGGAAAAAAAACAACCAACAACCAAACAACAAAACAGTTTATAAAAAAGATTGCTTTATAACAGCTATAATGTGTAACTGCTACAAAATATTTAGGATTGTCTTTCCCTGGTTTCCCACAACCAACCAGAAAAGGACAGGAAAAAGAGTTACTTTAATAATATCCTGTTACCTAGTGCTTTTTTGTTGGATAATTCCACTTCAGCTTGTATTCTATTTTGCTGAATTCAGTGAGCTATTTCTGTTTATTTGGATTTTGCTTTTGCAATATGCTTCAATTTCTATTTTCATTTGTACTGTTTTAAGTATTTGCAGAGGAAGATGCATTCATTCAGGGAGCACACAATGAGAAATGAATGGAAAGGTTTCAAAGATAGTAAAATGTTCACTGTTGCCTTCACTGATATGGAAACATTTATTACTTAACTCCTTATCACAGGATTCACTGGTAATTACTTTATGGATCTTTGAAGCTAAGTGCCTCCACTGAGATATTATGTTCCCGTATATTCTACTGATATTAACTTAAATGGAAGGCATTCAGCCTCTCAAAGACCTGAAGTGATGATGGTGAGACTGGCTGAAGTATGTATGGGAAATAATCCTAAAAAATCTGTCTTAAAACGAGGATAAGCACTTTTCAAAAACATTTTTACTTTCTGGTCTTTGAGATAATCCAGTGTTTGTGCAGTATATGTCCATTTGATGCTCTCCTGTACGGAAAACTAGGCAGAGGTGGTAACTATTCCATGGAGTATGTAATAAAATTGAATTATCAAATTCAGAGAAACAAAATATATATTAAAATCTGCATAAAGAAATCAAACCAAAGGAAATAGCTCCCTATGTTGCTGCATGGATGTAAAAAACTCCAAGTAAAATCAGTTGCTGAAATAGACTTTGAAGAAACAATCCTAAGAAAATGTCCAGGGGGGGAAGGCAAACTGCATCCTGGGCTGCACCAACCGAAGTGCAACCAGCAGGTTGAAGGAGGTGATCCTGCTCCTCTACTCTGCTTTCATGAGACCTCACTCAGAGCAATGTGTGCCACCCTGGTGTCCCTAGCTAAAAAGCATAGAGCTGTTGGAACAAGTCTAGAGGAGGGCCACAAGGATGATCAGGGGGCTGGAGCACCTCCCGTGTGAAGACAGGCTGTTCATCCTGGAGAAGAGAAGGCTGCATGGAGATCTCATAGCAGCCTTCCAGTATCTGAAGGGGTCCTACAAGGACGCTGGGGAGGGACTCTTCATCAGTGACTGTAGTGATAGGAGAAGAGGTAATGGGTTTAAGCTAAATCACGAGAAGTTCAAGTTAGATATAAAGAAGAAGTTCTTTACTGTGAGGGTGGTGAGGCACTGGAAGAGATTGCCCGCAGAAGTGGTAAATGCTTCATCCCTGACAGTGTTCCAGACCTTGGGTGACATGGTTTAGTATGAGGTGTCCCTGCCCATGGCCAGGAGGTTGGAACTGCACAATCTAAACGTTCTTTCCAACTCTAACTGTTCTATGATTCTATGATAAGCAGGGAAGAAAGGAAAACTTAATCAAGTACATGAATAAATTATACATGTGATTGACATTCACACTGATATTCTTTTAAACTATTCTACCATAATTGTATTTACACTAAGGTCATTTCACACTTCCATGGAGGCTACAGAGTAAACTTTTTATGATTGTGATATCTGAGAGACCATGATTAGGGGTCTGCAATGCTGCAAATAAGAATGGCATTTGTTAAAACTGCAAGATCTAGCTTTATAAAACAAGGCATTCAGATTAGCAACTTGCCTAAAGCAATGAATTTAGGTTTATCGAATTTGAAGCATAGTAGCACAGTACCAACACAAATGCTGCATGTGAAAACCAGTTTTTCAGAGACTTACGTTGTTTTCATATTTTTATGTACCAGAGAGCTGTCATGGAAAATAACCAGATCAGGTTACTTTCTTACAAAATCCTGTATCTCCAGGCAAATATGCCTTCTAATAAAAATTCCAACTTCCTGCTCATAACTTTCAGATCCAGAATTTAGACTTTATGTTATTACAATACTAAGAGTGATATACTAACAAATGCAATTTCAGGGCATTGCCAGAGGTCTAAGATAATGCAAACATGATGACTGTGAAGCTATGAGATCAGTAATATGTCTTATGGTACAGGAAACAGGATGGCACTACAAAAGCAGGTAACAATGCTTATTCAGCCGCTGTTCTGAGGATAAAATACTGTCAGATTTGTAACTGGATTTAATTTTTCATGGGTTACAGAGAATCTCAAAACCATATACCTATGCATGCAAAGCTATTAACATATATACCCATACATATACACGTCTAAAATATGAATAACTGTTGTGGGTTGAACCTCGCTGGACACCACTTGCCCACCAAAGCCACCACCATTCCAAATGTGTCCCCTGTTCTTTTTCATCCTGTTCTGTGGGATAAACCATAAATACTATGATATGGGATATCACTGGGGGTCAGTTGGGATCAGCTGTCCTGGCTGTGCCCCCAACCCCCCAACTCCTTGTGCACCCCCAGCTTGCTCATTGATGGGATGGGCTGAGGAGCAGAAAAGGCCCTGGCTCTGTGTGAGCACTGATCAGCAGTAATGAAAACATCCCTGTGTGATCAGCACTGTTTCCAGATCAAATCCAAACTACGTTAAACATTAAGAAAAAACCTCTTCCCTGTGAGGGTGCTGAGTCTCTGGCACAGGTTGCCTAGAGAAGCTGCGGCTGCCCCATCCCTGGCAGTGCTCAAGGCCAGGTTGGACAGGGTTTGGAGCAACCTGGTTGAGTGGAAAGCATCCCTGCCTGTGGCAGGGGGGTGGAACTGGACAAGCTTTAAGGTCCCTTCCAGCCCAATCCAGTCTGTGATTGCATGATTCTATGATAACTCATGCTAGCTACTATGAAGAAAATTATCCTAGACAAAACCAGCACAGCTGCTTTAAAAGTTATTTAAAAGCAGTGTGCAAAGTTATCTGAATATAATTCTTAAACTTTTTTCACTTTCAAGGTCATCATGAAGTTAAAAAAAAATAGATATATGAATACATTAGAAAAGACTGAAATTCTTGAAAAAGATTTTAAGTTTTTTTCTAAGTCCTGTTTGCATAGTGGCAAGAGGAATTCAAATGTTTGAACACAGGTATGAAGTGCTATTTTAGGTAATATAATGCAATCCTGAGTTTGAAGGAATTATTACCCTGCAAAATGTTTTGCATCTGGAACATCTACAATGACACCAAACTCCTACATTATGCAGTTGGATTGATCCCAGAGTGTCTGCTTATTAAAACCTGTCTATACAAGTCTGCTGAAGATAAAATTAAAAAAACAAATAAATCCAGGTAGCAACTTGCAAGTAAGGGTTTCTGTTTCTTACCTATGAGGTGGTCTTTGCTTAGATACTCGTTTTTCTTTCATTGTGTAATTGATTTCTGAAGCATATCTTCATTTTCCTTCATGGGAGCTGCCTTACAAATAAACATTTCAAAACTGATAATTTTCATGGTCAATATTAACACTTTTTTCACCCATATTTGATCACTGCAAGTAATTTTATTTTCAATTTCTTAGGGTTACTCTGAAGCTGACACTGCAATTAACAGGCAGGCAGGGTGTCCAAGGAGTTGTCTTTTCTACAGTCTATATATGTGACAAAACCCACTGCAGATGCAATGGATGAAGTTAGTGCCCACATTGAGGGGATGTCAGTGAAAAAGAATGGGTAAGATTACTGTATCACCAACCTCTGTTCCTCCTGACCAGGTCACTTTATCAAGGGGAACAGAAAACTTCAAGCTTCATCTGCTGCTTCTTCATGAACAATCCTCTCTGTGTCCACTGGGTTACTGTTCAAATACAGCTCTCTCCATATCACTTTATTCATCATATCACTAGTAGACATCACACCCCAGTCTCTGAAATGTCCCTAGCAATGTTTGCCCCTATCTACATGATTCATGTGCTTTTTCTGTATTACTTGTGTTATCCTCAAACTGTAGAGTAAGGAGCTTAATTCCAGAACTTGAATATTTCTCTATAAATGTGCTCTAAAATGGATGACTTAACATGTTTGATTGCTTGTGGAAGTGCAGCTTATGAACCATAATATCATTTGGAGTTTCCCAGTCCTGACACAATGTGTACATTATGTACTGTAAATCACCTGCGCAAAGCCCTTGAGATAGAAAAACTGCAAGCAGGCGTGGGGAGCAGTACGCTTTTCAACTCCCTTAAGTCTCTCCAGAGGGATATTTCATTATGTCAGTTCAGGCAATGTAAAGGCTAAGAGCTGAACCATGCAGTTGCTAACTTCAATTATTCACAAATTCATTGCAGAACACCCAGACATGGCTGACAGCGTTGTAAGAACGCTACAGTGACAGCTCTGCTCTCTGTGCTCAAATTATCTTACCTGGCGGAGCTGATCAGGTTCCTTAAAACTGATAAATAATGTATCATTTCTGTTTATGCTGCTTCTTTCTATTTTATTTGAGAAGGTTGCCTAAAATAATTTCTCCTATTTTTCCTAACTTTTCCACATTACCTAATCAGGAAATAACGAGGAATAAATGTGGTCACAACATTTTAGGTGATTGTGGAATCACAGAGTAGTTAGGGTTTGAAAGGACATTAAGATCATCTAGTTCCAACCCTCCTGCCGTGGGGATGGGGATCAATCTCATCCTAGACCATGTCACCCAAGGGTCTGTCCAAAGTGACCTTGAACACTTCCAGGGATGAAGCATTCACCACTTCTGTGGGCAACCCATTCCCTCACCACCCTCACAATAAAGAGCTTCTTCCTTATATCTAACCTAAACTTCCTCTGTTTTAGTTTAAACCCATTACCTCTTGTCCTATCACTACAGCCCCTGATGAAGAGTCCCTCCCCAGCATCCTTGTAGGCCCCCTTCGGATACTAGAAGGCTGCTATGAAGTCTCCACTCAGCTTCTCTTCTCCAAGCTGAACAGCCCCATCTTTCTCAACCTATCTTCACACGGGAGGTGCTCCAGCCCCCTGACCATTCTTGCAGCCCTCCCCTGGACCTGTTCCAACAGTTCCATGTCCTTTTTTATGTTGAGGACACCAGAACTGCACACAATACTCCAAGTGAGGTCTCATGGGAGCAGCGTAGAGGGGCAGGATCACCCCTTCGACCTGCTGGTCACGCTCCTTTTGATGCAGCCTAAGATATGACTGGCTTTCTGGGCTGCAAGGGCACTCAGAAACCGGCTCACGTTCATTTTCCCATTGACTAACATCACCAAGCTCAATGATGATTTAGAATCCAGTGAATTTTGACAAAAAGTCAATTTAGGGTTAACAAGGCTGTAATAATACGTTATGGGCAAGAATACTGCAGACTAAGTAAATGGGCACATTATTTTATGCTGCTTTAATTCCTGCAAATCATGACAGTTTAAAAGGTGTTCTGAGCAGAGACCTCCTTCAGCTTTTGTAACAGTATATGTAGCCTCTGACTGGCAAAATATCTTTGTAATCTGCCATGAGAAGCATCATTTATATATCACTTTGAACTTGTTTTTGAATGACAAGGAGAAATGAGAAAACATATGTCCTGGGTTTAGCAGTAGAGGTCAATTTTTCTCCTTCTTGGTAGCTGGTGCAGTGCTGTGTTTTGACTTTCAGCCTGGGAACAGTGCTGATAATACCGATGTTTTCAGTTGTTGCTAAGTGATGTTTACCCTGACCAAGGACTCTGTGAGGCTCATGCTCTGCCAGGGAGGAGGGGAAGCTGTGAGGAAGCAGAGACGGGGCGCCTGACCCGGGCTAGCCGGGGAGGTATTCCATACCACAGCATGTCATGCCCGGGGGAGTAGCTGGGATCTACCCGGAAGGACATGGGGTCTGCTGGGTCAGAAGTGTTTCTCGGCGGGTGGTATTGTATTCTCTTCCCTTGTTATTTTCTCTTATCGTTGTTGGTGGTGGTAGAGGTGGTGATTTGTGTTGTACATTGGTTGCTGGACTGTTCTTGTCTCAACCCGTGGGAGTTGCACTCTTTCGATTCTCCTCCCCATCCCTCCAGGAGTAGGGAAGGGGAGAGCCCCGGGGGGGGAGGGGCCTCGATTGCTTCCAGCCCAGCACCACTCACTGGGAGTGAGTGAACAAGCTGTCTGGCTAGGGTTTAAACCATGACAGTTCTTTCTTCGTGCCCAACATGAGGCATGAAGGGTTGAGATAACAACAGATCTGCCCAGATTAATAGTCGTCACAATGCTGATTTATTGGCTCTCAAGGTTGTTCCTCTTGATCTCACAGTTTCAGTATATCGTACCTTACTTCCCTCCGGTATTTGCTGTATTAGTGTTTTTCAAGTGTGGGGCTTGGGCTAAGGTTTTTGTCCCATTGCACTTTATGGTAATGACTTGTAATACAATAGAATCATTGATCATGAAACTGATCTGGCTTATGTTCCCAGTGTGGTCACCACCTTTATACTTTGGGAGGTATATAATAGAAGTGCTTAGCAATTACACATCTTTTTCTCCTTCTCAGGTGCTCAACCTGTGAAGGAGACATCCTTTTACCCTCCCAGTCGTCCCCCCAGACCATTTACAGCATTATTTGAGAGACGTCATGGTTTAAAACCTAGCCAGACAGCTTGTTCACCCACTCCCAGTGAGTGATGCTGGGCTGGAAGCAATCGAGGCCCACTTTTAGTGTACAGTAGAACTTTTTTTTTTTCATATTAAAGGTTTTTTTTGTTTAATTAATAAGGATCTTGCATATTCATGTGTAGTACAAGCTACACATTCCTGTAACAAATGCTCCTTCCTCTTTAGCCTGATTGTTGAGTGAAGGCATTTGCTTGTAACGCAATTATGGCGTTATGGGAATGGTGATAAAAAAATCCACAGCTTTTTCACTATTTGATGTAACTAGCCAGGTGAAATTTTTGATATCTGGAAAGCCCACAGGATTTTTTTTTTCAGAAAATGAAGTAAAACAAATGTCAGATCATCAGAAACATAACGTATTTTTCAGGGATGTTACTCCTTAGCTTTAGCTTAGCCTTTCACACTGAACAAAGGACTTCAGATTGTTGCTGATTTTGTTTTCTGTTTTGGTTGCTTTAAAACATCTGCAATTTAGTAAGTTATACAATATTGTGGACACACATTAGAATCATGGAATCATAGAATAGTTAGGGTTGGAAAGGACCTCAAGATCATCTAGTTCCAAACCCCCCTGCCATGGGCAGGGACACCTCACACTAAAGCATCTCACCCAAGGCTTTGTCCACCTGGCCTTGAACACTGCCAGGGATGGAGCATTCACAACCTCCTTGGGCAACCCATTCCAGTGCCTCACCACCCTTACAATAAAGAATTTCCTCCTTGTGTCCAATCTAAACTTCCCCTGTTTAAGTTTTAACCCGTTACCCCTTGTCCTATCAATACAGTCCATAATGAAGAGTCCCTCCCCAGCATCCCTATAGTCCCTCTTCAGATACTGAAGGATGCTATGAGGTCTCCATGCAGCCTTCTCTTCTCCAGGCTGAAGAGACCCAACTTTCTCAGCCTATCTTCATGCGGGAGTTGTTTCAGTCCCCTTATCATCCTCGTGGCCCTCCCCTGGACTTGTTCCAACAGCTCCATGTTCTTTTTATGTTGAGTTGGCCTTCTGGGCTGCAAGCGCACACTGCTGGCTCATGTCCGTTTTCTCATCTACCAGCACCCCCAAGTCCTTCCCTGCAGGGCTGCTCTGAATCTATTCTTTGCCCAGCCTGTAGCTGTGCCTGGGATTGCTACAACCCAGGTGTAGGACCTTGGACTTGTCATCGTTCAGCTTCATATGGTTGCCATCAACCCACTTCACAAGCGTGTCAAGGTCCCTCTGGATGGCATTCCTTCCCTCCAGCGTATCGACCAAACCACACAGCTTGGTATCATTGGCAAACTTGCTGAGGGCGCACTCAATCCCACTGTCTATGTCACCAACAAAGACAAAAAAAAGACCGGTCCCAACACGGATCCCTGAGGGACACCACTCATTAGTGGTCTCCAGACGGACACTGAGCCATTGACCACAACTCTTTGCATGTGGCCATCCAGCCATTTCTTTATCCGCAGAGTGGTCCATCCATCAAATTGATGTCTCTCCAAATTAGAGACAAGGATGTCGTGTGGGACAGTGTCGAACGCCTTACACAAGTCCAGGTAGATGACATCAACTGCTCTAAATTACGCAATGTCTGTTGCATGATTTGGCCCATAATAGCCTTTCGGGGACCTCCTAGTTTAATGTTTCTAGCAAATTTATTTAAAGCTATTTGCTTTTTTTACTTTCAAATGAGCACGGATATTGCTCCTGACATTGTTCTGCACAGTATCTCGATGCATTTTCAATAAATGCTTTTTTTTGTTTTAAACTTATAGTAATAAATTTCTTATGTAACATTGTTTTTTTTGTACTGCATTCTGTATTCATGGTCAAATAATTAATATTCTACCAATATTTTCTTTATATTCATGATCCTTCAGTATCCTTCATTATTATTGTAGTTATACACTTCCCTTTCCTTATTTTTTATTATTTTTATTATAAAAAAATTTATTAGCACATTTACAGACCAATTTCTTACCTGTCAGAACAGCTCACCCTTATCCCCAACAGTAAGTGTCAGAATATATGAAAAATTCTAAGGCAGGTCACATCTTAAAACAGCAGAGGACTATTTATGCCCGGTGGTTCAGTACGTCAGATTGAAAGAGCCATATCTGCAGGGGAGGGACCTCATGGGTTAGGAACAGACAAATGGCACAGACATATAGTGAAGACAGCTTATGAGATCAAGCCTTCTATTCATCTTTTATCTTGCAAGTCACTGAATTATGAGGATATTGCAGGGAGATAGAGTGTGTGATAACTGTGCTATATAGAACATGGGTGTATAAATCAACATTTGAGGTGGAGTGTTAAAAGTCCAATTTTGGTTGAATTACAGTTTTGTAAGCAGGTTTTATTACTGAAAAAGGATGAAGATAGAGAAATATACAAATTGATTTTGCATTGTATTTCTCTCTGATATATGCTTTTGTACAATATATATGGAGTGTCTTTTAAGAGCTTATGAAAACACATATTCTGATAATACAAAATAAGCGAAGTGACTGCAAGTATCTGGAGGCTTTTTCAGGTGCTCTTCTTTAATGTAGAGTACAAAAATAAAGATTTTTATCCTATGTTCATACGATACCACTAGAAAGCATTCTGCAATACTTTCCCCTTTCTTCTCCTCTGTGCTGTACTTCACTCCATGGGGCTTTTCTTGTATATTACCTGTCTGCTAAATCTCAGACTCATGCAGTGGCCACTAGAATATTTTTAATGAGCATTTTCTTCTATCTTCTCAAGTGTTATAGAACCATAGAATGGTTTGGTTTGGAAAGGACCTCAAGATCATCTAGTTCCAGCCACACTGCCATGGGGACAGATGCCTCACCCTAGACCATGTCACCCAAGGATCTGTTCAACTTGGCCTTGAACACTGCCAGGGATGGACCATTCACCACATCTTTGGGTAGCCTGTTCCAGGGCCTCATCACCCTCACAGTAAAGAACTTCTTCCTTATATCAATTATACTTGTCATGTAAACATGAAGGACACTAGACTGGTATCTAAATACTTACAGATGTTGCTCATGAGAATAAATGAAACTCTGCCTACAATGCTGATTGATAGATGGACAGTGATCTATGTTCACTTCTGGTACTCTAGAAATCTTCATTCAGAAAGGATCTCATATATCATATACCTAGCTTTTTCTCGTCATGTTTATTTATTTTTCAAGTCTGTGCAAAACTGAGTAGCTAAAAGCTTCAGTCAGAATTCTTTGTACACCTGTGTCCCTCCCTAGGTATCTCCTGATCTGATGGTTTTTGATGTTTGAATACAGTTCCTGAGGATTTATTTTATTTCTGATTAATTTGTGCTAATCATTTTTCCCCATCACTCTATCTATTCTATATTTGCTCCTTTTCATCACATTTCCCTGTTGTTCTTGAAACACCAATAATATCCCTAAGCAAAATATCCTCTTCCTTTCACCTGTATTCTTGCAAATTCCTTTTTCAGTACACAGAATTGTTATCTCTAATAAATAAAACCACTGACTCCTAGCTATTAGACTTCTAAAAGCTGCTTGAGAAACAGAACCATCCTCTGGGTCAGTTACAGTAGTGTATTTCTGTTTGATCTGCCTGGGTTTTAGGGGTTTGTTTTTTGTTCTTTTTGGTTTCTAGGATTTCATTTGGTTTTATTGTTTCATTTGGGGTTTTCCTGTTGTCTTTTTTTTTTAGAATTACTTGGGGTTGCTAAGCCACATTCTCAGCTTGAGTAAACTGGTTTATTTTCATTCAGCTAAGGGAGCTATGTTGATTTATGCAGTATCTGGTCTAATTTGTATTTTTTGCCTACTGAATATCCTTGCACTATGAACTTGTGTTTTATTCTAGCTGTGGATTTTATAGATGCCTAAAATTAGCTTGAGGATTGCTTATGGCCAATGCCTCATTCTAAGTAATTGTGCTATATACTGTAATTCATCAAGGGTTTGCTACAGTTAACATCTAAAATGAGAAAATCATTGTAAGTCATTGATGATCATGCTTTTCAGAGCATATTAACTCTTGGTGTTGAGTGCTGGAATAAGTGAGGGATAATTAACAGTTAGTGAATCATATAGCTGTAGTGGATCAATATTCCTAAGTATCAAACTAGGCATTTGACAGTTTACCTGGTTGAAAATGCGTGTCATGGCTGAAATAAGTTTTCTTTAATCCTGTATGACTCTGAAGGGAAACATATGGTAAATCAAAGTCTTTTTCTTTTTTTTTTTTTTTTTATTGCTTTTACTATTCAGCAATTTGGGAAACAAACGAAACAGCTCTCCACAAAGATCTTGAAGGTACCTCACATTCAGTCTGAAACTATGGTATTTGCTCCCAAATACTACCTAATTTAGGGTTATATTCAACAAGTGCTTTTGTAAAACAGCGCACAGGATGAATGAAAGTGAAGAAGAACAACATTTGGAGGATGATGCTTAGTAACCAGAGTAGTAACCAGATGCACATAGTTTCTTCCAAAATAAGCTTTTTGAACACCAGCGTCACCTTCTCTGTGCAGCAACTGAGAAGCATTTGTTTTCATTTTTTTTTAATTAAATAAGCTTCTGTGCTCACAGGTTATAGAATATACTTATCAATTCTTTAAATCTATACTAAAAAATGCATAAAGATGAACAGGTGAGGTTTTCAAGCACAGGCCCTGTAATTAAGTAGGAAAAAATAAGTCAAACTTGAAAGACATTATTGCTTTCTTTAATCTAATAAATCTCTTCCTTTTAGGTTAAAAGTGCAATTATTTTTACTTTTTATATTTACCCATGGAACATGACATATATTAGAGGCACTGAGATATTGTTAATTTTTGCTTTATAGGTCCTTTTTGGATAAACCATCTGCATGGGAAGAGAAAATACTGTTTAAGACAAGTATTTTTTCCTACCAGTCTTTTATTAGACCAGTAAAAGAAGTCTCTGCTCTGTAAACGAATGCTGCTACTTTTACTCATTTTAGAGAAACAATATTTTTGTATTATTTTGTAGAAATGAAGTCTCTAAAATCATTCCCCCATTGATAGTACTGTATTGGCATCAACACTGAACTATATTGCAGGGTATATCACATTAGAGGCATCTGACTTCCCTGTTAGCAGCAAGGAGACATCTGGTTCATAAATTTTAGCATAGCATGTCTCTTGATGTGGCATCAGTTTCCTAAATCAAGCAAGATAAAAGCTTGCTCTTGGAGAACAAAAACCCGTTTGCAGTATCATTAATTTCTAATTGTGCATTAAAACCCAAATGAATTGTATTTACAAGAGGATGCATGCGTTCAAATCAACACCTGCCTAAAAAGAAATGCCAGTTTGGAGCAATTAAGGTATCATCACAAGGGTGTTGGTGTTCCTATCCCAGTCATAGAAGTAATGTCAAATGCAACCTGCATACCAAAAAACCAGACACTATGTCAACAACTTATACCATGTGAAGTGAAAATTAAAAGAAGCCACTTTGTGTTCTCCATCACAGCATTTGATATGGCTGCTCGTGCAATGGCCTTGAGAAAGCTCAGCATGCACTGAGGTCTAAACAAATTCTGTCCAACAGCCTGATACATTCCTGTGAAAATACTCTTGAAGTATGTTGTTACTCTGACAAAGACTCTGACATAAAACGACTCTGAAAATATGAGATTTCTAATGTATTACCCAGTGTGTTCAACTTTAATTTCCTAAATAGGTATTTCTCATATGGAGATGCAAAGCTACTGTGAGCTGCCATTGGATTTATTTTTTTTTTTTCTGATCGCTTTATGTGTGATGCTTACTCCCATCAAGGAGCCACACTGTTTAAATGACCAACTAAGATACAAGGAAAGGAAGAAAAAAACCCACATCTTGACCTTTCAGTGTTAGGCACCATGTATTTACATGAACTCCTTTCCACTGCTAATAGCAACACTAAAATCCAGGAGGAAGAGAACTCAGCATGAAGCTCAACATGACACATCTCATGAGCATGAAGGACAAAGTCTATCATTCTAACTGCTTACTATAAATTATTGATGCAGCTGTATTTATTGCATAAAATTAAACAGCCCTTATTTTATTCTGTAAAGGACTGTTACAGGTTTGCCATCATGGCTACTTTATTTGCAACCCACTCTGCAGATTATATTGTGTTTGAAAGGAATGCTCGCCGAAGCAAACAATTTTTTTTGTGTGCATAGAGCAAGTAAGAGTTTCAGAAACAGAGAGTGAGAAAACTCATCATATGTTTGTATCCCATTATGCCAAGCTCTAATAAGATTTTCAGAAGGACTGAAATAATGCCTCCATGCTTTCCTTCCACTCTGCAAATAGGCTGGGCACAATCTGACCTGTTAAATTCTGTTAAGTCAGCATTCCTCTGACTCCCAAATATAAAGATTTGGGTAGAGTCTTTGCATTCTTGCAGTATATAATCTTTACTTTTATACTTATTAGTGAGAATGAATTGTTTGTAAAGCTTTGATGGAAGATAGTCCAGTCAATATTCACTGTCAGGAAGAAAAAAACATACTTATGTCCAGGAAGCCTTTTCCTCACCCTGAACTGGTGAAATTTCAGGCTAAGAGGGTGCTTATTAAGTTACATAACCGGATGTGTATCATTTTTTGTGTATTTTCCACACACTTGTCATACCGAAAAGACTAAAAATATGTTTTAGAAGTATTAATGAACACTTCTGTTGTGATCCAAATAGGCTGCGGCTAGAACAGGAATGTATAGATTCCTCTTAGGATACATTCATAGTTTACGAGGGATGAGAAAGTAGCCATTTAAAAAAATTATAGTTCTATGTCATTGCCTTAGTGCTTTTACAAGGCAGATGAAATAAATAGAACTTTCATTCAGCAGTCCTACTAGCAAAATAACTCTTCATATTTTACTAGTTACCAGTGGAAGTATTGGCTAACCTATTCTTTATTAAAATGTTAATTTCCCTTGTACTGCAATGCCCCTGGCCTTGACATATTTCTTGTGAGCTGCTGCTGGAAAATTCTCTGTGCTTGGCAGAAGTCAAGAATTTATGATGTGCCTCTGAGCAGCACTGAGGCAAACAGCAAAAGCTGTTATTTTTAATGTATTTTTTTGCAAGGCTATCTGTTAAAATGTGTATCTGATCTGAAATTCCTGTTTGTGTTTCAATATTATTTTGATGTTATCTTACAAAAAAAAACCAAACAAACCCAAACAAAAACCACAGACACACACACATGAAAAAAGGAAACAGCAGCAGCAGTAAAGTCCTCTTCCCAGCATAGTATTCAGGAGCTGAATAACCCTATAGAGCACAGATCAAATGTTTCTTCTCTGCAAGGCATTTTAAAATAAGTAGAAAACCAAGGATGAATTTCCCTTGACTTTGTTAAGACAGGGTGTGATGTATACTATAAACCTGGTCATCTATTACTATGCTGACTTTGGATAAGATCAGGACCCATGTCTCAGAAGCTATGACAGCCTTGGTTTGGCGGAAAATGTCTACAGCTGAAGTCGCTGTCACAGGCACATAGCAAAGGTAAATTCCCACAGGACATCAGCTAAATAATAGGAGTCCACAAGGGTGACTGCCTTGGGAACAGTATTTCTTCAAATGCATTTTTCAATGACAGAAAGTTTGCATCTTCGAAATAATTCAATGATTCCTGCTTACTCACTTTACCATGATGGTTGTTTATGGGTGGTAATGTGAGGGGGATCTTAAAGCTTAAGTTTGCTGTAGCTTTCTAAAAATTGAAGTGGTCTCTGCCACACACTGAAAAAGACTGAAGAATCCAACTCCTTATCTTCATTTATTGCAGCTAAAATGTTGTATTACTTCTGTTATAGGAAAACTCTCTGCAATGCCATCAAGTGTTTTTCTCCCAAAGAGTTTTGACATGTCATCAAATAACAGTGGCATTATGTTCTGGGTTCAGCAGTAGCAGTCATTTTTATCCTTCTTAGTAGCTGGTGCAGTGCTGTGGTTTTGACTTTCACCCTATGAGCAGTATATTTTTTTTTCAAAATAAATGGAAAACTTCAGGCACAGTGACAAGTTTTTAGGAACACATACAAAGCGAAATACAGGCCATCTTTGAAAATTCCTGCTAGGCAGATTCTTAGAGGAATCAGCTACAAGAGCAGCATGCTGATTTGTGAGTCACCTGCATTTGTTTACTTGATTTTGAAAAATTCCTTTTTGACATCATTTATGGCCCTGCTACTTCCCTTTTTCTATCTTGCTTTGGTAATCACTCTGTTAGACAGCAATTAGAGTTTGGTTACTAATGAGATCATCTCCCATGATTCATAATTTGTTTTCTTCTTAAGCCAGAACCTTTCACATTGACTCACACTAAGTATTATTTGATTGTTCAAATATCTGTATTGAATTCAGCTGAAAGGGTATGTTTCTTCTCAAAGA
Organism: Pezoporus occidentalis; assembly: GCF_034315485.1. Taxonomy (NCBI): domain Eukaryota; kingdom Metazoa; phylum Chordata; class Aves; order Psittaciformes; family Psittacidae; genus Pezoporus; species Pezoporus occidentalis. The sequence continues at coordinate 248,234 of NW_026915159.1, read as the reverse complement.
AAATGACAAAACAAACAGAACTCATCACTATAATAGCTTCCATACTTTTTATGAAACATTACCAAATCTAGATGCAAGGAAGGAAACCAGAATCCCATTTAGGCATTTTCTTCATAAATACTTGATATCTAAGTTAATTCCCATTTTTCTAATTATTAAATATTGTGTGATCAGGTGCTCACATTGAAAAACTTGTGCACAGATTTTTCCTGCCTATGGTGCAGCTTATGTCTGCTTGTCTAATCTCAATCTATTAAGCATCTTGATCTTGGACATGATTGTGTTTCTTCTCCTGCTTCAGAGCAGGATCCTGAAAGTTAGAATGTCTTTTGCACTTAACTGTTGTCACTAAAGAGACAATGTCACACCTACACATTTTAACTGGAGCAGACATTAAGATGGATGTGTTTGTTTTGCCTTACTGTTTTGCTTTTCATTTTCAACCATTGCCATCTAATGTTGCGAAATATACTGAATAAAAAGTAGACATTTTGTCCTCTCTGTTAAACTGCTGAATTTAAAATACGGTGTAACTGGCAACGAGGAAGAATAAACAATAAATATGAGTGGGAGGAGGGTCATTTTTGTTATTAATGTTTATTATTAATTTTTTAAGTTACTGTAAAAAGAAATTTTAAGTTCTTAAAAAGTGGAGTGCCTCAATGTTTAGTATACCATAACTGTTAAAACCCCAGTGGCTAAGGTTTTTGGAGTATGTTTGCAAATAAAATGCATTCTTTAATGGTTTTTTTGAAGTTCAAAATGGAAAGGAAAACCCAGGATATTGACTTAAGGGCCTCTTTCAAGGGAAATAGATGGCTAGCAAACATGTCATGCCTACCTGCTGCCAACAGCCTTAAACAAATTATAGATAACCTGGACTGCCCATTCCAGAAAAGAGAAAAAATAAACAAACAAAAAAAAAACAACAAAAACCCCAAAACACACACAAAAAAAAAAAAACACCACAACTGAGAAGGATTGAAAAGAATAAAAGTCAGTAATGTTTTAGACTTTATGTCCTAAATAGCTTGGAGGTGTTATGTCCACTGTGATTACTTCCTTTTTGCACGCTGAACACTATATGATGAGCTGTATTAGGCCAGATCAAAGACCAGACTACTAAAGCTTCTGTCATGGTTTAAACCCAGTCAGGTAACTCGTTCACTCACTCCCCTCCTTCTTTCCCTCCCTCTACTCCAGGAGGGACGGAGAGGAGAATCGAAAAGAATGCAACTCCCACGGGTTGAGATAAGAACAGTTTAGTAACTAAGGTATAACACAAATCACTACTGCTACCACCAATAATAACAATCATAAAGGAAATAACAAGGGAAGAGAATACATCATCTCACCACCAGCCAACCGATAACTCGCCCCCCCCAGCCCGACCAAGCTCCGACCGATACCTCCTCCAACCCCGCAGTCTCCCAGCCCTTCCGGCTAACTCCGAGTTACATCCTGGGCATGACGTGCTGTGGTATGAAATACCTCTTTGGCTAGCTTGGGTCAGGTGTCCTGTCTCTGCTTCCTCCTGGCTTCCCCTCCTCCCTGGCAGAGCATGAGCCTCACAAAGTCCTTGGCCAGACCAAAACATCATTGTTATCAGCTCTGTTCCTGAGCTGAAAGCCAAAACACAGCACTGCACCAGCTACCAAGGAGGAGAAACATGACTGCTACTGCTGAACCCAGGACAGCTTCAATATCTCATTTCCTCTCATGTTCTCTGATGGATATTTGGAAAATTAATTTTCCTATTGATAACCAAATTCCATGTAGGCTCTGTTACTTGTAAGATCTAGCCACCTGCAGTGTCTGCAGAAATCATTGCAGAGATGAATTGTTAATTAGATCCCAAAAGATTGCCAGTATTTTTCAAATCTTTCTTAAATTAATACAGTAACCTGATTACTGCTGCTGTCTGCAAAAGGGGTGGGGTAAGGGAAGTTAGGTTTACACTACAGAAATAAGTGCTGTGGGATGCTGGTATACCATGCTGACTTCCAATGGTGAACACCCATCCCTGTCTTGCACCAAAGGCAGAGGGGAGCCATTTCATCCCATGTCCCTTGCAGTTTACCCTTTGAGGTCCATTTACCTCTGACAAACAGTGTGTCAGTACTTTGTGCTGATAAAATATTTCACGCATGGTATCCTCTTCAAACTCAAGGTTTTTTATTTATTTATTTGTCTATGAACAAATAACACGTCAGTGTTGTTTAATATCTTCATTGATGATCTGCATGAGGGGATTGAGTGTTCCCTCAGTAATTTTGCACTTGAGACACAACACCACCATGCAATGCTGCAGGCTTGGAAAGAGTGTCTGGAAAGCTGCTTATGGAAAAGGACCTGCTGGTGCTAATTGGCGGAGCTGAGCATGAGCCGGCGTGCACCCAGCAGCCAAGAAGGCCAACAGCATCCTGGCCTGTATCAGCAGTATTGTGGCCAGCAGGGCCAGGGCAGTGATTGTCTCCCTGTACTGGGCACTGGTGAGGCCATACCTTGGATCCTGTGTTTATCTCTGGGCCCCTCACTACAAGAGGGACATTGAGGTGCTGGAGAAGGTCCAGAGAAAAGCAACAGAGCTGGTGAAGGGCCTGAAGAGCAAGTATCATGAGGAACTGCTGGAGGAACTGGGGATGTTCAGCCTGGAGAAGAGAAAGCTCAGGGGGAACCTTATCACTCTCTACAACTACCTGAAAGGAAGATGGAGCCAGGAGGTGGCTGATCTCTGCTCCCAGGGAACAAGGGATAGGATAAGAGGAAACAGCCTCAAGCTTCACCAGGGGAGGTTTAGACTGGATATTAGGAACAATTTCTTCCCCCAAAAGGTGCTCAGGCATTGGAACAGGCTGCTCAGGGCAGCAGTGGAATCACCGCCCATGGAAGTGTTCACAAATAGTATAGATGAGGAACTCAGTGACACGGTTTAGTTGTGACCTTTGCAGTGCTGGGGTAAAGGTTGGTCTTGACAGTCTTTTCCAACCTAGCTGGTTCCATAATTCTATGATTTTATGACGATATTTAAGAGTGCAACCATGTTTGTTTTGTTTCACTCTACCAACATTGTTACTCATAACCTCATCTACAGTGCAAGGTAGGATGTATAATAAGATTTGTATTTTTTACACTGTTTCAGTGCATTAAAACTGAGTATCCAAAGACACTTTGGTTTCCTATTTAGGAGGAGTACAAGCCATTTTAATTTTTTTCCCCACTATTCTACAGCTTTCCAATGTATTGTACCTCAAGGCATCCTTATCTTCCAGTTTAATAGCTTTCTTGAAAAAAGGTGTATCTTGGAAGCCTCTTAAAAAAAGTAATAATTTTGAAATATTTAAAAAAGACATTTAGGGCTTGATTTGTGATTCACCCTTTATAGTTACCCTTTCTCTAATTTCATTTGATCTTTCTTTAGACTGGGAAACTCTCTAAACTGCAAGATAAATATAGGATAGCAAATAAGGTTTTAACATCGCAGTCTATTAATAAAGATGCATCAACTTTGAAAATCAACCATTCTTTTAAAATTAAGCAGTAGTGTAACACTTCATATCATTTGGATTTTAATTAAATTTTAACATGTATTGCGTATTTGCTTGAACTTTTTTCCACAGGCTGATTTGAAGCAGTACTTGATTTGTTTTTTTTTTCCCATTTTTTTTTTGCTATTAACAAAGTATAATTTTATGTACTAGAAAGGAAAAAAAAAGTTTGTAAATGAAAAATTAGCTCTCGATATTTGGGCTCAGTAATGGCTTCCTCTAGTGAATATTACACTATCAGATGCTCACTTATATAACTACTGTTTCATATGTGTTTTTGAGACAAGAGGATTCATCACAGCAAGATCTTCGGTTGTCTAAACACATTATACACAGAGTTTCTTGGATTTCCTCTAGACAGTGAAAACATTCTGCTACAGGGAGAAAAAGGAGGCTTGGTTATATGTATGATAAAATGGATCTGCGTGTTTAATCCAGATAACACTGAATGTATGCAAGTTAAATATTGAATATTTGATGCAGAAATACTCCAGTGGAAGGCTGAAGTTGCCAGTTACCTCTATGTAAGACCAAAAAATCGTCAGTATATAGTACAATTCTTTCTCAAAAAACCGATCACGCAAAAATTTTCTTTAAGTACACACCCTGCTGGGTAACAAAATTTTGTTAGAATCAATGCAGATTTCAGTCTGCAAAACAATTTGGAATAGTACGAGCTGTTTTAACAGTCAGATCATTTTACCTTTTCAAATATAATGCAGCAATGTGTCTTTACACAATCAATAGCTTCTCCAATTACAGCTAACATGGTTCTCAAGACAGATTACAAATGCCATGTAATTACACTCCAAGGCACTATTTCTTTCTCTTGTGCCAGCTCTTAGAGCTAAATAGCTGAATTAACTTGAAGGAGCATCTAATTTCTTATTTTTTCAACTTTTTTTTCTAGTATACTAATTATTATCAGTTTTGCTTAGAAATTTTGCCTTTGATGTGAATTGCTAAGGAAGAAGCAGGGGCCCCTGCTTCTTTGACATGTTTATTTAATGATTTATGATTCTAATGGGAAAAAAATTGTGAGTTTGGTCTTTATTCCTTTGAAAGAATATTCATAAAATCCATGTTGGATTCTGTAGCCATGCCCAGTAGAGATGAGAGTGAAAACCCCCCACTGATAAGTCCTATCTGTCAAATGTATGTGCATTTTTTACCCAGCAAGCCATTATCATAACAAAAAGGGGTATTTTAGTCATGTTATCAAGTAAGTGATTTAAAAGCAATTTAATCTGAAACACCAGTTTAATTATTATTTAATTTTATTTGGCAGCATGCCTATTGTTTGCATTACTGGTTTATAAAATATAAAAAACAAACAAACAACAACAAAAAAAAACAGAAAAAATCCTTTGCAAATAGCTACTCGATTCAGAAGAAAGTGACTGAATTTTTCACCCACTGTGGGAATATAAAAATTGACTCCTGTTAGATATTATTTCCACTCAGTTAGTGTAGAGATTCAAATTTAAATTGATCAGTGTGACTCCAAAGATTAAATGAAAATTTAGATGAGATCATGTTCACCTGTGTTTGAACCTAGTTTCCAATGACATGCTAAAAATAAACATTATTGTTCCACTAGTCTGAAATGCTGGATGGGTGCTTAACAAAATTCTGTGAGAAAGTTTGCAATTCTCTTTTTTGTTATCTCTCTCCATAATGCTATACAGTTAATTTTGTTACAGTTTATTGGCAGGAACAGTAGATCAGTAGATTTGACCAACAAAATCAATACCTAGTGTTGGATTCAGGTATATTCACTGGGCAATTCGGAGACTTGCAGATGTTTTACGTTAAGAATTTGTAGAAGACATGCAGTACCTTGGTAGCTAGAAAGTAATTCTATACCTTACACTTATACTGACGCTAGACAGAAGGAACTGGACATACGCACTAATAATGTTTACTAAATCAGTTTGAATAGGAGAAGCCCACATATACTGTTACCGTACTTCTATATTTTCTTCCTCAGTCTGTCTCTAAGCTTGACATAAGTTTTTATTTTTTCTTCAGGGGAAAATGTAACTTAAATTGCAATTTCATCTGTATTCCAGAGGCTTTAGGCCAGTGCTGATGGGTTATTCAAAAGAGTATTTTACTCTTAGAACATATGATCTGCCACAACGTTTTTTTAATCCTTTGAATAAAAGGAAGCACAGGAACAAAACAAGAATTTTTTTTTTTTTTTTTGTAGATAGAAGCAATAATTTCTCTTTTTTTTTTCCTAGATGGAAGCAATACTTTTTCTTTTTTTTTTCTTTTATTTTTTTCCTCTTCTACAATAAAAACAATTTGATGAGATAATTATCCTAGACACTCCTATTTCATTTCCATAATTACTAAAATTTATGGACAAATAAGTAAGGGAATTAACCTTGAGATTGCTATGATTTGCTAAAATTCCTTAGGAGTTTTTAAGCAGAAAAACCTCTGTGTGTGAGAAGGTATTTTTGAAGAAAATAACAACGCAGAGCCAAAAGCTGTGTAAGCACAGTGAACTCACCTCATCCACCCATCATAGATAACCATAAACCAAAAAGTAATGACTTCTCCAATAGGAGAATCCTGTAGGGTCCTAGAACACAAATACACAGTTGACCTCTGACCACAGCCAGGTTGGCATATGTCTGACTCCCAGATCCCCTGAGTCATTTCTGTTGCTCGTACTTCTGAGGGTGAGGTAAGAGTGTGTGATCAGCCAGTGCTGGAGGAGCTGGAGGGTCACCAGGGGAAATTAGATGAGATTCTGGTTTAGCACCCATTCTTCATGAAAAAGTGATGTAGGAGGGGAAAAAAATAAAATAATAAAGAAAAAAAAGCCTACTAATGGCCAATGCAATTGCTCACCACCAGCTGACCAATACCCAGCCTGACCCAAGCAGTGATTGATACCTTTTGGAAAACTCCCCCTAGTTTACGTACTAAGCATGACGTGCTGTGGTATGGAATACCCCTTTGGCTAGTTTGGGTCAGGCATCCTGTCACTGCTTTCTCCTGACTTCTTGTGTCCCTCCTCACTGGCAGAGCATGAGAGACTGAAAAGTCCGTGATCAGGGTGAGTGCTACTGAGCAATAACTAAGTAAGACATTGGTATGTTATCAGCTGTGTTCAAAGACTAAAGCCAAAGCACAGCACTGCACCAACTGCTAGGAAGAAAAATAACTCTACCGTATCCAATGCCAGAACAATAGTTTAGCAGAATTTTCTATATTTTTTTAATTTATTTTTTTTTTTTACCATGCCATTTTTTCATCAGACAATCAGGAAAATTAAGGTTATCTTCATCCCACCCCACAGATTTTTTTTTTTTTTCCTCACTCAGGATGACTGAGTAGAAAGTAATTTCAGTGAAAATAAAGTCAATTTCTGGATTTTGAATTGTGCCTCTATTTCTTTGTTTCCTCATGAACAAAACACTTACTGAGCCCAGATGTCAATTTAAATTTTCCCTCGTAAATGGCACTTTCTGTGCAAATACATGGCTTTGCCACATCATTTTTCTCTGGTCTAGTAATGGCAAGTTCGTATTCATATTACTAGTTGTTCTCTTGGGTTTTTTTCCTTTTGTATTTTTTTTTTTTAATGTGTCTGCAAAAGACAATAAATACCCCAGTGTATTTGACTGCATCTCCAAACCTTCCAGCAGGGCTGCAAACACAGTGCTTTCGTTGTTCTTCGCTGTTCATCTGCATCTTCAGATTTTCTTCTGAGTTTTTGTTTGTTTGGGTTCCTCACTAGCAATTCAGCTAAAATTAGCTGTGTCAGTTTTTAAGCTCTTTGCACAAAATAGATGTGCTTTGAGAAGAAAAGGATTTCCACAGCAAGAAGCATGGCTGGGTTAACTTCCTCCAGCAGTCAGTAAAAAGCACCTGATTAGCAATTTTAAAATATTTAAAATAAATGTAAAATAAAATGATATTGCTGATCATATCAAATGCAGTTGACATGTAAAAAAATCTCTAAACCAGATTTTAAACACAGACAGTGCACAAATATTTTATAATCAGTCTTTGTGAAAATGAGTTTCTGAAGCCTCTTAAAAGTAACTTCTAGACGCTAGGTAGCATTACATTTTGTGACATTAATAGAGCAAAAGCAGCCCATTTTTCCTTAAATTTGGCTTTTGTCAAATGTCAAGTTCATAATTCAGTATTTGTGAATGCAAAGAATGTTCAAACTGACAAAACTGCTCAACTTATGATAACTTTTTTTCCAGTAAGGTTTGAACTTTCACTGAAGTTGACTTTGTAAATATTTGCAAAAAATTTGTTTGATACACAAAAAAAAAAAAAAAAAAATAAATAGGAGAGCTCCATGGAGTATGTTTTAAGGAGTTGAAATGAAAACATTGTACTGAAAAATCGTATCCATCCTTAACTATGGACACTCTGTCATATTCATATTGATGTGTTTTGGTTTTATATTGTCTTTTTAACAAAAAAGTATAACAGAAGCACATTAACATATAGTCAAATAGGTTTAGGTATAGGTTTAACGTAAAATTATTTATTGTTTTACTTTTACAATGCATTTTTAACATTTCTAGTTGAAGTATAGGAGCTTTCATTTTCCAGACACTACCGTAACTGTAAGAGTTTAATTATTGGTTCTGAGCTCAGCTAGTGGGGAAGAGAAAATTTCCCACTATTTTTACTGAAAATCTAATCAGACATTCTGACAGCATGTATTATATATATCACTGTTTTTTTTTTACAGAAGAGATAAAGTATTTCCGAAACAATAAACTGCTGCAATGCAAAATAATGATACATTAGGATACAATCATCTAAGATTCTGACCTAATGAAAAGCGATGGTTTCAGGATAGCTAGAATAAGCAATGGTATTTTCTGAGTCTGTCTGGGATAGCTGGGGATGTATGTGACAATACAAATAATCATCAAAGATTGCTTTGCAGTTATATGGTGTTGAGTTAAAACTACAGGTTTCTGGACAGGGTGTTAACAAGAGGGTTTCTGACTTGAAAAATCTTGTTTCAGTTTCAGCCTGATTGCTCTGCTTTAATGATTGCTAACACTGTCTTTTTTCATGTGCAAGGTATCAAAATTAGAAAGGGGATTTCTTTTATTTTTTGCATATAATAATAATGATAAATAGGAAAAGGAAAAAAAAAATCACCAAAGTTGCATTACTTAGTAGATTCCTTAAGATCCAAATTTTGATTTTTCTCTGAGATAGCGAGCCTGAAGTCATGATCCCTCTGCAGGAGTTGTAAGCTTTGTTCTTTGGGCAAATCATTCTAAACTGTACGTAAAGCAGCCAAACAACTGTAAGTTAGTGCTGCTGTACAATGCGAAGTGATTATCTTCTGAAAACCATATATATCCCTTTTCTACAGCAGCTTACTGGCAAAATACACTGGGAAAAAGTACACTCAGCATAAACCACTTACGCACAAGGCACAAGACAAACTTCCGTTAGATGATAGGTGCAGTTTACATAAATGAAACTTGCTTACAAAATTTCCCATCTTTTTAGTGCCTTGGGGGGGGGTTTATAATTGCTGAACGTTCATGAATAAAAGTTATTTTTTCATGTCCTTCTTAACCTCCTAATGAACAGTTGCTTCATCTGCCATATGTTATGAGCATTGAAAAGATTTGCTCCTAAATGTTACACTTCATTGAAGTAAGAAACATACAGAGGTCCTTTACTCTGGGTTCATGTAATTTTAATATTTTTTCTTTAATTGCTTTGGAAAGTCAATAATCCTGTATGAGTACTTCAAAATGAATAACGCTTTAATGTTTTTTATCATTAAGACTTAGCCAACTTGAGAGATCAAATGAGTCATAATCTGGAATTCAGTAAAAGCTTTTCTGTTCCTTCTTCTTTTACCATAACAAGTAATGGAAATCGGTGTCTGTTTAGCTAATGAAAAATATATTTGAGAAGAATAAATATTCATTGAAGTAATATGATTAAATGCATATAATAATTTGAAAGAAGTCATGTTGATAGAGGTCTAACATTACAAAGTACCACTTCCCAGTTTAGGGAACATTTTTTTTTTAAGTTAATTTTTGACTATGGTTTCAGTATAAACCTCCATCATTTCTGATCAGTGTAACTTTTGTAGCTATGCAGACAGTGGTTCTTATGCAAAACTTTGTACTTTATGCATTATTATGTTATATAATGTTATTTAATCATTGTATTTCCTGGTTTGCGTTGTTTTAATTAAAAAAAAGAATGGTTTTGGTGTTTTGCTTTACAGTGCACTCATATGCTATTTCATGGGGATATTTCAAAGTCCACATTTTCATTTGCTTTCCATTTAACTACTGAGGCAAAGTAATTTCCTAGTAGACCAGTTGAGCTTCTAGTGTTTCAGACCTAAGGAAGAGCTTACATTCTGAAGAAATTTCTCCTCCTCTTTTTAGCTTTATCAGTTGATCTAAAACAAGATATTACCTTGCCTTGTTCTACTGTTTTAAACCATTGTGGCTACACTGATGTAGCTGAATATACACAGCACCCTGAAGTGGGAATCACACTACAACACCCCTTTTCAGTTTCCTGCTACCTGATGAAATAATCAACTTCAGCTACCTCTACCTTAAGCAAGGTTTTCAGTGAAGTTGAGACTCTAAAACAGCATCTAAATCACAACTTCTTATGAAGAAAAAATAAACTATTATCTAAAGGCATAGATGTCTTTCAAACAAACTGCTTTTCTGCAGTCATATGTGTACAAGAGAAAGCTGAAGATGAAACAGTAAAATATCTACATCTGAGTCAGACAAAAGAAGTATAAAACAAGCTTGTTCTTACCCTTCTGGCTTGTGTCTAATATGTAGTCACACAGCACAATAGCTTAATGACAGCAAATTCCAAGTAAAAAAACCAGCCCTGCATAGACTTCATAATAGCTTGTAACTTTAATTAGCTCTGAAACAGTACAGGTATTGTAGGCTATTATGCACAGCTTATAATGCCCAAGTATTTTTCATTGCTGATAAATTTTCTTTCAGTGTCCATTAAATATTCTGCAAATTTTGTATGGTCACTACAGTTCCTAGTGGGGTAGTTGAAACAATAGGTCCTAGCTTCAAGCAAACTAGAAGGACTTTTTACAAGGACATGTAGTGACAGAAAAAGGTTGAATGGCTTTAAACTGACAGAGGATAGATTCAGATTAAATATTAGGAAGTTTTGCCCTGTGAGGGTAGTGAGACCCTGTCACAGGTTGTTCAGAGAAACTGTGGCTGCACCATCTCTGGCAGTGCCCAAAGCCAGTTTGGACGGACCTTGGAGCAACCTAGTCTAGTGGAAGCCATCTCTGCCTGTGGCTGGGGGGAGGAGGGGTTGGACTGGATGAGATTTAAGGTCCCTTCCAGTCCAAACCATTCTATGAAACCTTACTTTTTTTGCTATTAATAGTTATGATTCCTCATGCTTTTGATTATGTCATATTTACACATTTAAATTGCAGCTGTATTTGTACTTATGATTCCAACACAGAGGAGCTCTTAAGCACAGGTAAACAGCTCTTTTGCTTATTTATTTTTTGAGTAAGAGTTTACAGCTGTGTTGGGTATTTTGCTGTATTATTTGAATGAAATATTTTACATAAACTGTTGTATCAGTGGGGCTGTAACAGACTAGAAGAAATTTGGACCCATTTCTTAGTGATTTGATAATAGAAAAATAAAATCTGAATAAATCCTATACAATTTATTATTAACTGATAATAGATAAAAGACCTTATTTACTTTCCACATACAGGAAGTTCTTCCCTATGAAAGTGCTGAGGCAGTGGTTGGCACAGGTTGCCCAGAAAAGCTGTGCCTGCCCCATCCCTGGCAGTGTTCAAGGCCAGGTTGGACGGGGCTTGGGGAAGCCTGATCTAGTGGAAGGTGTCCTTGTCTGCGGCAGGGGGTTGGAACTGGATGAGCTTTAAGGTCATTTCCAACCCAAACCTGCCTGTGATTCTGTAATTCTTTAGTAGGCATCAAAAATTGTTATATTTATAGGTCATACTACTAAGAAATTGGCTTTTCCTTCAGATTGTGGTTTTTTAAAGTGTTGATTTTTGAAAAATATGGTGAAATTACAATTAACTCACCTTTCACTGCTAAGCAACAAGAAATCAGTTTATTTATTCATATCTTCTCATATTACTATGACTTTCTTTTCCGTTTGCTGCTTATTAAGATTGGTCTGAAGGACAACTATTCTGATCATAAGTTTTCCTTAAGCCCTTGGAATAGCTAGTCACTCATTTTGTTTCCTTTGAAGAGGATAGTCGAGCATAATCGTGACCTTGAACTGCAGAAATGTAAACAAGCAGCAAAAGGTATCATAGATAGCTTTTGTGTATAGACATTGATGCATGTGTTTTTTGGCACTAGGGAATTTAAGAAAATAATAAGGTGCCTTCTTTTGCTTTTTAAAAACAGTGACATACAGAAAATGATTGATTACAAGGGAGAAAATTGCATAACACAATGTCCTCTTGACTAGATAAATGTATTAAAAATGTGAGAAAGACCAGTAGGTGATATATAGCAAAATAAATATGAGCTCATGATGCAGGAACACTGGAAAGAAAGCAAAAGCCTGTGAAATATTCAGACGTGGACAGAAAAGAAAGTTTCAGGTAAGAAACTGGTGAGAACAGAGTTGTTCTGCATAGGACTGGTTACAAATTAAACTATCATCATCACTGTTTGTAATCTGCATTGTAGGCCGAATCCTGAGGCCAAAAATAGAAGGTTAGATCCTTAGTCCCAAAAAAGGACATAAAATAGGGCACTGTAGAAAACAGTGTATGAAGAACAAAAAAAGAGGAGCTGATAAGTAACTAGGCAACATTAGCTGCTTTGGTGATAGGTGGTAACTGCAATAGCATTATTTCACAACATTTTAGTGGGAATTATGGAAAAGACCATTTTTCTTCCTCTCTCTCCTGACTACCCACTCCCCCCAGCCAGGTTTTCTTGGGAGTTATTTTGTCAGGCAGGAAAAATTGTAAGGATATTTGACTGGCATTAGCTATTTAGAGGAACTTGCCAGTGTACATGTAGTGACTCAGGATAAGGGTAAGAGAAAATACAGGAATTCTGCAGGAAGACTTAGTTGTTCTTTCAAACACAGAGAAGTGACAAGCAGAGGATCACCACTTTATTTCAGACAAAAGGAAAGATATCTACATCAAACAGAGATATTTTTCAATCAGCATGGAAAGGATAGCTGAACTCGGTGGTAAATTTGGTTACCTAGTGATAATGACCAGAAGTAAAAAGGATAATAAATCAAGCAGAGAGCAAGCAACACTCTAGATCAGATGGCAGCTTGGTGAGGATAAGAACAAATTGAATTCTGATGAGGGCATTTTAGTAGAGTGCAAGAAGCCGTGCTGGAAAGATTCTAATATGCCACTGAATTGTAACTTCATTAGTAACAGAGATAGAAATCCAGACAGCCATTTGCAGGTAACACCTTCAATAAGGTGTGAAAAGGAGATAAGACAGTAGCATATATTGGGAGATTTATATTGTCTGTCTATCCTTTTCAATTACTCATGCACATTCTCAGTATGAAGGAGAAACTTTCATTACCTCCATAAATTATCACCTCTTACAAGTATATATCCTGCTATTTGTACACACTGAGCAACCCAGCACTCTTGGAGCAATTCCATTCATCTCCTTGAAAGTTTTTTAGGAGTTAATTTGGATTTGCTGTCACCAAGACTCAAAATGAGGAGCACAATCCTGAGTGAACCTCACTAATGCTCACGGCACTAATGCTCACCTCCTGGTCTGCAGCCTCAGATCTTCTACATGAGTAAGGTTACAAATGCCTGAGAATGCAAGTTCCCAGGCATTGAAGAGCACCATTCATCAACCTTCTGCAAATGTTACAATGAAGGTTCATTACCTCCTGAGTGGAATACCCCCAGATAGTATTCCCTTGTTCATAAGAAACACTGAGATTTGCATGCTTTTATTGATTTGTGTTAGAGACCTTAATATTTGCTGCATTTGTGTACACCCCAATTGTCATGAACATTTAATTTAAGGCCATTAATTTCCACCATCCTTCCCAGTCATCCTCTAATATCTATCCCTCAGCTGAGAAATAAAATGTTGATAGAGAGCAGAAAGATTTATTTATGTGCATATTCATGTATGTTTTATTTATTCTCACTGCCCATGGCAGGGGAGCTGGAACTGGAGGATCTTTACTGTCCTTTCTAGCCCAAACTATTCTGTGATTCTATTTAGAGAGATTTCAAAGTATTTAATTATTTTATAACATATTTGGCTCCTGAAAAAATTGCCCAAGAGTAAATCAAATATTGGACAACTACAACAATCAGCTACAGTGTTTTTTCTAAAGATGGAATCTCAGTTTAAATGGATTACCCTTTTGCAGAAGTCTACAACTTTTTTTTTCTGTATTTTGGGATGCAGATAGTTCAGAAGTAATTCTGTACAAATAACCATATAAATACTTGCTTGAGCTTTCATTGTATTTTCATCAGGTTTCCACCCCTTCCACCTTTGAGCAGAATTTAATGAAATCAATATGTTGTTTTTTTGGTGTTTTTTGTTTTTTTTTATGATTACACAATAAGCAAATTGAGAGGAATAGTTTGTGATGTGGCAGAAAATCAAGATGAAACAAAGTGTCTGCATGAAGGTGTTTATCAACTGCTCTGCAGAAACAGACTGAAGTAGTATTTTGCATTTACAAGTGGTAACTCAGCTGTTTGTCACTTCTCCTGAAACCTCAAACCCATACCTGCTATGGCCACCCAGTGGTTAGGTGTTTGACATTACCAAGAAATCCTGAATTGCTATTATTCTTAACTGCAGAGAAGAAAGACTGCACATCTAGCTATTATTTTGTTTCCTCAGACAAACCCACCAAGGAAAGTTTTTGGGCTTTAAGAAAAAGAAGCTACCCCTTTCAATGTGTAACTTTTCTTCACCCCTTCCAAAACCACTCAGGAATCTTAGTCCTTATTTTCTGACATTATATTGAGTATAGATAGAAAAGGACAATAAAAAGAATCTAAAAGTTCACTGTTAATTTCCTGTGCGAATACTGTATCTGGGAAATACTTTGCTGTTCAAGAACTGACCAAGCTTTTAGAAGTACCTGTACACATCTAGTTTGTGATTCCAGGAATGACAGAAGGAAACACATTGGAATATACATGCAGTCATCACAGGCAATGGCATCAAGCCATGAAATGGGAAAAAAGAGTTTAATATTTTTTCCCTTTCTTTTGTGTTCATGTTTTGATAACAAAGTTCACAGAGAATTTTAGGAAATTGAAGGAAGGATTAGCAATCAGGAGCACGCAAAGACTGAGGACTCTCTTTTAAATTCTGAAACCCTTTTCTTGAGGGAAGAATGTACAGGAATGATGGATGCTGCTTAATGTTGTGTACTGTTTAGTTATTACAAACAAAATTAACCAGAGACCTTTTTTTTTTGCTCTTCCTTTTGTCCTGGGTTCAGCTGTAGCAGTTATTTTTGTCCTTCTTAGTAATGGCGCAGTGCTATGTTTCTGAATTTAGTCTGAGAACACTATAACGCAGATGTTTTACTTGTTGCTAAGTAATGCTTACTCAAATCATGGACTTTTTCAGTCTTATGCTCTGCCAGTGAGGAGGAGCACAGGAAGCTGGGAGGAAGCAGAGACAGGACACCTGACCCAAACTAGCCAAAGGGGTATTCCATACCACAGCACATCTTGCCCAGTATATAAATTGGGGGGCAGTTACATGGAAGGGACCAATCGCTGCTTGGGTCAGGCTGAATGGTGAGCAATTGCATTGTGCATCACTTGTGTTTATTGTTTTCTTTTCCTTTTCTCCTTTTAGATTTATATTCTCTCCCCTTGTTATTCCCCTATCATTATTATTGTTGGTGGTAACAATAGTGGTTTTATATCGTATTGCATGCAAAGAGTTGTGGTCAATGGCTCAATGTCCACTTGGAGATTAGTAATGAGTGGTGTCCCTCAGATATTGGTGTTGGGACCGGTCTTGTTCAACATCTTTATTGGTGACATGGACAGTGGGATTGAGTGAGCCCTCAGCAAGTTTGCCGATGACACCAAGCTGTGTGGTTCAGTTGATACACTGGAGGGAAAGAATGTCATCCAGAGGGACCTTGACACGCTTGTGAGGTGGGCTGATGACAACCTTATGAAGTTTAACCATGCCACCTACACCTGGGTGGGAACAATGCCAGGCACAGGTACAGTTTGGGCAGATAAGAGATTCAGAGCAGCCCTGTGGAGGACTTGGGGGTGCTGGTCAATGAGAAAATGAACATGAGCCAGCAGTGTGCGCTTGCAGCCCAGAAAGCCAACCGTATCCTGGGCTGCATCAAAAGGAGTGTGACCAGCAGGTCGAAGGAGGTGATCCTGCTCCTCTACTCTGCTCTCGTGAGACCCCACGTGGAGTATTGTGTGCAGTTCTGGTGTCCTCAACATAAAAAGGGCATGGAACTGTTGGAACAAGTCCAGAGGAGGGCCACAAGGATGATCAGGGGAATGGAGCACCTTCTGCATGAAGACAAGCTGAGAAAGTTGGGTCTCTTCAGCCTGGAGAAAAGAAGGCTGAGTGGAGACCTCATAGCAGCCTTCCAGTATCTGAAGGGGGCCTATAGGGATGCTGGGGAGGAACTCTTCATTAGGGACTGTAGTAATAGGACAAGGGGTAACAGGTTCAAACTTAAACAGGTGAAGTTTAGATTGGATATAAGGAAGAAATTTTTTACTGTTAGTGTGGTGAGGGACTGGAATGGGTTACCAAGGGAAGTTGTGAATGCTCCATCCCTGGCAGTGTTCAAGGCCAGGCTGGACAGAGTCTTGGGTGACATAGTTTAGCGTGAGGTGTCCTTGCCCATGGCAGGGGGTTTGGAACTAGATGATCTTAAGGTCCTTTCCAACCCTAAATATTCTATGATTCTATGCTTGTACCTTAGTTGCTGGACTATTCTTATCTCAGCCTGTGGTAGTTACATTCTTTCAGTTCTGCTCCCTGTCGCTCTGGGAGCTGGGGGGAGGAAAAAAGTGAGGGAGTGAACAAGCAGCTGCATGGTTCTTAGTTATTGTCTGGGCTTAAACCGTGTCACTTTTCTACTTCTTTCTGCCTGGTTTAAGTTCCTGACCCTTTTTCATCGGTTCAGGGTGGTAGGATGACAATCAAGCTAAATCTAACAATTTAAAATACATACTCTTTGCAAAATTTAACTAAGAATATAAGGAAAGAACATATGTTTCATGAAAAGCAATTCATTAAGGGTGGTACCAACTTCCTTATATGACAGAAGTAGATTCATTGAAATAAGATATAACACATACTGTCTATGCAGTCTATATACAGACTATATTAGGAGAAAACTGCAGAGTTTAAATGGAATTATTTTCATGCAACCCCAAATTTTAGTGTTTTTGTTCAAGTTAGTATAGTATAGTTTACTGCTCCAGATCAGCAAGGAAATAATATTTAGTAAAGTAGTGGTTCTAAACATCCAGGCTTTTTATTCTGGCATTCTTCCATTAGAGTCGTAAATGTGGGCCTTTCATTAGTCTCCATAAAATCATGACAAAGTAACTGAAATCATATACAGTAAACATTTCCAGTTTTTCCATTGTTGAATAGTTTACTCAGTTTACTCCAGTGTGCCTGTTATCTGTCTCCCCTTGAACCAGAGACCCATGCTGTTGAAGCCTTGACTTTTTCAGTAATCTCTGAACTGTGAGCTGTTGTGTTCTTCATTCCTCCCAAAGTATTTCTCTTCCTGATTTTTCCATATTGAACTACTTTTAGCTTTTTCCTCAGTCTGGTGCCTGTTAAGGAGGGGAAAATAGATCTAACAGAGACTGGTTTAACTCATTTACACAGGATAAATTCAAGGACAGAGTGACACTAGGATGTTCCATTTCACCCTAAGTGTTCCATTAACATTAATCTTCTGCCAAGTATTGTTCTTGGGCTGTTTGTCAATAAAAAAATATCATTAGCCTTGCAGATTTTCTATATTGGGAGGTTTAGTGAACCTTCTTCTGTTCACATTTTAAAAGTAATGTCAGAAAACCAGGAGAGAGAAACTGGTAAAAGCCCCACTAAGTTAGAAATGAATATCTAATACCCTTTACATGTTTTCTGATTTGAAGCCTTTGGAACAGCTCAGAAAGAACGAGGCTATCCCTTTTATACATTAATTTACAGCCCTGGAAAAAAAGGGATTGCCACTTTAATTTCCAGAGTGGTTTAGTTATCTTCTTTTCTCCACCTAAAAAACTTAAAAATTTAAATTGAAAATTAACTGGAGTTTAATGCAGAGTGATATGATGTAATTTATGTGCTCCTTGGCACACTAAGTGATAGTTACCTTGTCAAACCTGTGAAAACCTGTAAAAACAAATACTGACAGTTGTTGAAGTATTTAGGTAGTGTTGTCCACCAGAACAGTCATGAATTAAAATCAAGCAGAAACACATAGCAAACATCAGCTTTAAAAAAACTATTTTTGCAAAATAGCATACAATTTAGTTTATGGGATTAAAGGCATACTCCTTGAGGAATTTCTGTGTTTTGACTATTCATCTCTTTTTTTTTTAAAAAAAAGAAAAAAGTAGGATTTAAAAATAAATGTTTTAAAAAAGAATGCCAAAAGTAAGGACACAGCTTAAAGTAAGATAACAGTATGAAAATGAGATAGATTTTTTAGTTCACTGTTCTTCGGGTGAATTGTATAGAATCACAGAACAGTTTGGGTTGAAAGGGACCTTAAAGCTCACCCAGTTCCAACCCCTGCTACAGGCAAGGACACCTTCTGCTAGACCAGGTTGCCCAAAGCCCTGTCCAACCTGGCCTTGAACACTGCCAGGGATGAAGCATTTGTAGGTTAATAATTTATAATTTGCATAATTTTTAGGTTAAATTCAAACCTATTAACATCAAAATAATTAGTAAGATGACACTGAACAGAGATATTTTTGTTACTCAAAATATTCAAAAAGAAGGCCAAAAAAACCCAAAAGGGCCAATTTCCTAGAGGCTGACATGGGTTTTACAGGGACTTCTAGGTGAGATCTTCAGAAAAGCCTGTGAACAAGTTTCCCAATCCTTCACCTGCAGGCTGGGAATTTGCAAGGTGTACTGCATGCCTCTGTGTGGCCTGCAGAAGACTTCTCTGGGCATCCATCTTTGTCCTCCTACCCATGGCACGGGCTCTATGCAGTGCTTGGAGGGCTTTGCAGCCAACACCACAAGGTGTCCCATTAGCATAATTTTAATTGGGGTAATTACGCAGAATTATTTTCACATTCTTGAATCAGTATTAAATGGTTGTGCTGATTTTCTTCAAAGCAAGTGTAAAAATGCAGCACTTCCCAGCTGAGACAATTTGGTAAGCGTTTATTTGACAGCCACATGCCAAGTGTTTTTCTTTCAAATTGGGGAGCAGGAGACAGCAGGAAAAGGAATGAACAATAATCTGAGGAAGAAAGATGATGACTGATATGCTAGTGTTACCACATTTTTTTATTTCTTTGATTTTTCCCTTCTTCCCCTCAATACTTTTTTCTTGATCCTTGGTACATCCCCAGCTCCAGTTTTTACTGCATCACAACCCTGGGTCTTCCCTGCCAGTGGATAAACTTTCCTGTTTCTTGGAATATATCTCTTGACTTTCTTGGATGATCTGTTTTGCTACATCTACTTTCATTGAAGGAAGGCATTTTCCAAGGATCCTGTATATTAAACATTTTGATGTCAATAACAGATGTGTGGTAATAGTAATTGTGAGGAATTAAAGCACATTCAGCTAAGAAAGACTTCAAAAAACTTTAGCTGCTACACACTACTGAGTCTGTGCTGAATTTTTACAAGATATATTTTTTTATTTAATTTTCCTAAGGTGTTACTGAACTGACAAAATATATTTGATTAGTGAGAGGCTCAGCAAAAGACTAACCTTTGAAACACAGGATTCTTTCTAATTAGACATAACACTCTGAATCAAGGGTATTTAAACTTCAGCACAAAGCAAATGTAAGTCCCCCAGAACTTCTGTAGCTGAACAAAGAGTGCACATGAAATTCCCATGACAAATATAAAAAGAGGTGAATTTCAAGGTCAAATAGTTAAATTGCAAGAACTCATAAACCACTGTAAAAAAAAAGGTTCAAAAGAGAGCAATTAAATTACCCAAAAGATTTGTACCTAAAAACATGATGAAACATTATTATTTTCTTAAAAATATCCCAAACAATGTTTTGAAGTCAGAAATACAAGCTACTTTGATATCCTGTATCCTGTAAAGATTCTATGTATTGCATAAACTTATTTTTGGAAATGTAATCAATCTAAAGAGCACTATTGACAGCTTCTTTATACCTAGATTGAAAGCTATCACAAAGTATATCAGCTTGAAACTTTCAGATAGAAATCATGTTTTCATCAGAAATTAAATTTTCTTCAGGAACTTGTTTGAGAAATTTTCATTTATTAAAAAAAAAAAAAAAAAAAAAAGAAATAGAACAGACTCAAATTGTCAGAACTTCCAGGAACCTGATTTTACTTTTTATTTGTTTGAAAATATATTGGTTTGGGAGATATATTACATCATAAATTGGTATACATTTTATCACAGCATTTTTATCCAGATCCAGCAAACATATCCAGATGCAGATTATGACACACATGGTTTGCTTACTGAACATTTTCATATTGGATGGAAAAAATAATATTGACATTTCTGAGTTTTCTGCAGAGTCACATGTTCTTGCATAAACCCAGTTCTTCCTAACAGACACAAGCAGTTGGCTTTAAAAAAAACATTTGCCTGTTATGGTGGTGTCCAGTGTGCAAACTCTTAAGCAACATGGTCATACACAATCCAAGATGTATTGATGGGACACTTTATGTTTTATTTATGCAAATACCCTACATATAAATTTCCTGAGCTCTGAGTAAGTCTCTTTTGCAAGGGAAGAACCTGAGGAGTCCAGCTTACCATGAAAGTATTTGTGGCAGTGAAAGCCTCTGAACTGCAATGCTATGCAGGCTAGACAACTTTCCTCTCTCTGGAGATCTTTAAAGGTTCTTTCTCTCTTCATTAACTGCACAGAAACATAAACACTTATTTCACACAAGTTACTTCATTCCATACATAAAAGTAAATGGACGTTAGATGCCTAGATTAGATGGTCTGGATCCTGTCCTGCCTTTAATATTTCCATATGACCTGCAGCTGCAAACCTACTCTTTTTCTACGGCCTGTGGCTTTATGTCACTAGCGTAGAAAAGAGATGATGTAAAGGAAAAAAATTAACAAGTTGCACTTTCTTCAGCTTTTTTTTACACAGTCAGATTCATGGTTTGCGGAAGTGACTTCTTTTTTATAGTACAATGTATACCAGTAATGCAAACCATACTTTCTTGTGCAATCCTCCCTCCTCCTTCTCTCCTGACTTCCAGCACTAGGGAAGGGCACAGCAAGACCATGTCTCTTAGTGTTGTTCTTCAGTCAGGCAAACTATTAAAAAGATACAACTCATTTTTTTCTGAATTAATTTTGCAATAGATCTTTGAAATTAAAGCAAAAAATGGTTTCCTAATGGGATTGCATAAATAATGACACTGCAGGTGGTCTGACACACATGGCAAAATATAAGTACCACTAAAACTGTGTATAGTAGATTGGAGGCTAACTGCTACTTCTTGTACTCATTCACAAGATGGATTTGTGAATAAAAATCTCATTACCTGTGTTATGTTATGTAGCCTTGTTATATGTAATAATCAAAGTCAATTTGCTGCCATAATTTGATGGCCAAATCTAACGAGAACTTCTTCAAAACAGAAGTGTTAACAGCATCAAAAGACTTCAGGCTATAAACCATGTGAAATTTACCAGTGCTCTCATGCTATTGTTTCTAAATATCTGTCACTCATTCTACTGGCATGCATCCTTAAGTCAAAACTTACCTTTACAGAATTAAAAGCAAAGCAGGAGATGAATCTTTCTATTTTTGTGTTAACTCAAAATCATATTTAAGACACTTAAGAGTCAAGGAAAAAAAAAAAGAATGGGAAGTAGGAGTTCTGATTTTCATTTCTGCTAACTCTGAAGGCACTTACGACTACTAAAAGAGGGAATACACTGTCTTTAATAAAACTGACACTTGAGCCTTTTCTTTAAACTCTGGGACATCTACATTGGTGTGATAGTGTTAGGTCTGAATTCAAAGCAAGAGTAGAAACAAGACTGTTTTTTCCCCATTATCACTGTTTTCTGAATGTGAGGTTCAGAGAGTGAAAGTGCTATTATGATCAGGATTGTATGAACTGAGGAGAATTACTTCTCCTAACTCAATACCCTTCATAATAATAACCTTTGGAGTTACTTCTCCTTTAATCTATAAAACATAATATTGCCAAAGCTATTATAACAAATGGTAAAAGCCTTACAAAATACATTTCCATATATGTGTCATACAAGTGTTTTCTGCTTTTATTATTATTATTATTATTATTATTATTATTATCATCAAGAAACTCTTGCAGTTTAAATAAATTCTTATATTCATGCATAAAACTATCACCTGCAAATGCTCAGGAATGAGAATACATTATGAACACTCAAATAATTTCTAACAGGTGTCTTAGTTGCTCTTGCAGTCACTGATGGAGTCTGCAATCCAGGTAGGCCACTGAGTCTGCAGTCTGCTGCCACTGAAAAGCAGCCTCGAAGCCCAGAGCTGACTGGGACCTATTGGTTTGTATATAATGGGTATACCCTGTGCTTTGAGAGAAGTCATGCTGTCATCATTGTACTCATTGCATTTCAACGGACTTCATGAAACTTTGACTATGAAAGGTTCTTATGTGTAAAAAGGTCCTTTTTATTTTTTCTCATAGACCTTCATTAGGAATTACTGAAGCACAGAAAAGGAAAGTAAGATTGACACTGATCTCTGTTAAAAGCTAGTGAAAATAATTATCTTCTCCTTGTCACTCTAGTCTGTAGTTTAATTTGCAGTGCATAAAGTGAAGCCAAACCAATGGGCTATAGCAGTTATTTAAGTTTTAAATTTTCAACCTTCATTTTGAATTAAGACTGCTTTACTCTTCAGATACAGTCCCACAGATATCATTAGAGCTACTGGGTTTTGCTCACCAACCTAACAAAATTTGTGGTGGAAGTGGAAAATCACAACCGTTTTTCTAAGAAAGAGGTCTCTTGTGGATTAGGAGATTGTGGTATTGTGCTGTTTCCCACACAACTGATCTGACAGGGGGGTGCAGCCTTGGAGACAGTGATGTGCCTAAAAGTTTTCAGAGAAGGTAAAAGAGAGAAAGTAAAGCTGCTGTTTCCGATGAGGGTAGGGGGAACAAAACTTTACATCTTATTGGCAAGAGACAACTGGCCAACTTCTGTGCGCAAGCATGGTGTCCACCACACTTGCAGCTGCAAATAGTCTGAAACAGTAGCTGTGCTTTACTGAGCAGGAATTTCATAAAATTTTAGGTACAGAGATGAGATTGGCATGAATGGAAAATAGATGAATGGGAGAAAGGGCACAAATCTGCAGACGAGCAAGCCTGTACTTCCAGTCCTTACGCACCACACACTTTTGGCAGGCAGGCAGCTTTGTTAGTTCTGTTCATGATGCACAATCATAGCTAAACTGACATTGTGCAAGGCACGGTATCCCAAGTGTTCATATAAAAAAATATCAAAATATGAAAATACTAAACCTCAGCACTGTTGTCTACCTTTTGTACCTTTGCCTGACATCTTCCTTCTGCTGTTCTTCTGTCCAATAGTCAGTCTCTGTATTTGCTTCAAAAATCTGTA
Organism: Pezoporus occidentalis; assembly: GCF_034315485.1. Lineage (NCBI taxonomy): Eukaryota > Metazoa > Chordata > Aves > Psittaciformes > Psittacidae > Pezoporus > Pezoporus occidentalis. Next base: position 224,805 of record NW_026915159.1, on the reverse strand, counting down.
CAATTTTGAAAGTTATTTTTATAAGTTTATTTTAAAAATTTATTCCAGATTGTGATTTTGAATGAGAACAAAGTAAGTATAAATGCCACTATGTGTCACCAGTTGTGTCTTGCCATGTTAGAAACAAAACTTTCTACTCAAAACCAGGATTAAGTTTAGATAAAAGCATTGTCTGTGCACAGATCCCATTGAAATCACATTTGTAATCCTGAAAGGGGACCAGTGCTTCTACAACTGCAACTTAAATTTTTAAATTTAAATTATTAATTCTTAAAGAATTTTATGATGTTTGTGACAGTAGCACATAATTTCAACTTGTAATTAAACTGTTTATGGACACATTGACATAAAATATTATTATTACCTACAGTTTCCAGTTAAAATTAGTATTACTTTAGTCATTTAGCACATACACGCTTTACTTTTGCAGAAGAGAATAATGTGAGCTGTTTTGCAATGAATTTATTAACAATGATTGCAAGAATAGCTGTACTAATACTGAAATATGACATGTATATTTTACATCATTAACCAGTCTTTTCTACTCTAAAATTAGGGTCAAAGAATAATGTGATGTAATTTTGGCAATATTCTTTTATTATAACCAGACTACCTGCTACTGCATTGTTTATGAAGTGGTGAGGCTTGCACTGAAATGAAATTTGCCTATAAAAAAAATCCTAGAAACTGTTTGTTGTACAGAGAGAACAAAGTTGGAGAGGAACAAAACAAAAAACTTCTGATGATGTCTGTCCTGGACACTGTTGGTGCAGGATTGTACCCTCATTTCTTTGTAATTAATGATTTATCTCAGACTGAATGAGATGAAAGAAAGACCTTTTGTTTTTATGTTGTAAACACATTTCCTTAAATTAGACAGATTTATAAATATATTTACATATTTATATGTATGGAGATATATATATATATATATATATATTTCAGCAGAGGGCTTACGGTCAGACATGTCCTTGATGAACATGATCGGCATACTAGAGGTAGTGCAATTCCAGGGTCTTAGCCATTCAAATGCCATCAGGAAAGTGAATATCTCTGCAATATCCAAGTGGTTCAACTGTTGAGCATATCTGATGGTTGATGTGTTTTAAGAGATGGTCTCTTTGTCATTTTACCCCATATGACCCGCTTTTTCTCTGAAGTTATAATTTGTCCTAGGTATTTTAGTTTTTATCTTGAATGCTTCTGTCACCTTGCACTTAGTTTTCAGATTTCAAAGCCTTAGAGATATTCATACAGTGAACAGTAAATACAAGCATAATATTGAGGACAAAATAGACTGCATTTGAAATACATTTTTGTAAGATATTATTTCAGTGTTCATGCCACTAGACTTCTCTGACGTAAATTGAGTGTCACTCATAAATCCACAAGGGCTCCCAAAAACAATTTTGTAAAAACAATATGCCTATTGAGTTCCTCCAGTTCTTCTATAATAAAAGGTAAAAAGGCTTTGATTGTTTAAAATAAACAATTAAACAAAAATGTCAGATCTGTTACTCTCTGCTTCTCTACCTGACATAAAGGCACACACTAAAATCTGAATGAGTAGCTGACATTAATCTACTAGATAAAAGTAGAGGCTTAAATGATGACATTCAATTTGGTATATTCCACTGTACAGCTATCCTTCCAATGTTGTTATTTGTTGTTTTCTATTCGGTGTTCTAACTGATCACTTGTCTCCAAAGATGCGTTATAAAGCACCACCGTTCCTTGCACTCACATATTTTATCTCTAGGTAAAAGTGTATGTACGTACAAAAATATTGCACAAAACCTTCAAAACAATCAGCATTTTGAAAATTATGAGCTCAGAGAGTCCCTAGCTGTTATAGTTCAGCAGTTAAATCTCTAGTATGAATACCTAACAGCAAATAAAGTCCTGCTGTGAGTGCAGATGTGATTGACTGAAAGCCTAACCACATTTTACAATAATTAAAATTAGACTTTATGCCATATGGTTTCATAAGTCTTTTGTGCTTGTCTAGAGTACAGTATTGTCCTGACAACACTGATTATTCCTGTTTACATGCACAACATAATGACTCAAAGTATATATGAAGACAGTGAACTAGTACCTGATTTACATTCCTATTAACTGAGGTCTGGTTTTCTGAACATAAAAGTTACAAGCAATCTAGCTTTGTTCTTTAGAATCATAGAACAATTAGGGTTGGAAGGGACTTTAAAATCATCTAGTTCCAACCCCCCTGCCGTGGGCAGGGACACCTTACGCTAAATCATATCACCCAAGGCCTCGTCCAACCTGGTCTTGAACACTGCCAGGGATGGAGCATTCACAACCTCCCTGGGCAACCCATTCCAGTGCCTCACCACCCTCACAGTAAAGAACTTCTTCCTTATATCCAATCTAAACTTCCCCTGTTCAAGATTTAACCTGTTACCCCTTGTTCTGTCACCACAGTCCCTAATGAAGAGTCCCTCTTCAGCATTCCTATAGAGCCCCTTCAGATACTAGAAGGCTGCTATGAGATATCCACGCAGCCTTCTCTTCTCCAGGTGAACAAAACCCAGCTTTCTCACCCTATCTTCATATGAGAGGGGCTCCAGTCCCTTGATCATCCTCATGGCCCTCCTCTGGACTTGTTCCAACAGTTCCATGCCCTTTTTATGTTGAGGACACCAGAACTGCACACAATACTCCACGTGAGGTCTCACAAGAGCAGAGTAGAGGGGCAGGATCACCTCCTTCGACATGCTGGTCACGCTCCTTTTGATGCAGGCCAGGATACGGTTGGCTTTCTGGGCTGCAAGGGCACACTGCCAGCCCATGTTCATTTTCTCATCAACCAACACCCCCAAGTCCTTCTCCGCAGGGCTGCTCTGAATCTCTTCTCTGCCCAGCCTGTACCTGTGCCTGTGATTGCTCCGACCCAGGTGTAGGACCTTGCACTTGGCATGGTTAAACTTCATGAGGTTGGCATCAGCGCACCTCACAAGCATGTCAAGGTCTCTCTGGATGGCATTCCTTCCCTCCAGGGTACCAACCGAACCACACAGCTTGGTGTCATCAGCAAACTTGCTGAGGGTGCACTCAATCCCACCGTCCATGTCAGTGACGAAGATGTTAAACAAGACCGGTCCCAACACCGATCCCTGAGGGACAACACTCGTTACTGATCTCAAGCCAGACATTGAGCCATTGACCACAACTCTTTGTGTGCGGCCATCTAGCCAGTTCTTTATCCACCGAGTGGTCCATCCATCAAATTGATGTCTCTCCAATTTAGAGACAAGGATGTCATGTGGGACAGACCAGCTCCACCAGCCCCCACTAGACCTGGCCAACAAACTCGGGTCTCATGTTCAAGACACCCAAACCCCCATGACACCACCCTTTTAACCATTTCTTAACCTGGTTAATCCTCCTAGCTTTTTGTAGGTCCTCCCCTGTATCCTGGAGAATTGATGAAAGACTATCTTAGGTCCAGCGCCACTAGCCGCCTCCCCCAGGGCTCTGTAGTCCTTTAGGTTCCCCAGGCTACTACTATCTATATCCCTAGCACCCACATGTATCACCAGGAGTGGGTAACAGTCCGTGGGACTTATTAGAGCAGGCAGCCCCTCCGCCACATCCCTGATCCATGCCCCCAGTAGGCAACACACCTCCCTTGAGATGGGGTCTGGCCGGCAGACGAGTGCTTCTGTCCCTTTCAGTGTAGAGTCCCCTACTACTATGACTCGCCGCTTTTTCCTAGCAGCACCAGTAAACTTCTTTAGCAGGGCATCAGCCGGTTGTTTCTGGCTCGAGTGCGTTTCCTCATTAGCCCCCTGCAGGACAGCAAAGCGGTTCTGCATGGGGACAGGGGATTTAGGGGGAAGCCCCTTGCTTTTGATTGTCCTTTTCCTTCTTTTTTTTTGTTGTTTTGTTTGTCACTAATTCCCAGCTTCCCAGGTTAACGGCCTCCTTTCCTTCATGAGGTAGAGGTGAAGCTCGAGGCCCCTGCACAATTTGGGCCTGGAGCAAGCATCCCTGCTTCCTCTCAGCTACCCTGACATCTCGCAGTCTATTAACAGCACCCCGCAGTTCAGCCCCTGCTGCAGGAGGACCTCCACCAGGGAGCACCGAGTGCAGCCCTGCTCATTGTGCACCATTCCCTCACAGGACCAGTGCAGGCACTCTCTACACCCCAAGCTCTGCACTGCAGCCTCCCCTCTCATCGGCTCTGTCTGGGTGCCTACGCTGGCCACCGCCGGGGCAGCCAGAGCAGAGCTCCCGGACTGGGCCCTGATCATAAGGTGAGTGCTCACCATCCCGCTCGAGCTGCCGCGCAAACTGCCTCAACCCGCTCTGTTCGCTGGGCTTCTGGTCGCTCGCGCTCCCTGGGGCAGGTTTTTACCCAGTCAGGGCTGGCGCCGTTCCTCCTGGCTCCGCCCCGTGTGAGTCACTGCTTTCGTCAGCTGAGCTGCAGGCTCCTGGGCAAGTCCTGTCGAGGACTTGAGGCTCCCTCGGTGGCTCTGGTCGGTCTGAGTTGAGGCTCCTGGATGCTGATCTCTCTCCTGCTCCGGTATTGAAGGCATCCTCTCTCGAGCTACTCACCTCAGCAATTGACCCTGTATTATTATTCATTCTGTATTAGTAACCATTGAAATGTAGTCTTCAAACTGAATGAAGCACTGCTATGTATGTGTCTCATTTTCTTCTGGTGTTCATTTATAAGGATGGTGATGAGTTAATTTGATGTCAACAGTGGAAAAGCCCTGCTGAGATTTGTACAGTGGGATTCCTGGCAGGATTTCTGCTGTGTGCCCTTGACAAAATAATAACTGCAGCTGATTCCCAGATGTGCTCACCAAGAGTAAAGTTGTAGATTTTCAACAGTGCATGCAAAATTAAATTTTCCTGTCCCAAAGGAAAGACTCTGGTCTGACTGGGGCTAAGTTCCTGCTTTATTGGAAAGGAGAGGAAAATTGGTGTGAGAGTGGAAAGAGGACCCAGAACCCCTGAGGCAGTCCATTTCTAGTGCTTCCAGCAGAGCAGCAGCACAAACTAATGGGATAATAATATCAACAACAACAAAAAAAACAACATCAATATAATAATAATCATCATAATCCATCTTGTTTTCATGTACTGTGAAATGCAGATATTGCGAAGCTATGCCTGCAAGAACCACCTCCAGAGGGCATCATGAACGTATCATCACTCCATTGCCCAACCCCAGAGGTGTCGATTAGTAAGAGTGGACATGTGCTGCATCCCTGAGAAGACCAGAGGATATTTCCTGGGTTTATTTCAAGGTACATGGTGATTTTTCAACTCTGAATATTTAGATATTTATTACCAGATTTCATTTAGCTTTTAGTCCCCTTTGACAAAAAGAAGTGAGAAAGTAGCAATGATTAGGAAGAAAAAGGTCCCACTACCACCAAAAAAAACAACCAACTAACCAACCAACCAACCAAATAAAAAAAGCCCAAAGTATTCCTTAAACTCAATTCACATTTTGCAGAGGTCTGGCTGACTAAGTGTGTGTGTGCATTTTTGTGTGTGCATAGTCAACTCTGTTATTAAGACTATTACCAGTGCTGACAATAGAATTACATTTTCTTAACTGGTCTTTCCCCACAGTGGGAAATTAAATACTTCTACATTTCAGATACCTTGTATGTTCTTCAGTAACCATCTGAAACACCAACCAAATTTGTCCTGCAGAAAATCTAGTCTTGGGATATGGGATGGGGAAAAATCTTGCAATAGCAGAACTGATTGACAGTATTAGGGCGGCTGATTTTGCTTGTTGCTGTGGAAGAAAAAGAAAACATACTACCCTACACAAATTAATATGGTATTCAGTTACAAATCTGTTCAGTAATTATTTTGAGTTTTCTTCACTAGCTACCATATTTTTTTGTGTGTGGCAGGATGGAGGATATTCTTTATGTCAGACTGAAACAAAAATTATATATTAGTCCAACAGATGATGGTGAACTCCATACCCCAGACTCCAAAGGGTACCAAAATACAAGATCATGAATAACTGAAGCCAGGCTTTTGTTGTTTTTAGTTAAATAATAAGAGATGAAAATCAGGATACTCGTATTTCAAATAGTTCTGATTACCTGCGGAAAGAAGACATTACCAGCTCATACAAATGTTTTACTTATTGCTATATAGGTATTTGAAGTGAGGGGAGAAGGAGGAAAGGAGAATGAGCTTTCATAATATCAACGTTCATATTTTGATGTAAATTTTTTTGCCTGGTTGGAATTAGAATAGCCAGTAGAGAAATATTTTATTCAGTGATCTGTACTAACTGCACATTTTTAATTATTTTTTTTCTGAAATTGCGTTTCTGGCATTTGGCTTTAGTTCAACAATCGGCTCCAAAGAATGAAAAGTAAGAGGGAAATTTTAACAATAAAACAAATATTGAGGGCTTTTGCAAAGTAGTTGTTAGCTGTGATGACATTATTGAGGAATGATGATTTACCATCCTTGGAGACTAGGGCTTGAGGTAAATATGAATCTGGATATACTCTTAAGAGGAAATAAAATCACTTTAATTTTGAAAGCCTGAAATTTTCCTTCCAGTGTGCTGAGTGGTACAATACAGAACACCTATTTCTGTATTGTAAGTCAGAGACATATCCAAAAAAGGACAGCTACTTATGTATCATTTCTGTTATTCCATATACCAGAGAAATTATTCATACCCATTCTTAGATTTTAATTTTTTTGACACAGAGATAATTAATTCATCTTTCAGAAACAAAGTAAAAAAAGACAGACATTATCAAATCAAAATAAATAAAAAAAAAAAATTGCATAGTCCTCAGATGAAAAAAGCATCTCTTTTCAAATATCTTTTATTTACAGCTTAAATTCTAATTAAATGTTATTTTAGAGTAAAAGAAACAAAATCACTATATGGTACTAAACAATTTTAAATAACTTGGGAAGCAAGGGCGAGCTAAACCACAAACATGGTAAATAACAAAAGAAAAGATGAATCTCAAACAGTAACATTAGTAATGAATTATATATAGCACATTTGATGTTTTTTTCTTTTAGCATGTTAAAAGAAGACATTTGTAAGATCTTTAGATCTTTTTAACAGCTACTAGGAGACATAGATTTTGGTGGTTTTTACTTTTGCCCCATTACAGGAGCTTTAAAAGAGACTAATATAACTTTAAAAGAGTCACCTTCCAGGCTGACAGGTAGAAATATAAACTTTCTTAGAAAATCTGTTTGTGATTTTGTTATTTTTTTTCTCCAAGTATGACATGCTGATGGAGAAAAAACCGAATCATTTAGCATTCTCAAAAGAACGCTCTGTTTGATGGATGAATGTCTTGGCCGAGTACCTGGAATTCAGCTCTGTATCAGCAAGGAAAGTTTTTATTATTAGGTGAGAGAGTGTGGGGCCTGTTAACCACAGCAAATGATGCATAAAATAGAATTACTTCAGCATACTCAGAAATTGCAATGATGCCCTTAAAGTAGGTTAAAGCCCTTTGCAGTGTCCCCATGTAGTCCAGTGAAAGGGTGTTCACACAGGAAAGCGAACTTTGGAGAAGGATTCATACCATGTCAGCTGCTCGTATTCCACACTGGCTTAGACAGATCTTGTTTGTTTTCAACACAGTTATAGTGCAAAATGTCCACCTTATGTATGTGCTCAGTGTGTGTGGAATCCACAGCTTTGTGCCTCTTGCAGTGTTTTGTGTTTATAGATGTAGTCGTTTGTAATTTCATACCATATTCACACATACAACTGATATACTACTCATCTCTTGGTCCCTTAATTTATATTAAAAACAGGTTCATCCCTAAACCCAGTTGTGATAACTAAAAAAGTTGCTGTATGCTGATACCCTGAGGGTCCACAACAGGAGAGCAAGAATCCATGCTGGTCTAGGATGGAGCATGTGGCAAAGATGAAAGTTCCTCCTCGACTTTTGAGTCTCAGAAATTACCAGTTATGGACATATGGCATTATCATAGAATCACAGAATGGTTTGGGTTGGAAGGAACCTTAAAGCTTGTCCAGTTCCAACCCCATGCCATGGGCAGGGACACCTTCTCCTAGAACAGGTTGCTCCAAGACCCGTCCAACCTGGCCTTGAGCACTTCCAGGGACAGGGCAACCACAACTTCTCTGGGCAACCTGTGCCAGGGTCTCACCACCCTCACAGGGAAGAATTTTTTTCTAACTGCATTTAAAACCATGACTGGGATGCTCACAGTCCTAAGGATAGCACACAAAAGAGATCTAAAACCCAATAGTTTGGTTACATATGCCTTTTTATGCATAGTTGGCATGCAATCCATACCATAATTGTGGTGTCAACATGCAAGACCTCACTCCAATTTGCTGGTGACTGTGCAAGACTAATTGATTTTTTCTGACTTACTGCCTGATATGAATCTGGCCGTACCTGATTCAGAGTAGAGACTCTCTGGCATTCAGATCTTTCATAAATGCCCTGTGATAATCATCTGCTTTGGACAACCCTTCGTAAGCTATGGGTATGAAATGACTTTCACTGTTTTGGGCCAGGTATCTTCTGCTCTTATGCATACTGTACACAATAAGGGAAACAATAGAAAATCACCCATCTTTCTCTTATCTCACTGAGGGATAATATGGCCTTATCTTATTCATATAACTCAAATGAAAACAGTTACAAAAGAAACCATGAGAATCGGTATGGAATGAGGCAAAGTTTTTCTTAAAGGCAAGGGCAAAATTTTGATATTGATATTCTGCCAAATCACTTTACAGGTATTAATTATGCCATTTCTAAACAAACAAACAAAAAAGGTAAGGAGAAAGGAAGTTGCCTTGTAATTGTAGGATGGGTAGGAGGAAAAAGCTGTCTGGGACTGGAGCTGTTACATCTGGGTGACTGAAACTTTTAAATCATCTTATGCATTTGCTTTAGCATAAAGACCTTCCCTGCAGCCCTGTAAATGGCAAATTCCTAATTCATTAGGCTCAACTCTGCAAAGATTGCTGATCTGTAAAAGAACACAGAGAAGTCCTCAGACTGGTAAGTACATAATTTTTATGTGAGGTTCATTTTAGAAATTTGGGCAACAAGTATTCAGTGAGGAGGAAAACAGAGCTTTTAGATGCTTTGAGATTCTGGGCAAGTTATGTAAATTAGGAAAAACTTTGGTGTAGAATTGTGTATAAGAAAAATAGTTCTCAAGCTTGTTTCCTGTTTGACAGCACAGAGGGAATTAAGGACATCTTGTACTACCTCAAAGCTGCCATCAAGGCAACTGGCCAAATCAGAAACCCCTTAGTATGCTAAGGACACAATAGTTTGTCTGTACACCCATTTGCAACTGGGGCTTCAGTTTCCCTTGCTTTTCTTTTGTTTCATTATGAATACCTGAACTGGATTCCAAGTCATTGCTAGATATCTGAAGAATGATAAATGAGTCTAAATAACTTCTTATCTGTCCTCAAAAATACCAAAAGATAAACCGAACACAATAAGACAAACTTGCCTATAACTAGAGGAATAAAAAAAAAAATAAATATTTAAAATACAATTTTCTGGCTGTAATACAATGGACACAAGTCATTATTTTATAATGTACAAAGAAGGACATGAAGAAGAACCAATGATAGTCAAGAAGGAAAGTAATTTATGCATGTGTTTAGAGAGAGAGAGAAGGAGGGTGATGTGTGTGTCTAGTCAGAAATGTTGCTCCTGTGTGCCTCCCTCCAACATCAGCTGCTAACATGAAGGACTGCAAGTTCTTTTGGACTGGATGCTTTGTTCAAACTTGCAATGAGAAGAAACTAAAGTTACAACTGAAAAGCAGATAAGTTTTTGTGTGTTTTTTTTGTTTGTTTTTATTCTCTTCTTAAAGAACATTCAGTGACATAATGATGTCTAAACTCTTTTCATTTGACAAAATGGGGAATCATGAGTTTGTAAGTCAGGTTAAGAAAGTTGTAGTGTTGTCTTTGCAACAATAAGGAAGATACCAAAGAACTAAATATCTAGAATGAATTTTTGCTTCTGGCATTTGCAGGACTGTCTTAAGCTCTTCGTTGTAGTAAAGGGGGTTTATAGTACAGCTGAAGCATAATCAGCTGGCTGTGACAGCTTTACTCTAACGCTCCCTCATACTCTAAGTTCTCACCTCAAGGGGCTGTTTTTGTAGGGAAAAGTGATAAGTGATGGAGAATATTCTAGTTTGTGTGATTCTGACTTGTGTCCCTTACCTCTTACTGACACCAAAATTACCTGACACCTAGCCACTACACTGGGTATTATTTTCTGTGAAATTTTGATCTTCCTGTCAACACTCAGGCAGTATTCCTCCCTTGTGATGCAGAAATCTGAGAATAAATACAAGTATATGTGGTATATATGCCATATATCTTGTTAAATCAAGTGTAGAAGCAGCTATATAAGCAGTTCTTGTTTTATCTAGGTCAATTCATTCAAGCTGCAGTTTTTCAGTGCATACTCAACAGCTGGTTTTACACATAATGATTATTAAAATAATTGCATGCACAGGATATATAGTACTACAATTTTCAGACAGCATATTCCAAAGCATTTTATTACTTTAAATTCCAATATAGAATGCAGAAATAGAGAAATGAGGTATTAAATCTTTAATCAAATACAGGCATCTTGCCTGATGGCATTCGATTTCAAATGTAAATACAAAGCACAACATTTCACAAACAAGGTATTTTTGTCAAGTATGATCATGTCTAAAGTAATTATGCTAAGTACTTTAATTGCCTTTAGAGCTTTCTAAATCTTCTGATTTTGTTCTAATTGTATTTTAAGTAAGATGTAATTCTGTTACGTTGTGTTTGCTTAGCCTGTTAATGGTTTATACATGTGGAAACATTCAGGACGATAAAACTGCACACTTTCACTAGGCATAGCATAACCTTGTTTGGAAACAGTCTAAGTAGCCACATTTAGCCCTTTGCACAGTTTTTCTTGCTTAAAAAATATTGTTCATCATAAGCTACAGCAGAAAAAGCTGCCATTAGGCAAATGTGCAGAAGTTGGTGAATTCTTGCATGGTGCAATAGAGCACTGGCTACAAAGATAAGGGTAGTTGTGCTCTGAAAAAGAAGCCGTATTGTTAAGTCATTGAACTAAATTTGGGGTCCAGATGGACATTTAAATGTGATTAATTGTGGTACTACATTTCCTACTATGACAGAAGCTAAGTGACCTAAGACTTCAGCAATTCTACTTGGTTTTAGTGTAATGATTATTTTGTCATACCAAAAGATGCAAAAGTAAATAATGTAGCGTGATCAGTGGACTGGAACAAGACACATTGTGAACACAAGCACATCAATTAGAAACTTCTACTTCGGATACTGCAAGTGTGAATCGTATTGTGTTGATTTTACATGGCAAAGTTTTGGTACAAGTGGAGCTGCAGATGGGTCTTCTGTGACAAGTCAGAAGTTTTCCCCATGTTGGATAGAACCAGTTCTAGCCGAGCTCCAAGATGGACCCCTGTTGGCCAAGGACAAGATCATCAGCAACAGTGGCAACTTCTCTGGGATAAGATAGTTAAGAAAGACTAGAAACCCCTGTGCAACAGCAGCTGAAAGAGAAGAGTGAGAATGCCAGCAGATCCCAAGGTCAATGCAGAAGGAGGGAGGAGGTGCTCCAGGCAATGAAGCAGAGGCTCCCCTGCAGCCTGTTGTGCAGACGGTGGTGAAACAGGCTGTCCTCCTGCAGCTCATGGTGAAGTCTCTTTAGGCACTGCGCAGCTGCTCTAAGTTGTTCCCAGAGCCTTCTTTTCTCCAGGCTGGACAAGCCCAGCTCTCTCAGCCTATCTCCAGAGTATAACATCTCTCCAGTCATTTATGTGACCTCCTCTGGACCAGCTGCAACAGATCCTTGTCTTTCCTGTGCCAAGGACCTGAGAGTTTAGCAGAGTACCCCAGCTGGGGTCTCACCAGAACACAGTAGAGGGGAGAATCACCTCCCTTGACTTGCTGCTCACGCTCTGGGGATACAGCCCAGCACAGGGTGGGGTTTTGGGAACATTGAAGCCGGGTCATAGAGAGCTTCTTCTCACCCAATACTGCCAAGTCCTTCTCCTCAGGGCTGTTCCATCCAGTCTCCCCAAGCCTGTGCTTGTGCTTGGCATTGCTCTGAGTCAGGAGCAGCACCTTGCACTTGGCTTTGTTAAACTTCATGAAGTTTACACAGTCCCTCCTCTCCAGTCTGTGCAGCTGCCTCTGAATCCCATCCCTGCCCTGCAGCATGTTGACTGCACCACACAGCTTGGTTTCATCAGAGATATGGATGATCCCACTGTCCGTGTTGCTGACAAAGACCTTTTATTTTTACTTCAGTAAGGCTTTTGACTGTTTTGCGTGACATTTTCTTTGCAAAATACAGTAATACAGTCTGAAACTGCCGTATTTGGAGTATAACCTTCTTGGAGAATTGTGTTTTCATAATAATTATTAATGGTTCACTTTCATACTGAAAGGTGTTTCAGATGAGATCTATTCTGACCAAAGTACTAACTGATATTTTCCTGATTGCTGAGTTACATATTCTAGTTTAAGGGAGCATTCATGTTTTACTTTCAAATGGTACCACATTAACAACAGTTTGGAAGACTAGGTTAAGATTTAAAGTCATCTTCACAAATTGGAAAATCATCTAATGACAGAATGAAACTCAAAAGACAAGTGAAGTGTTGTATTCTTAGCAAAAATATCTACAAACAGGATGAGAATTAGCTGCTAGAATGTTTGCAAGACCTGTTCTAAAAGGAAATAGAAGGATAAAAATATGTAAGGAAAGAAAATTAAAAATTATAGAAAGCTAAAAACACCCTGTTTAGTTTGAGCAACTGAAAAGCAAAAGGATATGCAATGCATAAGTTGCACCTTGCTAACTTGGCAATATGAATATTTGTGTTAAGCACCAGGAAAATTAAAAATAATCATGAAGACCATGGATAAAAACTGTTTATGGAGGACAGCAAATATCCTGAACAGGAGTATTTTAATTCCAAGTCAGACAAACTTTTCTTAAAAGTTACTTGAGTACAACTGGTGTTACATGATACATAAGAATGGACTGCAGAATTTGCTCAGGTCATTCGTAAGTCAATAACTATGATTCATTGAAAAAACTCCAATTCTATAACAGAAGCTAAATTCCTTCCTTGTTAATCCTTCACATCACTGGAAGTACTCAAATCCTGTAATTCACAGGATACAAAAGAGAATATATCTATTTAATTATGCAACCTGGATATCTGTAAAATGGTAATTCTATACATGTGCACATGGAAGATTAGAAAGTTATTTAGACAGCAACCACATTTTTAAGCCCTCTTTGATCTATTGGGAATTTTTTTCACTTATGATCAATGTTATCTGATCTTTGCATAAAGTCAGAGACAAAAGTGATAAATCTGTCAAGTAATTGGGAAGGAGGTAAGGAAATTCACTGAATCTTTTCAAATATAATTGTTCACAGGCATAGGATAAGAGATGCATCAAATTCTTGCTTTGGTGCTAGGTGATTTTTCTAAACAGAATGTGTTTTTTATTGGGTTTCATTTGGTTTTGTTTTTTTTGCTGTGTCTGGGAGGGTTAATGCAAGACTGAAACTTTAACTAGGACCTCTGTGTACCATGTACAAAAATGGCATTTAGTTAGGGATTTTTATACAGGGCAACCAAAGTTTTACATATGATAGTGAGTCTGGACATTTTGATCTTCTACGTAAGCCTCAATATCCTAAAGCATAGATACTTTTGGTGATATCCTAAAGAAAGCTACAACAATACCAACCTTAGTGGCATGATCATTAATAAAGGAAAAAAAAAAAAAGTTAAACAGACTTAAATCTGTGCAGACCTGAAAGTTTCAAAATAGATCAGTTCAAACAATGACTAGATTCTTGTGAGACAAGCAGTTTATTTTTCCATGGTCATCAGAAGTATTGAAGTATCCATAATGCCCCAGCTATTTCTACAACATTCTCCTTTTCCTTTAAAAAAGCTTTAGAAACTCAGCATCAATGCCCAAGTAGTCCAGCTACTCATACAGATGTGAAATCCTTTGGAAAAAATCCTATTCTTATTCTGAGAAGTCCTACATCTGAGGTATAATTCCTTCTCTTCATGTAACAAGAGCTTGAGTCTGACTTGTAGCTACTTTTATGTATTTGTAACTATTTACAGAGTTTTTGTTAGATGAGCTGTTCAAGAGGATGTTAACTTTGAAAGACAGTAACAATAAAGATCTTAAAAATGAAGCTGCGCTGGTGAGTAATTAGGTATATATGAAAAGAGGAGAGGCACTGCAAAGCTGAAGTGAGAGAGGAGGTGGGATTGCTCGAAGAGGCTCATGGAGCTAGCAAGTACTAGTGTGCCATCAGGAGAAAAATATAAAAAGTGCTCCAAGACAGGGACTGATCCACATCTATTTGTTTGCAGGTGAACTATTTATTTTGTACCTCTAAAACCCCCATAAACTTAACCCCAGCTTTTAAAAGTAAGATGGAATGCAACAAGAAAAAGGTAATATAGATTAACTATAGCATGAAATAACTCTAGTTAATTCAAAACAGAGGTCAAATGTAGTTGTGCAGATTTATATGCAGGCTTTTTATTTGTTTGTTTCACTCTACAGGTGGGATATGCACTCTGAGGACTTGCTATCTTTCTCTTGCTGGAGCTAACAGGAATTTTTCCTTTGACTTCAGTCAGACGGGTAACTGAAATAGTCAGATCAGCAGTTTTGACCTGACAGAAGGATATTAGACTGGAAGGAAATAGATGAGAAAACAACTTTTAATTAAGAACCATGAGTTATTCAGAGGAATATGCTGACTATGTGAATTTTTTTTTTTCTCACTTTGTGGAATGGAGAAGTCGAACTGAAGTTGCCCTCATCTTGACCTTAAAGTACATCCACTTTTTAATTGTGCTCAGCGCAAAGAAGAGGGATCCTGTGAAGCAGCAGTTTGTGCTTGCCAGCTTTACTGCTCCATTGTTGTGTAAGAACCAGTCTACCGCTATACTTCAGCTTTCGTACCTACTTTGTTGAGCATTTCGTTCTGTGGCTTAAACACCAGTTTTGGGGTCGTTTTTATGTTTTTTTGTTTGTTTGTTTTTTTGGGGGGTTTTTTTTTTTTTTTTGTTTTTTTTTTAATGGTCTGATCAGCCTTTTTTTAAAAAATTCATCTGCTTCTGGTCTCTCCCTAAAGCTAAAGACAGTTCTAAGAACACCTACTGTGTTGTAAGCTTAAAACTAAAAATCAACCAGGAAATAACATGATTTGAGGAAGACTATTAAATTAAAACACCTTAGGGCAGTGGGGGTGAAGGTACAAGGATGCAGATGTTAAAAGAAGAAATTAAGACGAAAACTTTTCCTGGAGAGAAAAAAGGAATCGGTGTATAACCCAGCAGGATAATATGCTTGGGGAAATGGTAAATATAAAAACCAAAAATCAGTAGATAAGAACAGTACTAATAAAACCAATAATATATTGCTTCCAGACATCAACTAAAGAAAAGACCTTTGTCAGAGCTGAGATTTTCATTTTCATATTATTCTGAATTCCCCAGAAAGAGATAGAGCCTCAAATGACACAGCAACATGAAATATGATATGGGATATTAAGAAAGGGAGTTGATTGTGTTTTGTTATTTACTATATGCAGCAAACTGGAACTTAACTTGAGTGGCTCACAGTAACATCCACACCTGTCTGCAAGACTGCAAAGTTGTGCCATAGAATTTATAGTGAATAGACACCCAAATTAAAGGAACTGATTTCCTTCCATAAAATGATGTATTCTATACCACTGACAATCTGTATGAGATGATTATCTGGGGGTTTTATAGTTTCAGCTGTTGCCTCAGAACTGCAATGTGAAAAATGCTTGGCATTCTCTCAGCAGTTAATAAGACACTCTGTCCTCTCTTACTGTGAGAATATTGTTCTGTTTAGACAACAAATGATTTTAATATAAAGTAACAAAAAACTACGGCTGACAGATCCCTTTATTTGTCAATGAATGCAAGTTGTAAACAAATGGTGCTTTCTGGATGGGAGAACATATTTCTTTCCACCAGGTAGGATGTCTTTAATGTCAGGGATGTTTTTTATTTATAGTGCATTAACTGTAAACACATGTTAGTAGTTGTGCGCTTGCTATTAACAAAAAAAAAAAGATAAAAAAAATGACAATTTGAATAATGCTATCAATTAAATGCCATCAATCAACATGGTGTGACAGAGTCCAGAAACATTCTCCATGACATTGGAATTCTTTTTGCAGATTGTTTACGCTAAAGTCGATTACCTTAAAAGGACCATTTAAGTAGAGCACCTTGTTTTTTCTAATTCAGCTCTCTTTGTGTGATGTTACCTCAACACACTGGGAATGAGATCTTGGCTTAATTGAAATTAATTGCAAAACTCCCATAGATTTTAATGGTGGCAAAATTTCAGCCATTCAATATGATTACAGACATTAATCCCCCAGAGTATTTCTTTTGTTAATTGATGGGTTACTAAAGTGATACCTAAGGGTTAAATAAAAATAGCAAGAAAGATGCAAAAGTTACTGTGGTAGTAGTAAGTGACTGGGAAGAATGGAGAACAAGAAAGTAAAAGCAAACCAGAAGGTGACAGAAAGAAATAAAAGATTACTGAATGGGTGGGGGTGAGAATAAGGCAGGTATACCATAACTCATATTTGTATAACCCTGAACTGGCACTGGACATGTACAAATAAGTAGTACTAGGAAGGCCAACAGAAAGAAGTGTGGAATTAATAAGATTAATTAATAATTAAAATTTAAAATTTATTATTGAAAGTCTCTGCACTTTTTTTTTTCCTATTTTCTTTTCTGAAGCTGATGTTATATTTAGGCTGTGCTGTACTCCTGTTATCAATCTTGATCAGGTAGAACTTACACTTTAAAATGAATCTTGGAGCTCTTTGAGTGATGGTGACCAATCTTGCTTACTGCTGAGGACTGATCTAAGAAATATTTTGCAATTGGACTGAGAAATATCTGAACTGGATTTCAAAGGTGAAATTCATGTTCTTGGTAAATTTCACAAAATTTCACAATTCTTGTAGCCCCTTTAGGCACTGGGAGCTTCTCTAAGGTCTCCCCTTAAGGAGCCTTCTCCAGGCTGAACCAGCCCAGCTCTTTCAGCCTGTCTCCAGAGCAGAGTTGCTCCAGCCCTCACAGTATCTCTGTGGCCTCCTCTGGACTCATGCCAACAGCTCCACTTCCCTCTTGTGTTGTTGCCCCAGAGCTGGACGCAGGACTGCTGGGGGGTCTCCCCAGAGTGCAGTAGAGGGGGAAAATTCCCTCTTTTGATCTGTTGTTCATGCTTATCTAGAAAAAACACTTGTCCGTTGTGCTCTTATATAAATATGCATTAGTAGAACAGAAGCCTGAAATCCTTTAATATAATAGCAGATAATATGTAATCACTGATTTTCATCACCTGAACAAACCTGAAGGATAAACATGCTCATTTTCAAATATACTTTTATCTATTCCAAGGAAAAAGCATCAGGAAAGAGTACCAAACGTAATCTGAAATTCAAGTGTGCAATTTTTAGAGATGCTATTCTTATGTGGTTGGAAATATGTCTCCTTGCTTCATTTCCTTTCAACAGAAGAATATTTGACAATTACACTCCTTTACTAATGGTTTGTAAGAAACAAAAAAGAAACCATGCAGGAGGAGAAGGAAATGAAGTAGAAAAATGTTTAATTTCAATCTGTGCCATCATGTCCAAGAAAACCTTTCCAGCTTGAGTATTTTTAATTTCAGTGTCATCATGATTTTACAAGAAGTCATTGTTTCTTTTTGCGGTTTTGGGGTTTTTTTTTGTTTGTTTGTTTGTTTGTTTTTGTTTGGATCTTTTTTTTTTTTAAGGAGGAAACTATTTCAAAATATGCAACTGTATGGTGAAAATACCAATTTTCCATTGCTAATTGTCAACTCCTACTAATAAAAAGCCTCCACAATAAAGATATTTAAAAGTCTCTGGGATATCTGTATGAAGCTTGGAGGTTGTAACTTTAATATAGAGAAAAGAATGTATGCAAACATGTGAAAGGCATATGCTACAAAATCTGAAAGTTGTTTAAACTGAAAAAAAATAAAGTAAAATATATAAAATTCAAGGAAATGCCTAATGTTTTAAAATACTTGTGGGCTTTGTGAAATCTATTAACACTTTTTTCTTATTGGTTTCAATTAAAATTAAATACTCAATATCCTTACTAAATGACTGTTTTTAATGTTCCTATTCTGTCAAGCTAAGGCAGTAATTTCCTTCTTGCACCTCACATTCAGATAGCGATACCTCCATCACATCTAAACTAAAATTCTCCAAGATGAAGTTTTGCTTTCAATTTAGAAACATCTCTGCATCCCACTGAATTTTGAGGTTTTAAGGGGATTTACACACCTCCTAGTCCAGATTGAGGATATTGTTATCTATTTCATTTCCTAAACCA
The DNA here is from genome assembly GCF_034315485.1 of Pezoporus occidentalis. Lineage (NCBI taxonomy): Eukaryota > Metazoa > Chordata > Aves > Psittaciformes > Psittacidae > Pezoporus > Pezoporus occidentalis. Next base: position 206,274 of record NW_026915159.1, on the reverse strand, counting down.
GATTAACATGGTCACTTGCTGCCTCCTGTCCATCACTGCACCCTGTCTTTTACAAAATTGTTGGCCAAATGTAGTTGCTGACAGGGCTTAGCTATTGCAAGACAAGTTATATAAAATGAACAGCAGCTATTTCAGCTCATTTCCTAAGAAATTACACTATTTTCTTTCACTTGAGGCTTCTGCAGCTGGCCATCAGTGTCCTGCTCTGAATTACTGTAAAGCTCCCAGAAATATGGCAACCATCTCCCTATTTATTGCAAGTATATTTTATGCAAAAGGAGTGGCTGGCTATATTTTTTTTTTTTTTTCTCATTGAAGCTGAAGTAATAAAGTGGATTTTGCCTTCAATTCACTGCTAACTTTTCTCAGTTTTTATTACTAAGGAAGAAGAAAGTATGATTTAGAATTTACAGTATATAAAGATGATTGATGTCATAAGCTTGTTCAGCATTGTTTTTTGTTCATAAAATACCATGAAAAGATAATTTCTTATTGCTGTACAATTTGTTATTTAAACCTGTGCATCTCAATTTGGTCAGCAGGGAAATCTACCAATATAATTTTGACATTGTAGCATCACTTCGGTAGGTATAAACTGGGGTTGGTTTCATTTTATTTCAGCTTATTAGTCATAATTTCATCTCCATAGACTTGCAATGACATTGTTTTGTCTTGACATTATAACCTAATCTGCATATATTTGCATAAAATAATCAGACACTGGTTGAGTCTCAGGCAACAATTGTGCATGCTCTGAAATGGTACCAGATCAAAGCATATACAAAATCTATTTCAAGTGTAATTTTTAATCTCTGTACCTTTAACTGATAGCTCCTGGGATCAAGGACTTCTGAAGCTGAGCTTCAGTTTCTAAAATGTATGTTTTAAACCATCTATGTAATCTTTACAGAAGTTATTAACTGTTATCAGTTATAAATGCTTCCTTGTCTCTGATAGAGTAATAAAAGCATATATTTTCTGAATTTAATTTTTCAAACTGATAAAAGAAATAATAGCTATATACATATCTCAACCCAAATTTTCTTAATCAGTTTGACTGTTTCCAGAGTTTTCCTCAGGAACACAAAGTGCTTATGCTTTTTTTTCTCCTACGTAGAGCTATCTCTGCCAGCCCCAACAGGGTTTCACTGAGTCTTTATCGAGGCAGTATTTACCAAGACAACCAATTATGCCGAATCTTCAGGGGAAATAAAAAAGTAGTTTATTGTGGAGCATAGATTTTATGCCTGGATTGAGGCATGAATTTGCTGAATTGAAATAAAAATTGTTCAGAGTTGTGTGTTGTTGTAATTAAGAGACACAGCTATGAATCCAAGTCGTAATATATTCTACATTTTTACATTTCCAGTGCTGTGATAAAACTGGGACCTTTGGTCCAAACGAACAGTAACACAAACTTCACAACTCTATCATTACATTAAATTGACATTTTATCAGAGGTGGGTAGATATTTTGGTTCCTTTGCCAACTTCTTTTGATAAGATTTGAAGATGTGGAAAATACAGCCATTAGTTTAGTCACAGAAAATCAGATATCACAGCTCACCTCTAACTGGAGATCTTCCTAGACATTCAAATTATCAGTGTTATGGCAGAGTAAAGTTTTAGAAATAAAGATTCATAATTGTTCAGTATTTACAGATGACTAATCAGATCAGCATCAGCAGTTCCTTTATTAGTCAATTTCAGTCAGGGTTGTAGTACCTGAAAGAGGAAATCCATTTTCTTTCTTCCAAAACTTCTGAGGGAATCTTTGAGCTTCATTCCAGGAATGTTAGACACATTTTCCTTTTTTCTTTTTAGACTGTCAAGACTAATTCTATAAGTTTACGCATCTTCTAAAAAATATAGCCTCTCAACTATTTTTTTTGTTGTTTTTTTTTCTGGACCAGTTTTTTAGAAAAATATAGATTCCTGTGTGTTTCTCATTGTTTTTTCCTTGTTTTTTTTTTGCATACATTTATATAAACCTAAGCATATGCAATAGATACAGATATGTGCACACGTCATGGTATCACTTAATCATCTTTTTTGGTCAAAAAATGGAAGAGTTCAGGTATCTGATCTCAATATATGAACTTAGACTATTTTCTCCGTGTTGGATAGTTGGTTATACCGAACATGTTCAACTCAATTGCAACATGAAATTCATCCTTTTTGTGTAAAAAAAGGACCTGAGAACATATGTCTTTTTGTTGACTGTCACATTGTAATAAAAACTATTACCCTGAAGTCTCTCTGTAAGGAAAGAGTCAACAAAAAAATCAACTAAACTTCTAAAAAAAAAAAAAAATTCTAAACACAGTGAGGAGCTCAGAGAAAACACAGAAAAATTTTGTCATTTTTGTGTCCTAGAAAACTTTGGTTTTTTATCTGTCTCTGTTCAGCCTTAAATTGTCTTCAAGGAAAGGTTGTAAGAAGCGTCAGACGAGGTCACCTTCCTTTACTCACCTGCTGTAACTCAAACTTTTTACTGACACCATTACACTAAACAAGAAGAAGCTAAAATTCTGTAGCAAATGACAGACTTGCCATCAAAAGGAAAAAGGGCATGTCTGTACTGGTGTGACCTCCCTGCTCAAATACCTGTTTGTAGGCAAAATAAAAATGAAAATTAAAATAGAAGCATCTCACCACACCTGAAGGAGACTTAAAGTTTACACCGAATTATTTTCACCATTTCTTCGGCAAATTCAGAAAGGAAGAAACAGTCTTAAGGGTAAAACATGTCATTTTAAGCATCTAGTTACTGATTTATTTCTTTAATAACCTTCCAGCACCCTCAGAAATATTATCATTTTCCACATTCGTACTGCAAGATCTTAAACTGTGCTAGTTTAAGTTCTCTTGGTCAGGTGCCACCCTATTGGTCTTTATTTGTACAATACAGATTCTACACTAGGGCTGGTGTTTCTGGGTATTAGGAATGTAAATTAAAAAATACCACTATAATGCTACACAAAGATGACTGTCTAAGCAAAGTATATAAAAGGCCCATCAGGCTTCAGTCACACTTCTGTAATATTGTTACTGCAAATTGACCAAACAAATGCTGAAATGCATTGTTTGCAAACATGAAACCTTTCATAATCAGGTAATTACGCTGCAGCTGCATGTTGACTGGTTATTGCATTTTACAGGCTTTGAATAGGCAATGGTACGTACCCAATTCAGGTTTTACTGAGTATGAAGTTTTTGGAGAATCATATTCTGCCAATATTCTATGTTTGGTGCTGGCTGTCTGGATGGGATTTTAAGCTTGTATTGTTACTCATAAACGCAGATGCTTAACTAGGAGATGTTTAACTGTAGAAGCACCTTGACTTTCTTTGAAGCTACATCTGTGGTCATCTGTGCTAGCTTTTAACTATTTTAAAACTCTGTTGGTAGGTCTGGTACAGCTTTCTGACAGCGTTTCTTCTAGATAAGTTCATGGAAAGATATCCAGCCCATGCACTGAATATTTGCGGATAACTTTCCCAAGTGTTTCTTGTAAGAGCCATGATGAACTAAAAACGTATTTCCCTGTGCCAGGATGTAAAATCCAAATGTATTGGACAATTTTTTTCATTGTTAATGATACATTAATGACATTTTGTTCTTATCTTGTTGGAGGATAGCAACAGGTACCTACTAGAACTTTTCCTCCAGCTCAAAAGACCAAATTGCTCAACAGTTCATAAGGTTGCAAAACTGATTAGCCAAAAGTACGTGTTTTTTTTTCCATTGTTTTAATGAATTCCCAAAGTTAGGTAACCTAGAAGTTAATATGCCCAGCATGCAAAACGACGCATATGAAAATTGTGAAAAATCAGAATTAAGATTATTTATTTAAATGTAATTTAGACAATTTTATACTTCAATTATGATGCAAATTTAGTAGAATATCTTTCTTTCTTGTTACTTTTGTTTGGGGGGGTTAGTACCATTGTTACAATGTGTGCCTGAAACTGGGATTGACTTGGTGACAGACACAGGTGACTGAAAGATGAATAAAATGAACACTGGGAACTGTTCCCCATCTCCTTCCCTGCCACAGTTTTGCTATGCAACACTAAAGTAGGTCCTAAATTCCCTGTCCTCATCTTACCTGAGATCGTGCAAGTTTGATCTCAGGAGTGCTCATCATTTAAACCTACAGCCCATGCTGAGCACAGAAGCACCTGGTTTAGCAAATCCAAGCAGAAGGAGCCATGAAACATTCTGTCTTAACTTCAGGAACTGTAGAACCACAGCTAAAATTTTGGCTGTCTTCACAAAATGTTAGGTGAAATCCTGGAGACAGATTTTTAAGCTGGTATCAGAAGAAACCTCCAGCTGAGGTGCTTCTTATGAACTTGACCTTCAGATCTGCTTTTCCTGGTGACTGCTTTTTATGTCTGTCCTCACTTTTTTATTAGTGCTTACCATAATCACGCTATTTTTACTTGGCTTTAGGACTAACAAAATACTAAAAGCACGCAATAGACATCAGTTACAATGTCTGGGCTGCACATGAGCAGGTATGCTAGTCTTGTTTATATACTCACAAATATATGACCTTATTATCTTTATTTTAGCTGGTTTCCTTTTTGCTTAAGTATGATCAGCTCAGTGTAGGACAAAGATGTTGAGGACTACATATATTTTCCAGACACCTATCCATTCAGGTACACTCAAATTTGAAGGACTTGATCAGAAATACACTGAAGCCGTTGGAAATTCTGTCTTGTCTTTTCTTTTTTTTTTTGCAACCATATTCCTACAGGATAGAACTTATAAATTTTACTGATAGATTCTTATTTGCATAATATTTTTTTATTCCCACATAGAAAATAACACTTTAACAGTTTTCAAATAACACTATATAACTTTGCCATATCAAGGATCCCTTTAATTATTATTTCGATTAAATCTGTGTCATGTATATGGGGAATCATATGAATCTGGCTTCATTAATATTCTTCATTAGTGGAAATACAGATATATTTATGTAAATTATTAATTTCTCATTACAGATACACAGGAAAAGAGAACTGAAATTTTCCAATTTTCCTTTCCATTAGAGAGAGAGATTTTTTTTAAACTGCCAGGCTGCTTATTGCTTCAATGCAATTGCTTCACCTCTCACAGATAAGGGAGATTTCTGTTGCTGCACAATTAATTTTGTTTTAGCAATTGTTACAGCTTTGAGTAACTACTTTCCATTATGACTATCTAAGTCTCTTAAGAAGGAAATGTTTTCCAATAGATACATGGCAGGATAATTTGCAGAGCTGAAAAGGGATATATGCCAGGCATGTTGTAATATATATGATATTATGTGATAAGGGGCAATGGGCACAAACTGAAACACAGAAAGTTCCAAGTGACTAGGAAGAAGAACTTTTGATCTAAAAATGCAGCAATAGTGCAAGGCTGTAATCTGTAATTTGCAGAAAATATTTTAGCACTTTATTGCCCTGGAGCACTTAATTCATTAATAGTTTAATTGCTATCCTGTTTGGTTATACGCTTCCTTATTTTACATATAGTAGAATCAAAGATTGGCAGAGAAAAGGTTGGAATATGGAAATAAAATTAAGTGGAGAAATGCCAAAACCATAATTTATTCAAAACCAGAATAAAAGTCAGAAAAGGAGCAAAACGCAGGGCATTTAGAAACAAAGGTCAATAGAGACAGTATTTTTTATTAAAGTCCATATTGCAGCTAGCATCCTTGGGTTCTGATTCATGGAGATACTCCGCTACTTTTGAAATCCTTGTTGACAAGAGCATCCAAGTTAACAAGAAAGATAAATAAAAACCCTTTTCCCCCTCAAAACAAGCAAACAAAGAAATCAATAAACCCCGACTGTTAACAGGAGTTTAACTGTCATGAAATACTGCCAGAATTGTGTTAAACACTTTTTGCTCTTAGTAGTAAGTAATGAAAGTTTAATTTTTGTTTTCTTTCTTCATGGGCTAATGTCAACCCACCACTGTTATATATATATATATATATAACATCAATTTAAGTATTTTTGAAAAAAAAAAACCCTCACAAAAAAAAACAAAAAAAGCAAACCCAAAACCAAAACAAACAAAAAAAAAAAAAACAAAATAAGATTCAGAACAACTTTTAATGTGTTTTATTTAGCAGAACAAATAAGAAATGTGTATAATGCAGAGGCAGCATGCACTATCAATTTATATGCTACAGAACTCATATAATGAAGTCCATCACAGACTTGTATTTTATAGGGTGAGGAGTTTTTTATGTTAAATTGAATTACATTTAATTAAACACCAGTATTAGGATATTAATTTATATTATCTTCTAAATAAATCTAGGGGTTTTTACTTAAAGGCCTCTCAACACAATATACATATGATTCCATGCTGTTTGAACTAGTCTTGAAAGCTACTGAGTCTATTTAAAGAATGTCTTTACAAAAATTATTGCATATTCATGTCAAACCCATGCAGATAAAATTAACAGATACCTGTATTTCTTTAACTTTGATGAGTACAAAATTGATCACACTAGATAGAATTTTCCAAATTTCTGTCACAACAAAATTCTGCTATCTATATATTGGCCTTCTCTAATGTAAATTAATCACATTCTACACTTTTCAAATATTCCTTTGAGAAGCATTTAAAAAGAGTTCTTTGATGCGACATTTCCTCATGAAAAGCCCAAACTTTTCTTTCAGATTTCTTTCCCTCCCCAACCTTTTTTATTATTCTTATTATTCTTCAGGTTCTTCTTAGCTTCAAAATCTCTGGTCTCCCTTAAGTCTTTCTCTTCTTTTTATAATTAAAGCCTAATTTCAAGCTTATTAGGGTCATGGGGAATTATTTATTTGAAAAAGAAATTTTGGTCTGGGGCCTAGTAGATTTCAGGTGTTTGTGTAGAAGTTTCAATACGAGATCCTGAGACTTGGTAGCTAAAAACTAACAGGCTTCTGAGAAGAGAAATATGTAATTGCATGTTTCCTCTCCCAGACAAATATTGAAATAGAAAACTGGATGCGTGAGAGAAAACACAGTTCATGTTTTTCCTGTTGTGAAATGGCAGGGATTTTTTAAATCTCTAGAAAGTAGTAGAAAAGTTATCAGGAAATAGGAAAAATAAATACACAACACAGACTTCATCAAAACGTCAGATTTGATTAATGGTGGTTTCTAACCAAGCACAGTATATAGGAAGAATGTGTGCTAAACTTTATATGCATACGATGTACGAATGTGTCTATAATGTATCCATGAATCTATATAGGTAGTGGAATAAAAACGAATAGTAGAATTGAATCCCATTAAAGGATTAATAGAAATAGATTTAATCAATTGGACATATCAGTCATTTTCAGTGTTATCATAACAGAGCAACATGAGCTCTGCCTCTCAAATCTGGATAGCTTACTATAGCGCTATGAACTACTTTACCATGTAATTTGGGTTTTGAGATTTTATTTGTCCAAAGACATGTCACTAAATAAACGTCTGAATTATGGAAAGGCATTTATGATTATTTTGCATTAGAGGCTGAGAGACAATGATTATAATTCTGAATATGTTCCCATAATTCTAAATATGTTTCCATATTTGCATGTCTTTGGGTTTTATTTCATCATCCTGAAGCCCATGGACAAATACAACATACATGATTGTTTTTCTTCATTCCCATGCTATCAGCACAGGAACTTTAGGTACGTTTAGAGCTATGAGGTAAAGGTAGAGGCTAGAAAATAAAAAAATAAAACAAAGTGCTCCAAATTAAATGTTACAATACTTCACCACTTTTTATTTATATATCCTATAACCAATTGACTCATACACAGTTCTTAACTAATGTTAAAGAAAATCTGTCTCTATTACAATGTTGTATTGAAGAAACGCACTTTTCTTCACTTTCAAATTAGAAGAAGTTAACAACCAAAAACTGCATATTGGTCCAGATGTGATCTGTTTCACTGTTATGCTTTTGCAGCTGTCATGGGTTCAGCAGTAGCAGTCATTTTTCTCCTTAGTAGCTGGTGCAGTGCTGTGGTTTTGACTTTCAGCCTGGGAACAGCGCTGATAACACCGATGTTTTTAGTTGTTGCTAAGTCATGTTTGCTCTGATCAAGGACTTTCTGAGTCTCATGCGCTGCCAGGGAGGAGGGGAAGATGGAAGGAAGCAGAGACAGGACACCTGATCCAGACTATCCAAAGGGGTGTTCCATACCACAGCACATCATGTCCAGTATATAAACTGGGGGCAGTTACCTGGAATGGCTAGATTACTGCTTGGCTTGGGCTGGGTGTTGGTCGGCTGGTGGTGAGCTGTTGTATTCTCTTCCCTTGTTAATTCCCTTTTCATTATTATTATTGGTGACAGCAGCAGTGATTTGTGTTATACCTAGTTACTGGACCATTCTTATCTCAACCCGTGGTAGTTACATTCTTTCGGTTCTCTTCCCCATCCCTCTTGGAGTGGGGGCATGAATTGAGGGAGAAGGGGAGTGGCTACGTGGTTCTGAGTTACCGGCTGGGCTTAAACCACAACAGCAGATCAGACCAGAAGGTTTTAAATAGCTGACCAAAACAGAGTTTGTCATTCAAAAAACTATTTTGTTTCTCTTATTAGAGACAGAGATTTGCAAGATCTATATTGTATGAACTAGTGCTATATTTGACATTTCTGATATTAGCGAAAACTAAAGTGTGACTGTTGGCTTTTTCTTAAAACATCCCATTATTATAACTTTTGGGGAAAAACAAGCAAACAAAAGATCAATAAATGTAGAACTAATGATAGACTTCATTTAGAGTCCAGTACGAGGTAAATTAATAGAGGAAATATCATAGAATCATAGAATCATGGGGTTGGAAAGAATCTTAAGGTCATCTAGTTCCAAACCCCCTGCCATGGGCAGGAACACCTCACACTAAACCATGTCACCCAAGGCTCTGTCCAACCTGACCTTGAACACCGCCACAGATGGAACATTTATTACTTCTTTGGGCAACTTGTTCCAGTGCCTCACCACCCTCACAGTAAAGACCTTCTTCCTTCTATCTAACCTGAACTTCCCCAATTAAATTTAAAACCATTACCCCTTGTCCTGTCACTACAGTTCCTTATGAAGAGCACTTCTCCAGCATCCCTGTAGTCCCCTTTCAGATACTAGAAGGCTGCTATGAGGTCTCCATGCAGCCTTCTCTTCTCCAGGTTGAGCAGCCTCAACTTTTTCAGCCTGTCTTCATATGGGAAGTTCTCTGCCCCCCTGATCATCCTCGTGAGCTCCTCTAGACTTGCTCCAGCAGCTCCATGCCCTTCTTGTGTTGAGGACAAGAGAGCTATACATAGTACTCCAAGTGTGGTCTCTTGAGAGCAGAGTAGAGGGGCAGGATCACCTCCTTTGACTAGATTTTCACACTTCTTTTGATGCAGTCTAGGATACGGTTGGTTTTCTGGGCTGTGAGCGCACACAGAAGTTGGCTTATATTAAGTTTCTTGTCACCCAACACCCCCAAGTACTTCTTTGAAGGGCTGCTCTGAATCACTTCTCCACTCAAGCTGTGCCTGTGCCTGGGATTGCCCTGACTCAGGTGTAGGATCTTATAATTCACACAGCTGAACTTCATGAGGCTGTCATTTGCACATCCCTCCAGTTTGTCAAGGTCCCTGACTGGTCTGTAGTTTCTTGGGTCATCCATTTTCCTCTTCTTGAAAATGGAGAAATATAAATATAAAATAAAAAATTGAAGAGACCGTGATAATTAAAGTATACCATCTCCCATCCTGTGAAGCTCTTAATTAATGTTCTGTGCAAGATAATAATAACATTAAGCCATTATATTGTCAGTTCTAGAAGGAATATGACTTGATGGAAACTTAACAGAAATCTGAGCAGGTCAGGGAAATCAGAGGCTACATTGCTAGTAAGTGAGAAGTCTCTCTGATCGCTGAGCAGGAGGAACAGAGTGAAAAGGTAACCTGTAAGAAAATAGCGACTGAGAAATTATAATCCTGACAGCATATAAGCATACTTACTCCTCTGGGAATTGCTAAACACTGTCCAGATAAATATTTTGCTGCCCAAATCATTGCAAAAGCACAAGAGATTTAATAAATGCATGGCTAATCAACAGACTTTGTCTGTTATGAATAATTATTTAGTTTCAGGGACAATAAGCATGTATTTAGTATACTTATATTCATGCAAGTGATCACAGATTATCTCACATCAAACACTGTTTCCTATTTGTCTGGTAGATAGATCCATTAAATATACAGTTTGGTCATTATTTTTTCTGGAAACTTACCCTTTACTCTAAGGTTCTGGAGCTGACCTAAAATTGTCTCAGGACTTACTCTGACCTGCAGAATTGCACAATAGAAGTTCATAGCCATGAGACAGATTTCTATAACTTTAGAATGAAAGTTTTCTCATAAAATAAATGAAAACTGTCACACTGAAACAATGTACCAGTGTAAGATTACATTAGTAGGTGATACTTGTTTTTTGAGCTGCAAATACTTTCTTCACTAACTTTTGGGTATAGTCTTCTAACACTATAACCATCTACTGTGCAGATATTCAAAATGTCTTAACTAACAAAAGTATTGACTGCTTCCAGTACCACTGAACTTAATGAGACAAACAAAACCATGTTATGGCAATGACATGATTTTTGACTGAGAAATGCCTTCTCTATTCAGGGTGAGCATCATCACTTGTCTTTTCATGACAGCATTTGCCTGTACTTAAGATAAAGAAAATTTCTGGGTCTTCTACCTTTTAAATAATTTATTTTCTGGATGAAAAGAAACACCTGTGATCTGTTAAAAACAACAAGCTTAGCTCTTTCTTTGGAGATCTTTATCTGTTAAACACCAAGTTATGATTCTTACATTGTATAATCCATTCTTTACCAACAATTATTAAAGCTAAGAAAGGCCAAGTCTTTCTCCTGTTATTCATAATGCAGACTTTTCCCTAGGCAAGACTGTTTTGCATCCTAAGTCTGAAATGTGTTTTGTACAGTGGAATTAATTATGTGCAGGGATACAGAATGTCTTTTTAGTTTTGGTTGGTTTATAATTTTTCAAGTGTTGCTGAGAAAATTTGCATTTCCTAAAGTAATAATCTTGACACATAAAAGTTTAAAATTGTCAAAAGTTATTTATAAACACAAAAGTGCTAACACCAGTGTTATCTTGATCACAGACTCTCCCTTTTAAACTTAACTCTATCAATAGTAGTTCCTGCTTCAGTAAATACTTTCAAGCAGACATAGTATTTCTTTAAAAGTCTTTCAAATGTATAAAAAGTTTAAGAAAAATTCCTAAATCTGTCATGTAATCATTTTTAACGATAAGAGCAATTTATTGAACATATAGAAGGCCATCTAAACTATTTCTCTTAAATTCTTAAAGAGAGAAAAAGTAGCATATACTGTAAAAAAGTTTATGAGCTCAAGAGCAAGCACAGTCTCCTAGAGAATTTTCTGTTTTACAGGCCATAAAATAAGGTAAATTCAGCTGAAACCACGTAAGTCTGTCCTGGTGTCGTGGTTTAAACCCAGTCAGGCAACTTGTTCACTCACTCCCAGTGAGTGGTGCCAGGCTGACAACAATCAAGGACCCCCTCCCGGAGGAACGGGGAGGAGGATCGAAAGGGTGCAACTCCTACGGGTTGAGACAAGAACAGTCCAGCAACCAATGTACAACACAAATCACCACTGCTACTACCAACTACAACAATGATAAGGGAAAATAACAAGGGAAGAGAATACGATACCACCGGCCAAGAAACGAGTCCCAACCAGAAGCCCGTGTCCTTCCGGGTAACTCCCAGTTACCCCCGTCCCTGGGCATGATGTGCTGTGGTATGGAATACCTCCCTGGCTAGCCTGTGGCAGGCACCCCGTCTCTGCTTCCTCACAGCTTCCCCTCCACCCTGGCAGAGCATGAGCCTCACAAAGTCCTTGGTCAGGGTAAACATCACTTAGCAACAATCGAAAACATTGGTATCACCAACATTGTTCCCAGGCTGGAAGTCAAAACACAGCACTGCACCAGCTACCACAAAGGAGAAACATGACTGCTACTGCGGAACCCAGGACATTATCCACCCCTTATTCCATACCATTCACGTCGTGCTCAGATCCCACATTTTCAATACACCATCGCTCTCCCACATATATACATCCATATACTACAGAACAAGAGAAAAAGATCATTTTCTTAGTGCATGGACCAATCCCTATAATACTGCTGAATCCATTTGGTCGATGATGTTCAAAGTTCATTCTCTGTTGGGATGATGGTTGGAGGGAAGTCAGGGCCAGTCGTTGGTGACCTGGATTCATCTAGTTGATGGGCTATAAAAGTATTACACAGCAGGCAACAGCATACAATTGAGTTCACTGGCTGTTTTCCCCTAAAATCAAATCCCCTTGAGGTATACATCGGACTTCCCCATCTTCCCGCATTACCCACTAAGTATATCCAGGTCCCTGAGCAAAAGCAATCCCATGAGTGGGTTTGCCTTTACCTGAAGCAGGAATAACCCAGACTGTCTTCCCCAGCAAATTCTTCATATGCACCACGGGAACTTTGTCCCCCTCTACAATATGTAAAAGTTCTGACTTGGGCTGGGCCTGGCCGGCCCTGTTGGCAGATCCTCTGGTGTTGACCAACCAGGTGGCCTTTGGTAAGTGTGTATCCCAATGCTTGAAAGTTCCCCCACCCATTGCTCTCAGTGTAGTTTTTAACAGCCCATTGTACCGTTCGATTTTCCCAGAGGCTGGTGCATGGTAGGGGATGTGATATACCCACTCAATGCCATGCTCTTTGGCCCAAATATCTATAAGGTTATTCCGGAAATGAGTCCCATTGTCTGATTCAATTCTCTCTGGGGTGCTGTGTCACCACAAAATCTGTTTCTCAAGGCCCAGGATAGTGTTCCGGGCAGTGGCATGGGGCACAGCATGTGTTTCCAGCCACCCGGTGGTTGCTTCCACCATGGTAAGCACATGGCGCTTGCCTTGGCGGGTTGGTGGTAGTGTGATATAGTCATTCTGCCAGGCCTCCCCATATTTATACTTCAACCATTGTCCTCCATACCAAAGAGGCTTTAACCGCTTGGCTTGTTTAATTGCAGCACATGTTTCACACTCATGAATAACCTGGGCAATAGTGTCCATTGTTAAGTCCACCCCTTGATCACGATCTCATCTCTATGTTGCATCTCTGCCTTGATCGCCTGAAGTGTCATGGGCCCACCGGGCCAAAAATAATTCACCTTTATGTTGCCAATCTAAGTCCATCTGAGCCACTTCAATCTTAGCCGCTTTATCCACTTGTTGGTCGTTCTGGTGTTCCTCGTGGCCCGACTCTTGGGTACATGGGCATCTACATGACGTACCTTCACCACCAGGTTCTGCACCCTGGCAGCAATATCTTTCCACAGTGCAGCAGCCCAGATGGGTTTACCTCTGCGTTGCCAGTTGCTCTGCTTCCATTGCTTCAACCACCCCCACAGGGCATTTGCCACCATCCATGAGTCAGGATAGAGGTAAAGTATTGGCCACTTTTCTCGTTCAGCAATGTCCAGGGCCAGCTGGATGGCTTTTAGCTTGGCAAACTGACTCGATTCACCCTCTCCTTCAGCAGCTTCTGCAACTTGTCATCCAGGACTCCATACAGCTGCCTTCCATCTCCGATGCTTTCCCATAATATGGCACAATCCATCAGTAAACAAGGCATACTGCTTTTCACTTTCTGACAGTTTATTATATGGTGGGGCCTCTTCAGCGTGCACCGCCACCTCCTTTGGTGACATTCCGAAATCTTTGCCCTCTGGCCAGTCCATGATGACTTCTAGAATGCCTGGACGACTGAGATTTCCTATTCGAGTTCGTTGTGTAATTAGTGCAGCCCATTTACTCCATGTAGCATCAGTTGCATGATGTGTAGAGGAGACCCTGCCTTTGAACATCCAGCCAAGCACGGGCAACCGGGGTGTCAGGAGGAGCTGTGCTTCAGTGCCAATCACTTCTGAAGCAGCTCGAACCCCTTCATAGGCTGCCAGTATCTCTTTCTCAGTTGGGGTATAGCTGGCCTTAGATCCTTTATATCCCCAACTCCAAAAGCCAAGGGGTCGACCTCGAGTCTCCCCTGGAGCTTTCTGCCAGAGGCTCCAGGTAGGACCGTTCTCCCCAGCTGCAGTGTACAGTACATTTTTCACATCTGGCCAGGTCCAGACTGGTCCAAGAGCTACTGCATGAACTATCTCGCGTTTAATTTGCTCAAAGGCTTGTTGTTGCTCGGGGCCCCATTTAAAATCATTCTTCTTCCGGGTCACATGATAGAGAGGGCTTACAATCAAACTGTAATTTGGGGTGTGCATTCTCCAGAACCCCACAGCACCCAAGAAAGCTTGCATTTCTTTCTTATTAGTTGGTGGAGACATTGCTTTTATCTTGTTGATCACATCTGTGGGGATCTCGTGACATCCATCCTGCCATTTTATTCCCAAAAATTGAATCTCCTGTGCAGGTCCCTTGACCTTCCTCTGTTTTATGGCAAAACTGGCTTTCAGCAGGATTTGGATTATTTTCCTCCCTTTCTCAAAGACTTCTTCCACTGTATCGCCCCACACAATAATGTCATCAATGTATTGCAGGAGTCCTGGAGCTTGCCCCTGTTCCAGTGCAGTCTGGATCAGTCCATGGCAAATGGTAGGGCTGTGTTTCCACCCCTGGGGCAGTCGGTTCCAAGTGAACTGGACACCCCTCCAAGTAAAAGCAAACTCTAGCCTACACTCTGCTGCCAAAGGAATTGAGAAAAATGCATTGGCAATATCAGTCATGGCATATCCCTTGCTGCTTTTGACTCTAGTTCATACTGAAGTTCTAGCATGTCTGGTACAGCAGCACTCAATGGTGGTGTGACTTCATTCAGGCCACGATAGTCTACTGTTAGTCTCCATTCTCCATTTGACTTTTGCACTGGCCATATGGGGCTATTAAAGGGCGAGCGGGTCCTGCTGATCACTCCCTGACTCTCCAGTCTACGGATCAGCTGATGGATGGGAATCAGGGAGTCTCGGTTGGTGTGATATTGCTGCCGGTGCACTGTTGTGGTCGCAATTGGCACTTGTTGTTCTTCAACTTTCAGCAACCCCACAGCAGAAGGATCTTCTGAGAGACCAGGCAAGGTGGACAGCTGCTCAATTTCCTCTGTCTCCAAAGCAGCAATACCAAAAGCCCACCGGTACCCTTTTGGGTCTTTGAAGTACCCTCTCTTGAGGTAGTCTATGCCGAGAATGCATGGAGCCTCTGGACCAGTCACAATAGGGTGCTTTTGCCATTCCCTCCCAGTCAGGCTGATTTCAGCCTCCAGCACAGTCAACTCTTGGGATCCTCCTGTCACTCCAGAAATATAGATGGGTTCCACCCCTTGACAGCTTGATGGCATCAGGGTACACTGTGCACCGGTATCTACTAGAGCCTTATACTTCTGTGAGACTGATGTGCCAGGCCATCTGATCCACACAGTCCAGTAAATCCGATTGTCCCCTACCTCCACCTGGCTGGAGGCAGGGCCCCTCTAACGGTCATCACAGCGTTGGACACTTAAGTCCTGGTAAAAGGGATTATTCTTCGTTACCACAGGAGCTGGAGTAAAATCAGCTCTTCTACTCCATCTGGGAAACTGCTCACCAGAGACTGAAGCCATAGCTCTCATGGGACGATCAGTCTTGGCCCTTGCTCCCCTCTTCAGTTCACTCACCCATTCCTCCAAAGCTGCAGTAGCTTTTCCATCCCACTTTGTCATGTCTTCTCCGTGATCCAGCAGGTAAAACCATAGGGTACCCCGTGGCGTATACCTTCTGTATCTCCTCTCTTGAACAATAGGACACCTTTTGTTAATAGCTGAGACGTGTGTTGGTACACGTGAGGAGCTGGATAAATCAGATAGATTGTCCCTCAATTGTTCGAGGTCCTGGGACAGCTTTTTCACAGCTGAGATGATGGAAGGGGTGAGATTGTCTTCGAACTCTCGGAGTTTATGAACCATTTCATCTACTGTTAGTGGTACCATGTCATTCCAGGTCACTGTTGCCAATGAATGGGCATATGACCACGGTGCATTCCGTGTAAGTTTTCGCCACATGGGTCGTGTACATTCAACTTCATCTGGATCTATGGGCGTATCCCCGTTATTCGGCTTGATGTGATAGAGCATCTCTACGATGGCTGATTCCCTCAGAGACTGGATGCCTTTGTCTATAGTAGTCCACTTGGCCAAACGACTCGTAACATCATCCTTGTATGGAAACCTTTCTTTCACAGCTGCCAAGAGCCGCCTCCAAAGGCTGAGGGACTTTTTCTCTCTTGCAATTGCTTTGTCAATTCCCCCTTCTCTAGCAAGTGATCCCAGCTGCTTGGCTTCTGTACCTTCTAGTTCGTGACCATCGGCCCCATTGTCCCAGCATCGGAGTAACCAGGTGATGATGTGCTCCCCTGGTTGACGGGTAAAGCTTTTTCGCATATTCCGCAGCTCGGTTGAGGTCCGAGGTCGAGAACTTACCTCTTCTTCTTCTTCTTCGTCATGTGATGATGACTCCTGATCAGATTCTGGACTGGGTGGTGAATTCATTGTTTCTTCATCTCGCTTCACCCTTCTTGCCTCCTTTTTGCTTGTTCTCTTGCGTACAGGGGCAACCGATATTGGTACGAATTGGTCCTCTGGTTTGGCTGCAGTGATTATTACTGCGGTTTGAGTAGCAACTGTACTTGTTGCTGGGGGTGGTGCATCTGCTGTGCTTGGAGCTGGGGTAACCGCTCTGTCTGTTGCAGTTGAAGTTTGAGCAGCTGCTGTACTTGACGCTGGGGTAGCTGCGCTGTTCACTGCAGCCAAAGTTTGAGTAGCGACCGTTGCTTTGCCCTCAGATCCGCCGACATTCTTTTCCTTTTGAAGGTGCTGGATAGTGTTGAACAAGGCCCTGTAAGCATAGGCCAAGCCCCAGCACGTTGCCATGATTTGTCCATCTCTGGTATGGCCAGAATGACCACACACCTCATTTAAGTGTTTTACTAATTTTTCTGGATTTTGCAGTTGTTTGGTAGTGAAATTCCAAAGTACTGGAGGGGCTCACTGACCTAGATACTTGCCCATACTGTCCCACACACCCTGCCACTCATGGCTGTCCAGCCTCAGGGAAAATCTCTTGGTCCTCCTACGTTGTCGTTTGACCCCAGACAAGACCCAAACCTGACTCGGCTTAACTCTTGAATTAAGTCATGGGCAAAACACACTCTGTATGCGAGCCAGCATGGTGAGTCCCATCACGATCAGCAAACAAGTCTCCACAGCATTAAAAGGCCATTTTAAAAACTTCAAAACTCTCAAATGTAAATGGTCTGGGGGGACGACTGGGAGGGTAAAAGAATGTCTCCTTCACAGGTTGAGCACCTGAGAAGGAGAAAAAAGATGTGTAATTGCTAAGCACTTCTATTATATACCTCCCAAAGTATAAAGGTGGTGACCACACTGGGAACATAAACCAGATCTTTTTCATGATCAATGATTCTATTGTATTACAAGTCATTACCATAAAGTACAATGAGACAAAAACCTTAGCCCAAGCCCCACACTTGAAAAACACTAATACAGCAAATACCGGATGGACGTAAGATACTATATACTGAAACTGTGAGATCAAGAGGAACAACCTTGAGAGCCAATAATTCAGCATTGTGACGAGTGGCTATTAATCCAGTCAGAGTCGTTATCTCAACCCTTTGTGCCCCACGTTGGGCGCCAAAAAGGACTGTCGTGGTTTAAACCCAGTCAGGCAACTTGTTCACTCACTCACAGTGAGTGGTGCCAGGCTGACAACAATCGAGGCACCCCCCCCCCCCCCCCACCGGGGCTCTCTTCTTCCCCGCTCCCGGAGGAACGGGGAGGATGATCAAAAGGGTGCAACTCCTACGGGTTGAGACAAGAACAGTCCAGCAACCAATGTACAACACAAATCACCACTGCTACTACCAACTACAACAATGATAAGGGAAAATAGCAAGGGAAGAGAATACGATACCACCGGCCAAGAAATGAGTCTCAACCAGAAGCCCGTGTCCTTTAGGGTAACTCCCAGTTACCCCCGTCCCTGGGCATGACGTGCTGTGGTATGGAATACCTCCTTGGCTAGCCTGTGGCAGGCACCCCGTCTCTGCTTCCTCACAGCTTCCCCTCCACCCTGGCAGAGCATGAGCCTCACAAAGTCCTTGGTTAGGGTAAACATCACTTAGAAACAACCGAAAACATTGGTATCACCAACATTGTTCCCAGGCTGGAAGTCAAAACACAGCACTGCACCAGCTACCACAAAGGAGAAAACATGACTGCTACTGCTGAACCCAGGACACCTGGTCAGTGGGCAATTCTTTGACAGCATAACTCGTGAAGTAAGTCAGGATTTTATTTGATTTACCTTAAACCCTTGATTCAACAGGAGAGCTTAACGATGATTTTGTGATTCAGCTGATATCTGAAGAAAAGGGTTTTGTATCTCTTCTGTGGGGGCAATTAAACTTATCCTCAGGGATTTTGAAAGCCTCAAAATACATATGATACAGTTGGAAAAAGGACACTAAAAAGGCTTTAAATAGGAATAATTCCAGTTTAGGTCAACATTTACAGAATGTCAGATCCTTGCACCAGCATATCAGAGGGATAAAAATTAAGGGCACTTTTTTTTTACATTACTATAGAATCATAGAATCATAGAATAGTTGGAAAGGACCTTAAGATCATCTAGTTCCAAATCCCCTGACATGGGCAGGGACATCTCACACTAAACCATGTCACACAAGGCTCTGTCCAACCTGGCTTTAAACACTGCCAGGGATGCAGCATTCACAACTTCCCTTCGCAATCCATTACAGTGCCTCACCACCCTCACAGGAAAGAATTTCTTCCTTATACCCAATCTAAGCTTCCCCTGTTTAAGTTTGAACCCATTACCCCTTGTACTATCACTACAGTCCCTAATGAAGAGTCCTTCCCCAGCATCCCTGTAGGCCCCTTTCAGATACTGGAAGGCTGCTATGAGGTCTCCACTCAGCCTTCTTTTCTCCAGTCTGAACAGCCTCAACTTTCTCAGCCTATCTTCATGAAGGAGGTGCTCCATTCCCCTGATCATCCTCGTGGCCCTCCTCTGGACTTCTTCCAACAGTTCCATGTCGTTTTTATTTTGAGGACACCAGAACTGCACATAATACTTCAAGTGAGGTCTCACAAGAGCAGAGTAGAGGGGCAGGATCACCTCCTTTGACCTGCTGGTCACACTTTTTTTGAGCAGCCCAGGATACAGTCGGCTTTCTGGGCTGCGAGCGCACACTGCCAGTTCATGTTCATTTTCTCATTGACCAATACCCCCGAGTCCTTCTCCACAGACCTGCCCTGGATCTCTTCTCTGCCCAACCTGTATCTGTGCCTGGGATTGCTCCGCCCCAGGTGTTAGACCTTGCATTTGGCATGGTTAAACTTCATAAGGTTGGCATCAGCCCACCTCACAAGCATGTCAAGGTCCCTCTAGATCCCATCCCTTCCTTCCAGTGTATCAACCAAATCACACAACTTGGTGTCACCAGCAAACTTGCTGAGGGTGCACTCAGTTCCACTGTCCATGTCACCAACAAAGATGTTGAACAAGACCGGTCCCAACACTGATCCCTGAGAGACACCACTCGTTACTGGTCTCTAGCCAGACATTAAGCCATTGACCACAACTCTTTGTGCATGGCCATCCAGCCACTTCTTATCCACAGAGTGGTCCATCTATCAAATTGATGTCTCCCCAGTTTAGAGGCAAGGATGTCATGTGGGACAGTGTTGAATGCTTTGCACAAGTCCAGGTAGCTGATGTCCACTGCTCTAGCCCTGTCCGTCAGTGCCGTAGCTCCACCATAGAAGGCCACCAAATAGGTCAGGCAGGATTTCCCCTTAGTGAAGCCATGCTTGCTGTCACCAAGCACCTTGTTGATTTTCATGTGCCTTAACATGCCTTCCAGGAGAATCTGCTCCAAGATTTTGGCAGGCACAGAGGTGAGACTGAATGGTCTGTAGTTGCCTGGGTCATGCATTTTCCCCTTCTTGAAAATGGGGGTTATATTTCTCTTTCTCCAGTCATCAGGAACTTCACCTGACTGCCGTGATTTTTCAAATATAATGGACAGTGGTTTAGCAACTTCATTTGCCAGCTCCTTCAGAACCCAGAGATGGCCTTCATCAAATCCTATGGCCTTGTGTATGTTCAGGTTCTTAAATGTACTATGCACCAAATGTACTCTGTATTATGTACTGTACCAAGTCCTATATCCTTACAAAACTTAGAAAATGTATCCTTGAGTACTTTAGCTCTTTAAGTTAATCAAAATAGATTTTTTTTTCTCCTCCCAATATATTTTTTAATTTATTTTCTGTATTTATTTCCTTCAACATGTCCCTGTTTTATTTACCACACGTGAAAACCCAACAAAAGAAAGATGAATCTGTGTTTCAAAAAAGACAGATTCTGTTTTCTAAAACTGCATATTGTCAATAAAACAAGAGGTTATTTTGACAAACTCTATGCTGCTATACTGATATTCAGTGAAAACTAGGCAGAGTGTACTGTAGTTACTGTCAAATGCAACATCCTTTAGAACAAGGCAGGGAGGTACATGATCGGAAATAAACCCCAAACGCCTCTGTTTATAAATTTCAAATACAGTACTGCAATTGAATGTATAAAAAAGATGGCTGAACAAATGTGAACAGCAGTTCTCTGGCATACTTCAAAACCATGTACCAGATATATGTATTTGCCAAACTATAAAATATTTTCATTTATTATATGATTTCTGAAACTCATAAACATATTTACATGGCAATAAGGAAATATTTACTTAACACATAAGGGTCATATCCTAACAGGAATTCTTGGCGAAGCAGAGGGGTCTGGGAGAGAGGGGGATGGATGCACCACCACAAGAGTGTTTCCACAGGGGAATACGCAACTCTGTTGTGATAAGAAATGTGCAGATAAATAAAAATAGGTATTGTATGTACTTATTCTATTCCATTTACCTAGCACCTCATCAGAATGAATACTCCATAAAAAAAGGACTATAAAATTAGATTATGGACCAGTGCAGCTCATTTTAAACTACAAAAGTAACATGAGTAAAAAAGACATAATTGCCCAAAAATGTTAGTATGTCAAAAATTAGTCTAGGAAATTATTTTCTAACTTCTCTTGTTAAGGCTGAGGTGGGTTAATAATTTCTTATCATGAGAATAGCTGCGTAACTTCAGAATTTGCAATCTAGCTATTTAAAAATTATTATAGTGGCATGAAAGCAAAATGGAAAAAAGTTTTTTCAGTAGTGTCGAACTACCAGTAAAATGTTACTTTTTATACATTCTTCAGCTAATTCTTTCAAAATTTTAAATCAGAAACTCTTCCATTTTATTTCTAAGAGAAAGTTATTATTAGTAATTGCTTGGTAAGGATTTAGTAGCTAAAATTTTCAGGTTGTCCTGAATTTTTGACATTTTTCAAGTACTTGAAGGTATTTGAAAGTGGTAATGGTAAGATAAAATTTCCTTGATGAGCTGCATACTGAAGATTTGCCTTTCAGGTTCTTGTTTCTTCCATGATGCCTCTGCTTTAAATGTTAAATTTGTGTACTGTTAGTTGTACAAATGATAATCTTCCCACCCCATTTTAAATTACACTTGTTTCTGAGTCAGGAATTGGTAAAGATATCTCTTGGAAAGATGAATGCGTAGGTAGAAAGTTTATGCAGAAGGAATACCTGTATACTGTTACTTTAGGTCTATCATCTTCCAAATGTCATTATTAAAAAACCCTTCAGGTTGTTCTGACATGTCTTTTCACTGGAGGTATGACTACTGAATATGAAAGCACTTTATTCCATTTCTTCAATAACCTGTCTCAAAGGGATAGGCATACCAATAGAGCATCAGGAAAATATGGACCTGAAGAGCTACTAATCCACACTACAAGTGAGATGTACAAGACATCTCCCTTTTTCTTCTACACATTATAAGCATATTCTGCTCTTGCCAATGTATATGGGTAGCTATTAATGTCATGTGTGAAATCAGTTTTGAAATACAGAATGGACTCAAACCAGTGGAGATATTAGGTCATTATCAGGTGTCTCAAGCATCCTTTCTTATTAGAATGGGTACAGGGAGAACATTAATTCTGCCAAGTGTGAAAATATATGGAGCAAACAATGTGGCATGAACATGCAATAAGTGATATGCATACTAATGAAAAACAAAAATGCTGTTCAGAGTTGAGGTTTTGTAATCAGTTAAAATCAATTACAGTAAGAGGGAGTTTTAGGTTTAGTTTTTGTTAATTATGCAAGTGTTGCATAAAAGAACTAGAGGTTAATTTTAATTACATATTTGTGTTCTAACTTGTTACAGCTAAAATTTGAATACCATCATCACAGAGCAGATGCTGGGCACTGTCATAAAATAAACTTTCATTTACTACCTTAACATTTGAAATTTGTTAGTGTTATGATGACTGACAATACATTTATCTTGTGATTGATACAGTAAGAAGATACATCTTGACAGCATATTAAAAAAAAAGTATTTAAAATTTCCTGGTTCATTCAAAATAAGCAAGTCAATTTCAGAGATCTGGAATTTAAAATCAGTGGATTTTACAATTATCAGAAGACACTAAATATCACTTTACTAAGAAGAGAAAAATGCTCAGAGAGCAATGACTCGACATTGCCTTGTTTAAATGTCATCTTGAAAACAGGCAAGGAGATAGAAGAAGTGTTTAAAAGTTAGTCTGTATGAGTACAGTAGCAATCTTGTGTTCAGCACATGCTCCCAATGGTTCTGCCCTAATCCACAGAAATCAATAGGAGCTGAATGCAAAAAAGGTACAGAAAAAGTCCAGTCATGTTCATGTTGTTCACTCTCTCATTTACATAATGTAACAATATGAAGTAAAAAGCTTTATAGTTTCCAAAAATGACAACAAAAACCAACCACACTGACCTGAAAAGTGAATAGTGGCATTTAAAATAGTCACCTTTTTGTTAATCGAAGTAACTTACAAAGCTCTCACCAACTTCAACATCGCAGAATGCGGCTTTTAAAAGAGAAGCAAAGTCCTCACCAGGTTTATTTTTATGGATCTCTTGAGTTATAAGTATGTGGCACCACACACACTGACACAGAGCTGAATGAAAGTTTTCTTGAGACTAAGCTCCTCACTAAGCCTACTGATTTGTCAAAAATGAAAGGTTTTGTAGAGAAGTTTTGATTTTATTAAAATGTATCCTAAACTAAAAAATGAAAAGGGAATCTCATAGTCCCATTTTCAATTTTGAAATTATTTTTATTCACTATGTAAATACACTTCTAATTAAAATGGAAGCATAATGTTTTTTTTTTCTATTAACTCATGTTTTATTTTTACTAGAAAAGAAAATGGTTTCTCAGAAGAAAAAGTTTATATTTTAGCACAATAGTAAAAGATTAAAGTAGTTACCTACTAAATTTTTTTATCATCTACATCTGTAGGCATTCATAAGTATGCATTAATGTTCTCAAAACTTTAATTTAGGGATCTTAGTTTATTACATGCCATTTTATTATAATTCACATAACATTTGAATACTTATTATATTTTTGGTGATAGATTTTGTTCTTCTGATGAAAACAGCGCATTGGGGCTTTGATGTGTAAAACCACATTTCTTGGATTATTAAGTTAAAATTCTTCAAAGAAATGATAGCTCATATGAATATTTTGAAGCTGAAACTAATGTTGTTCTAAAAGATCTGAAGAATTTTCTACATTTTAAGGCACTGGTAAATATGGGTATGTGGCAGGCATCTATTTGTTGCAATTATGACTTCAGCATCTGATAGCAAAGTCTTAAGCCATTCACATATTTGTGGCTTTCTGGTTCTGCTCAAGGCCTTCTTTCTCAAGAAATTGTGTAAGAATAATGTTAATTTAATCTTTGTGTTACTTCATTAAATACTGCCTTGTGCTTCTTTTTTTTTTGTTGTTTTGTTTGTTTTGAATTTGAAAGGACAAACTTAAACAAAAGCATTTAAAAAACACTTTCCACACTTTCCATTGTAAAGAGTTCATCATCAGTTCAAGGAATGGAACTTAGGAAAACTAATTAGGATGCCCTCAACATTTTTCGAAAGGAGGACAGAATGAAATGCTCCAGTAAGTTCCTTACAAAACAGTGCAAAGATAAATTCTTAGGACTATGAGTGGGTTATGCAGCTTCTCTTCCTCTGATATGATCATTTATTGCAGTACTTTCTTTTGAAACAGCAATTATTTTGCTCTGCTGTTACTAAGAAAAGACTGATGAAGGTTGGTGTTGCTTTTCCTTTCAGTCACTGTCAGCTGCTGCTCTTTAGTTGTGCAGTACAGCTGCCAGAGAGCATTCACAGCCTCAATTTGCAGATGATCAGACTCCAGCACATCACTTGCTTCAGAAGGTGAAGTTGTTTTACAGATAGGACCCCACTTTATGAATTTGACCCATAAACTAAACCTGTAACAAAAAAAAAAAAAGAAAAGAAAGAATTTTCTTAATCTCATGTTCCCCTGTGCTAACTAGAAAAACAAAAGTAATGACACTGATATGCAAGTAGTCTGCAATCAGACATAATTTTCAAGAGCTAAAATATTAATTACACTACAAGAATAAGAGCAGTTGTATGGTTATATCCTCTTGATTTCTCTAATAACACTTATTGACCTTACAATTCAGAGTACAATTCTTTTTCTCTGTCAGTCATATTTTTGATGGAATGTGTAACTATACAGTTTGTCTTTTAGTCTTTCTTATTGAATCCAGCCTTCCAGGAGGGAGTAAAAAAAAAAAAAAAAAGTGACTGTCAACACAAAAAGGAAGACATATCTACTTAGTAGTGCAAAGAAATTATATTTGGATGACAAATTATCTAAGATTTGCTCACTTTGAGAGCTAGTTGCCATCATCTGTACCAGCAGTGACTTACAGTAAAATACAGTCTTTGTCAAGACAAAGAATGCATTACCAAGAATTCATTATTAGTCTAACTGAAGCCTTAACAGTCTAATCCATTATTATTCTGGTCAAAATGACACTTCCATAGTTCAGATTACAGCTAGTTGAAATTGTGCACATAGAAATGTTCCAGTATTTATGCCTTCTTTTTTTGGTGCTATATTCACCTCACTATCAAGTAGACAGCCTCTGGATGCTGAATGATTAGGAATCATCACCCTTCCCAGGGGCTAGACCAGTGCTCAGCCTGGCTGGGTATCTTTTGGCTGGTGGTAAGTGGTTGTATTCTCTTCCCTTGTCATTTCCCTTATCATTATTATTATTGGTCGTAGCATTAGTGGTTTTGCATTATACCTTAATTACTGGACTGTTCTTGTCTCAACCTGTGGCAGTTACATTCTTTCGAATTTCCTCCGGATCCCTCGGGAAGCAGGGGGGAGGAAGGGGGGGAGTGAGAGAGAGACTGCGTGGCTGACTGTGTTTAAACAACAATAGCTCTTTTTGGTGCCCAACATGGGGCACGAAGGGTTGAGATAACGACAGATCTAACTGGAGTGTGTCTAATCATATTTGTGATAAGCAGTCATTGTTTTGGATTAATAGTCAGTCGTCACAATACTGATTTATTGGTTCTCAAAGTTGTTGCTCTTGATCTTGGAGTTTCAGCTTGTTGTACCTTACTTACAACCGTCGTTTGCTCTGTTAGTGTTTATAGTCTGCGGGCCTTGGGTTAAGGTTCTTGTTCATTGAACTTTAGAGTAATGACTTGTAATACAATAGACTCATTGATCATGAAACTGATCTGGCTTGCATTCGCAGAGTGGTCACCACCTCTATACTTTGGGAGATATATAATAGAAGTGTTTAACAATTACACATCTTTTTTCTCCTCCTCGTGTGGTCAACCTGTGAAGGAGACATTCCCTCACGCTCCCAACCCCCTCTCACCAGACTATTTACAGCATCATTTGAGATTTCTGAGGGTTTTGAATGGCTTTCAGGTACCGTTGAGACCTGCCTGCTGATTGTGATGGGGATCACCATATTGGCATGAATACAGAGTGTGTTTTACCCACGACCATTTCGTCTGATCTCAAGAGTTAAGCAGAGTCAGGTTTGAGTCTTGTTTAGAGTTAGACAATGATAGTTCATGCAGTACCCCTTGGAACAGTCCGGACCGGGTCAGATGTAAAAAATGTACTGTACACTGCAGCTGGAGAGGATGGTCCTACCTGGAGCCTCTGGCAGAAAGCTCCAGGGGAGACTCAAACTTGACCCCTCGTCTTTTAGAGTTGGGGATACAGAGGATCTGAGGCCAGCTATACCCCAACTGAGAAAGAGATATTGGCAGCCTGTGAAGGGGTTCGAGCTGCTTCAGAAGTGATTGGCACTGAAGCTGAGCTCCTCCTGGCACCCCGGCTACCCGTGCTGGGTTGGATGTTCAAAGGCAGGGTCTCCTCTACGCATCATGCAACCGATGCTACATGGAGTCAGTTGGATGTACTAGTTACACAACGAGCTCGAATAGGAAATCCCAGTCGTCCAGGCATTCTAGAAGTCATCATGGACTGGCCAGAGGGCAAAGGTTTCGGAATGTCACCAGAGGAGGAAGTGATGTGTGCTGAAGAGGCCCCACCATAAAATAAACTCTCAGAAAGTGAAAAGCAGTATGCCTTGTTTACTGATGGCTCTTGCCGTATTGTGGGAAAGCATCGGAGATGGAAGGCAGCTGTATGGAGTCCTGGACGACAAGTTGCAGAAACTGCTGATGGAGAGGGTGAATCAAGTCAGTTTGCTGAGGTGAAAGCCATCCAGCTGGCCCTGGACATTGCCGAACGAGAAAAGTGGCCAGTACTTTATCTCTATACTGACTCATGGATGGTGGCAAATGCCCTGTGGGGGTGGTTGAAGCAATGGAAGCAGGGCAACTGGCAACGCAGAGGTAAACCCATCTGGGCTGCTGCTCTGTGGAAAGATATTGCTGCCAGGGTGCAGAACCTGGTGGTGAAGGTACGTCATGTAGATGCCCATGTACCCAAGAGTCGGGCCACGAGGAACACCAGAACGACCAACAAGTGGATAAAGCGGCTAAGATTGAAGTGGCTCAGATGGACTTAGATTGGCAACATAAAGGTGAATTATTTTTGGCCCGGTGGGCCCATGACACTTCAGGCGATCAAGGCAGAGATGCAACATAGAGATGAGATCGTGATCAAGGGGTGGACTTAACAATGGACACTATTGCTCAGGTTATTCATGAGTGTGAAACATATGGTGCAATTAAGCAAGATAAACACTTAAAACCTCTTTGGTATGGAGGACAATGGCTGGTGTACAAATATGGGGAGGCCTGGCAGATTGATTATATCACACTCCCACCGACCCACCAATGCAAGTGCCATGTACTTACCATGGTGGAAGCAACCATTGAATGGCTGGAAGCATATGTTGTGCCCCATGCAAATGCCTGGAACACAGGGCTTTCTCCTGGGCCTTGAGAAACAAATCTTGCGGCAGCATGGCACCCCAGAGAGAACTGAGTCAGACAATTGGACTGATTTCTGGACCAACCTTAAGACACTTAGGCCAAAGAGCATGACATTGAGTGGTTATATTACATCCCCTACCACCCACCAGCCTCTGGGAAAATTGAGCGATACAATGGTCTTTTAAAAATTACACTGAGAGCAATGGGTGGGGGAACTTTCAAGCATTGGGATACACATTTACCAAAAGCCACCTGGTTGGTCAACACCAGAGTATCTGCCACAGCAGGGCTAGCCCAGCCCAGTCGGAACTTTTACATACTGTAGAAGGGGATAAAGTTCCTGTGGTTCACATAAAGAATTTGCTGGGGAAAACAGTCTGGGTTATTCCTGCTTCAGGTAAAGGCAAACCCACTCGTGAGATTGCTTTTGTTCAGGGACCTGGATATATTTGGCGGGCAATGTGGAAAGATGGGGAAGTCCGATGTGTACATCAAGGGGGTTTGATTTTAGGGGAAAACACCCAATGAACTCAATTACATGCTGTTGCCTGCTATGTAGCACTTTTATAGCCTACCAACCTAGATGTCTTCAGGTCACTGGCGACTGGCCCTGACTTCTCTCTGACCATCATCCCAATAAAGAATGAACTTTGATGAAACCAGGCGAGTTCTGCGGTATCATCAGCAGGCAAAGATCTAACACTGCACACAGCCTGTCCTGCTCTGAAAGACTGTTACAAGAGATGGAGCCCGATATCATGGACCGGATGGACTCAGCAGCTTTATACAGATTGGTCCATGCACTGAGGAATGATCTCTCTCTCTCTCTGTGTATGTGGATGTATATATATATGTAGATATATAAAATAAGAGTGATGGTATATTGAAAATGTGAGATCTGAGCATGACATGAATGGTATGGAATAAGGGGTGGATACCGTCCTGGGTTCAGCAGTAGCAGTCATTTTTCTCCTTCTTAGTAGCTGGTGCAGTGCTGCGGTTTTGACTTGCAGCGTGGGAACAGTGCTGATAACACCAGCGTTTTTAGTTGTTGCTCAGTAATGTTTACTCTGACCAAGGACTGAGTCTCATGCTCTGCCAGGGAGGAGGGGAAACTGGGACGAAGTAGGGACAGGACACCTGACCCAAACTAACCAAAGAGGTATTCCATACCACAGCACATTATGCCCGTTATATAAACTGGGGGCAGTTGCCCAGAAGTGGGAGATCACTGTGCAGGTCAGGCTGGGTATTGGTTTTTGGGTGTTGAGGGGTTGTATTCTCTTCCCTTGTTATTTCCCTTATCATTATTATTATTAGTGGTAGCAATAGTGGTTTTGTGTTAGACCTTAGTTACTGGACTGGTCTTATCTCAACCCATGGTAGTTACATTCTTCGATTCTCCTCCCCATCCCTCTTGGAGCGGGGGGAGGAAGTGGGAGGAGTGAGAGAGACACTAAGACATATAGGCATTTTTGTAGTTGATATCCATTTAAATATGTAAGTTATTTTCATAAACAGTTGTCCAGAGTCTTAATATCACCCTTTAATGTATGCTGTTATAATGACAGCCATGCCAAAGCGTCAAAGATTAGCTCTTTTTAATTTTGCTGAAACTAGTATTGATTCTGTCTGATTAAGAAACTAAAATTTGTCTTAGAAAAATCTAGATATAGGGACAATACAGCTAGAAAATCAAGACCTTCTGGTAAAGAAAGAATATACACAGCAAACTGTTCTACAGATGCTTAGATAATATCATCAGTCTTAGAGATGATATAAAAAAATAGTTTACTTTTTGAGAAACAACTTTGCCGCATGCAATTCTGCTAGCCCACAACCTGAAAGAGACTACAATGAAGTTGCACCTGAAAAAAAAAGCTTTAGGAGATCAGTGACCTTTTGTGCTTTTATTAAACACTTCATTCTGTGTCTTCTTTAGTTCTTTTGAGGATTTATCCCTCAATAAATAGCTCTGGACCTTTGCACCTTTGACCATGAAGCTACAAACCTTAGTTACTTAGACTGTTTTGGACCAACTCATTAACACTGGATAGAAAGTTATAAAATATAAAGAATATGCAAAATCGGTTTTGTAATGCTTCTCACACGCGGTTCAGCATCAGGGCCCTACAAACAGTTCCTGTGAAAAAATAGTTATGTGGAAGTGAATTTTATCAGAACAAGAGATAAAATTCACAGAGTTATGTTGAAGTGAAATACTTTGGGGATCAAAGGTCTATTCCTTTATAACTTTCAATGTAAGAAGAATAAGTAGGGTTTTTTCCATTTTTTAAATTATAGTGCATAGTGCAAAAACTGCTTTTATTTCCTTTAGAAATAACTTAATAAAATATAACTAAACAGTAATTTTCTTGGAAGAAAAAAAGAAACAAAAACAACCTGAGACAAGGCTAAAGAAACTGTCAACTGATATCTAAGTGAAATTTAACATGTGAAATCACTGCTGCCTGGTTTGTCATATCTATTTTGTTCATTATGAAATACTGCTAAGAATGTTTCTCTTTAATTCTTAAGATGGACACTGCTTTGTAATAGAGACAGTCACTAGTACAGCAATGCATGAAAAAACTGCATATGGTTCATGTTTATTTTGCTGGTATTAGCATGAAAGTAGTCCATGCTTTTAAACAGAATGAGTATTTTGCTATGAGAACTATATGCACAGATGCTAACTGTTGTTGGTTTTAAGTCAAGTCCACTGTCTACCTAATCTGAGTTAACTAAACTGTCCTGTTGAAGCCTAAACTCCACCCCAATCAGTATAGATTGCTACAAGTTTCTTCAGACCATAATTATTTTATCGTTCAGCTCACATTAGAGATCTTGACGGTTTTCCAAGCTGTTGATGGTTTTGAGAAGGAAGTAGCTACAGACCTCAGCGAAAATCCATTAACTCTGAACTAAAGACACATAGGTAGGTAGGTAGGTAGATAGGTTGGGATGTAGGTAGGTAGATTAGTTTGATAGATAGATAGATAGATAGATGATAGATAGATAGATGATAGATAGATAGATAGATAGATAGATAGATAGATAGATTAGATAGATAGACAGATAGATGATACATACATGCATACATACATCCATAGCCAGATAATGTTGTAGATAAATATCCATAAATTAAACCAACTTTAAGCTGGTTAAGGTGGCATCTGAAACCTACATCAGAATTACAGGGTCAGTATTTTTCCAGTTGAGTCTAGTAATATAACAAGATTCTTACAGACTACATATGAAGGCAATGAAAAAGCATGTGTTTCACAATACCGTGAGTAGTTATTGGTAAAGTCTATAAAACTTCTCATCAGTTTGAGCCTGCACAGAGGCAATAACCACAAATAGTGCATATATTACAGGGAAGTGAAGGAAAAGATAAACTTTTTATTGTTCAAATACCCATTGAACTCACTTCAAAGGCTGGTATTTCTTGTCTTGTCCTACAATGCCATCCAAAAATGAAAAGAAAGAACCAACTGAGAAAAACTCCTTCCAAAATAGATCTACCTATATTATGCTGAAGTAAATCAGTAAATCAGTATAATCTGTGGCACTCATTAGTTAGGTGGACTTTGTGGGTTGTTTTAGAGGGAAGTGGAAGAAAGAGACACCGCACTGCAGAAAAAAAGACAAAAACAAACAAACAAACAAAAAAGAAATACTGGCTTATAGGGCCTTGCAAAGAGTTCAGAACACAAATTCTCAATTTCTGTAAGAGTAGTTTAGAAAAAGAAATAGCAAAGTACCAAATGAAAGGTGCCCCAAGTAGTTTTTACATCTTTCTTTTTCCATACGTGACAACATGTTGTGTATGCCTATTAGTGCAGGGGATTTGGGTACCTGCAAATGCACAGCTAGTGGTTAGTGTTTCCTAAAAGAGATTTTATCCCATGGATATGTTATTTACTTAATGCTGGCAATATGTATAGAGAACATCTAGTATGCATGGGGCTAACTGCTCTTTGGTATTCACGCTCATGCAATTAATGCAGGAACATTCTCCATTACAGGCCACATGAATGGATGAAATAGCTACCAATGCTTGTAATTTGTCTTCATTTTCCAACACTGCTAAAATGCCTGCAAGGTTAAATATTTAAGCATACTAATTTCCATAAATGTGTAGGTCAGTAAGAAGAAAATTCAGGCAAACTGCAAGAAGGTATTTCTACAGAGTTATATTCAAAACAACAAGCTGCTTTTTATCTTGTTCTTGTCAGTTCTGCCACATTGCTTATTGCTTATAAGATTTCACAAGTTTCAAGTAGCAGTATTTATTTATCTTATAAACTTGGTGCTCTGTAACTGCTTGTCTGTATTGATACCAAGATATCCCACTGCCTTTGAGTTAGGCATAATAGATACAAGGTGCAGCACTGATGTGCAGAGCTGTTTGCTTTGTGAATGCAGCTGTGCTGTTTGCTGTAGTGACATGTAATATGTTGCTTTAAATCTCTTCTTGTCATAAAGGAAAGTACTAGCATTGCATCTAAGCAAATATTTTTTCTACATTGTTCAGCATTTTTAAGGAACAGCTAAGACTTACTGGGTTGTGTTTTTTTTACAAGCTTCTGTCAATCTGATGGATGGTTTTCTTTTCTATTTGGGGATAATTTCTGGGATCTCTTATGTCTTTTTTCTTTTTAAGTTTTGAAGTAGACAAACATGTTTCAGAAATTTACAGTCAACAGATGGCAGGAGAAACTGAAAAAGTAATGATCAGAAGAGCAGCACAGATATCTTTGCCATAACACAGTCCTAACACATCTTGGGATCCCATATCTCTTCTTTATCCAGTAAAAGTGCTCAAAAGCAAAAAGCTGCCCTCTTAAAGTTGGAGCAAAACAGATCTTCCTTACCTGTAGTCTCTCAGACTTCAGAACCTCCAGATAAAAACTGTCTTTGAAAGGGGTGAGGAGCCTTTCTCTCTGGGAAAAAGCTGTAACAGGCAGGGACGGCTGCTACCTCCTCATCTCTATGTGTTACAGACTATTCAGAAGTAGTCATCATCCCAGGAATAGATAGGATCCACTGTGAAGGTGCCGGTTCTTAAGTATGAAAATCTTAAGATTTGAGACTTTTGGGGGAGAAATAATGCATTAATTAACCATATAAGTTATTCTTTCATTGGCAGAGAAAGGATCCAAGGAAAGCATCAAATGTGTTGGATATGGGTGGTTTCTTTGTCCAGGTGACACTATAGGGCAGTGGGAAACCTCCAAAGAAGTCAAGGGTCCCACTCAGTAATATCCTTCTGCTGGATCAACATCAAAGGTTAAACTAACAAGTCACTTTTTTTTTATTGCTGACACTAACACTGAGGACCAAAGCACTTCTCTAGTAGATTCCCTTATTTCATATTTATAGTTGTAATACCAGCTTCTGGGCTGGGTGACATCATACCGTAGCATTGAGATGAATCTGCCCAAGCGATTGATTTAGGACCCATTAGTGGTTTCTTGGAAGGGAAAATTGGCTAATCTGGGGTGAAAAATTTGATAAAAGTTTCACCAGGAGTTGTTCTCCTTTGGTCAGAAGATGAGCTGGATAAACTCTAGCTGTTTATTCTGGATCTTTGAATCATTCATCACCTTGCATTATATCAGTCAAGACTGTTCACCTCTACCATTTTTACTATTAGAGATAAAACAAATAGACCAACTAACAACTGGTTAACTCTGAATTTCCCAGCTGTGTTCATGATTTCAGTGATTATTGAAATTTTAGACATGTTGCCTACAAGGAATATGACCACATTTTTTATTTTTAAAAAGAAACTTTATTGTACTGCATTCAGCTGTAACAGTTATTTTTCTCTTTCTTAGTAGCTGCTGCAGTGCTGTGTTTTCAACTTTAGTCTGAGAACAAAGCTGATAGCACACTGATGTTTTAGTTGTTGCTAAGAAATGCTTACCCTGATCAAGGACTTTTCAGTCTCATGCTCTGCCAATGAGGAGGGGCACAGGAAGCTGGTAGGAAGCAGAGACAGGACACTGGACTCCAACTAGCCAAAGGGAGTATTCCATACCGCAGCATGCCATGCCCATTACAGAAACTGGGGGGAGCTACCTGGAAGGCCTGGATTGCTTCTTGGGTCGGGCTGGGTATTAGTTGGTGGGTGGTGAGCTATTGCATTGTGCATCACTTGTGTTTATTGTTTTCCTTTTCCCATTTTAATTTTATGTTCTCTCCCCTTGTTATTTCTCTTACCATTATTGGTGGTAGCAGTAGTGGTTTTGTATTGTACCTTAGTTACTGGACTGCTCTTATCTCAACCCGTGGGCATTACATTCTTTTGATACTCCTCTTCATTCCTCTGGAAACAGGGGAGAGGGAAAAATGCTGGGAATGGACAAGAGGCTGCGTTGTTCTGAGTTATTGTCTGGGCTTACACCATAACATTTATACACACTGAAATCTTTTATCAGAATACTGACAAGGCAGTAAAAATCTTTAACAGAAAGGGGGAGAAGTCCAAGATATCAGATACTGAAAAAAAAGAATTCCATGAAGAAAAATGTTACACTGGTCAGAAAGCTGTCCTGTTCGGAAGATGCAAAATGTACAGATTATTTGAAAAAATATGTTTATAAAAGATGGTTATTAGATGACAATGTTTATCAGTCACAAAATTCAGTAGAAAAAAACAATGGAATATCAATACTGAGTATGAGAAAGATAATATTTTATATTATTTTCTTTTAATGTTAACAAGAACACCAAAAGTCAGTACAATGTTCTGGGTTTAGTGATAGTGAGGAGAAAAAGACAGTCTGTACAGGAGGAGCAAAACATTATGACATCTTGCTATTTGCTGTTTTTCTGGACAAGAACTAGTTTCTCTGCATTGAGGGAGCACACAAAAGCCAGCACATAGTTGAATACAGATTCATTTTTGCTGGTAACTTTTACAGATGTGCAGTAATGAATAACAAAATGAATGGCTTATTGATAGAGGGATTTGAGCCATCTGGTTGAACACAATTTGAGAAAATGTTTCACTTGAGTGGAAAGTAAGGAAGAACGTGGGCTGGGTACTACACAAGCAAGATTCTACTGGAGAAGAAGTGGCTTGTAGGCTTTCAGGAATCTCCTTTCAGAGAAAAGGCTTTAATACAATTGAAACTTTTTAAAAGTGGTAGATAGTGGAAATGGGGTACCATCCTCAATCAAGATATGGGTAGAAGTTGTAACTGGAAATCAGGGAGGCTGACTTGTGACACCCAGTTCCCTGTACTTTGTCATCCTCTTCTATTTTGCTGTTGTGTCCTGGAGATCTTGTTTCTTCTCCTCTCACTTTGCTTTTGCTGAAGTTTCATGCTTCATTTAGCTTTTAAGGTGTTTAGTGATTTACAGTGTGTGGATAAAGACCAAAACCTAGTGTGGAAGCGTAACACACAATGTAGGAGAAGTAGAGTAATTACAAGGCCATATTATGGCATTTCTTTGTACAAAAATACTCAAATGTCATCTAATACTACAATCTTGCTCAGAGAGATTTGTTACATGATGAACATCAATGCAAAATGCTTATAAAAGCCTATCTTAAAACCTTACGTTTACTTCTACTTTTGGTAATTACATGGTAGATTAGTCATGCTTTTATATGTATTTTACCTTTTTCTGAGTTCTTGTCAAGAAACAAATTTTTGCTTTATTGCAAGCATTTAATTTGAATATTACTATTCAGCTAGGACAATTTTGTTTTCATTTTTCCTTTGAGGAGCACTCAGTACTTCTTACGCTGTGAATCTTTGATATCCCTCCCCCCAGTTTGTGCTAATTACTAAGCTGGCTAGAACAAACCAATTTGTTTTGTTGCAAGCTCTGTGTGATTATCTTCCATGGGCATGCATGTGAACACAGCCAAGCTACACAAAAGATGATAAATGAGCCATTTATTTGATACAGTAATAATCAGATATGAATTTCTTCAAGGTGACAACTTGCTAGGTCCTTACTAAAACCCTATTTTCTTCTGTGTTAGGTATAATACATTGACCTCTTGTGAACAACTTCTAAGCCACCTTGAAAAGACTTTACATTTGCCTCAGATGATTTTTTAGGCAGCATTCAGGTCCTGTTTAGGTTTTTCCACCTGAGTGTTTAAGTACCTTGATCAACATTTGCTCTTTTAACCTGCCATTTAAAAAAAGGGTAAGAAATTAACACAGGATTGAAAACGAGGGATGGGCTTGTATGCACATTGCTTGCTTTTTGATTCCCACATAATGAAACCCCTTTCTCTTGTGTTCTGAATTTTTAGACAATGAGTATTTGTGGCTCCTTAGTTTGCGTGCTGATTTTTTTTTTTTCTCCTTCTCTCCAATTACAGACTGGTTTAAGTTGGAAGGGACCTTAAAGCTCCTCCAGTTTCAACTCCCTGCCATGGGTAGGAGCACCCTCCACTAGACCAGGTTGCTCCAAGCCCCATCCAACCTGGCCTTGAACACTGCCAGGGATGGGACAACCGCAGTTTCTCTGGGCAACCTGTGCCAGGGCCTCACCACCCTCACAGAAACAAGTTTCTTCCTATGAGCCTGTGAGTCTCACCCAGAGCTGTGAATTCTGCTGCTGCACCAGGCATTGAAGAGACTCCTGGATGAAACTGCAACTCAGAAGGAGCTCAGCATCTTAGCTGCCTCTCTGACCATCAGATTTCTCTCCTTTAATTTTGGGAAGAGAGAGACTAGAATGTATTGAGTTCTGTCCAGGGGCAGATAAGTCTGTGGGTATGAATTAAAGGACAGGCTGGTAAGGGGGACAGTTGTGGGAGTCTATTATAGACCTCCTGATCAGGACGAAGGAGTTGATGAGGTTTTTTTACAGGCAACTGAAAGCAGCCTCACGACTACATGCCTTGGTCCTCATGGGGGATTTTAACTACCCTGATATTTGCTGGAAGACTTACACAGCCAATCATTAACAGTCTAGGAAGTTCCTCCAGTGTACTGATGACAACTTCTTAATGCAAATAGTGGACAAACCAACTAGGAGAGGAACGCTGCTGGATCTAGTGCTCACCAACAAGGAGGGTCTGGTTGAAGTGGTGATGGTCAATGGCAGCCTGGGCTGCAGTGACCATGAGATGGTGGAATTTAGGATCCTGTGCGGGAGGAACAGAATACCTAGCAAGGCCACATTTCTGGGTTTTCGAAGGGCCAACTCTGGCCTCTTCAATCAATTGCTAATGGAAGTCTCATGGGAAAGGGTACTAGGTGATAAAGGGGCTCAAGATAGTTGGTCAGCATTCAAGGACCACTTCTTCCAAGCTCAGCATCAGAGTATCCCAATGGATAGGAAGTCAAGTAGGGGAGCCAGGAGACCAGCACGTTTAAACAAGGAACTGCTGGACAAACTCATGCAGAAAAAGAGAATCTATGGATTATGGAAGGAGGGGCTGGCCACTTGGGAGGAATATAGGACAGCTGTTAGAGGATGTAGGGAGGCAATTAGGACAGCTAAGGCCTCCTTGGAACTTAATCTGGCAAGTCGGGTCAAGGACAATAGAAAGGGCTTCTTCAAATACATAGCAGATAAAACTAACACAAGAGGCAATATAGGCCCCCTGCTGAACGAGGTGGGTGCCCTGGAGACAGAAGATATAAAGAAGGCAGAGGTGCTGAATGTCTTCTTTGCCTCTGTCTTTACTCTTGCAGACTTTCCCCAAGGAATCAGATTCCTATAGCCCCAGAAATAGTCAGAATAAAGGAGGAGTTTGCTTTGGTAGATGAGGATTGGGTTAGGGATTAGTTAAGCAATCTAGAAATCTATAAATTGATGGGTCCGGATGGAATACACCTGCTGGTGCTGAGGGAGCTGGCAGAGGTCATTGCTGGGCCACTCTCCATCATCTTTGGTAAGTTGTGGGAAACAGGAGAGGTGCCTGAGGATTGGAGGATGGCAAATGTCACGCCAGTCTATAAGAAAGGCAAGAAGGAGGACCCGGGTAATTATAGACATTATAGATGTGTTTTTTCTCGATTTCAGTAAGGCATTTGATACTGCCTCCCACAACATCCTCATAGATAAGCTAAGGAAGTGTGGGCTTGATGATCAGGTAGTGAGGTGAATCAAGAACTGGTTGGAAGGAAGAAGGCAGAGAGTTGTGGCTAATGGGGCAGAATCTAGCTGGAGGTCTGTGACTAGTGGAGTCCCTTAGGGGTCAGTGCTGGGACCAGTGCTGTTTAATATTTTCATCAATGACCTGGATGAGGGAACTGAGTGCACCCCCAGCAAGTTCGCTGATGATACTAAACTGGGAGGAGTGGCTGACACACCAGAGGGCTGTGATGCCATTCAGCGAGACCTGGACAGGCTGGAGAGTTGGACAGGGAGAAACTTGATGAAATTCAACAAGGGCAAATGTAGAGTCTTGCATCTGGGGAAGAACAACCCCATGTACCAGTACAGGCTGGGGCTTGACCTGCTGGACAGTAGTGAAGGGGAAAGGGACCTGGGGGTCCTCGTGGATAGGAGGATGACCATGAGCCAACAATGTGCCCTTGTGGCCAAGAAGGCCAACGGCATCCTAGGGTGCATTAGAAAGGGTGTGGTTAGTAGGTCAAGAGAGGTTCTCCTCCCCTCTACTCTGCCTTGGTGAGGCCACATCTGGATTATTGTGTCCAGTTCTGTGCCCCTCAGTTCAAGAAGGACAGGGAATTGCTTGAAAGAGTCCAGCGCAGAGCCACAAAGATTATTAAGGGAGTAAAACATCTCTCTTATGAGGAGAGGCTGAGGGAGCTGAGTCTCTTTAGCTTGGAGAAGAGGAGACTGAGGGGTGACCTCATCAATGTTTATAAATATGTAAAGGGTGAGTGTCAGGATGATGGAGCTAGGTTCTTTTTCAGTGATGTCCAGTGATAGGACAAGGGGCAATGGGTGTAAACTGGACCATAGAAGGTTCCATGTGAACGTCAGGAAGAATTTCTTTACTGTGAGAGTGAGAGATCACTGGAACAGGTTGCCCAGGGGCGTTGTGGAGTCTCCTACATTGGAGATATTCAAGGCCCGCCTGGATAAGTTCCTGTGTGATGTACTCTAGGTTACCCTGCTCTTGCAGGAGGGTTGGACTAGATGATCTTTTGAGGTCCCCTCCAACCCTTGGTATTCTGTGATTCTGTGAATGTTGAAAATTTACCAGTTGGCTTTGGAGAAGGTAGATTGTAAGATATCCTAACCCTTGTGAAGTAAAACACCGTCTCTGTTTCTGTCTGTGTAAGGATCAAAATCCTATAAACTGTTAAAGATATGCACAAATTCAAATGCTGATACTAATTTACCTGTTCATGTCCTATAGGGTTAGCTTACTTAAACTTAAACATTGACCAGGAAATACACTGCATACTGAATGCCTTGTAGTATGTCTAGGGAAAAATCAAATATTATATGTTAGCAAAACTTTTCTATTATAGGTGACTTTTAAACTAGAATGTGATGGATATGAGACAACCTTCATATTTTTTAAACAGACAATAGAGTGGTTTATGTAGTGCTTTACCTGGAACACTTGCAATTTTTGCCTCTAAAAGGCAGTTTGACTTTTCATTCCAGTGATAAGTTTCAGATACTGACAGCGAATATGGAAATACGGCTTGATGTTGCATTGAGAAAACAATATTAAATTTTTCCTGGGTTTATGGGCTGTGTATCTTGGTAGCTTTTTCTACTGCATAAATTGAAGAGTTGAAGAAGGAGATTTCTTTTTGAAAAAAATTGTGTCATACATAGAGCTCTTTAATGTGACACAATTTATTTAGCATCTCTACTATGATGGATAGAAAGGAAGCATATGTGAAGCTGATTTTACTTGGTGAAGTGCTGAGTTAAAGAGACAATTTTTTCTGTAAGTATCTTACGGTTTCTATTTCATAAAGCTGCATTATATTTGTAAATTCAGGTGCATGTTTCTTTCTTCAGCTGGAGATTGTAAAATTTGACCAAGAATAGAAGTTAATATTTTAACACTTTGATACAAATGTGCAATTAATTGAAAATCAATTCATAGTTATATGTTGTCATACCATAATATATCATTCAGAGGATAGATTAACAATATGAAAGCCCTGTTTTTAGACAATATATAAAACTACATTATAAATAAATAGTAGTTAAAACTACCTCCAAAAGGGAATATTAGAACCTAAATCACAGTTCTCTGATATGAACTGTGTCAGTTTATAATTGCTAGCTCAAACCTTCCCAGCTGGGCCCTCACACATCAACACTTTAATTAGAAAATTTCTTTGTAGGGCTAGGTTTCTGCTTCTACCTCTGTGCAGTGCTACCCCTATTTAAGGTCTACCTGAGTTGCAGTGAATTCAGAAGAAGCCTTAATTTGTAGGCACCTGTGTCTGATTTGGACCTTGCTTTAGTTTTTAATATGTACTTTTTTATCTGATTGATTAAAGCCTTTTGCATGTTAATCTTGACTTTTTCAGCCAGATAAACTCAAGCACAGGAAAAAAAAATATTGCTTATATTACCCAGGGAAACAAAGGCAGAACATGACATCCAGCACTTTCACATTCACTTATTTCTGTCTACTATGTCACTCTAATCCTAAGAATATTTCTGGTTTTCCACATAAATTTGGCACAATAAGTTGACTGTTCCTACCATGGGCTGTATGGTATAATATGCTTCAGAGCTTAGATGTGATGGGTGTAGTACTGAAACTGAAAACTGTAGTTAAAAGCTGTATTTTCCTCTTCATGAAACTTGTTTAAAGGCAATATTATTAATAGTCGATATGAATGTATTTGAAAGTCAAAGTTTATACTTGAAGCTGCTCTCAAACTGGTAGAAAATCAGTGAGCTGGTATAGGAACATTTGTGGATATGAAATGTCTCTTCCGTATTCTGGAAAACTATTTAAGGAAGACACTGATAGATATCCCTTGAAGTCTGAAAGCTGAAATTATAACTGTGTTCTGTAGCCTTCACTGGAAATATTTTCAAACTTCTTCATAGATGAGTAACAAAAATTGGACTTTTGGCCTGGTCAATTTCTGACTTTGTTGTGTCTTTTATTGCTAAACCACAGATTAGTGGCACTATCATTTTATGTGAGGACCATGTGCTTCTGTTTTGCACTTAACAATTTTATTCAATATTTGGCAGCAAATATTTGTCCTACCATCCTAAGGTCTCTACATGGCCTCTCCCTTTTCTTGTGAGTGAGGCCACCTGGCCAAACCTTACCCAAGAGCTCTAAAAGGCTGTTCTTGCCTTCGTGTTGGCTTCAGACACTACTTGCTATAAAGCTGGCTTACACAGTGCTCCCTTGTGATGATAATTGGTTGTGCTTCCTCATGAGGACAAAATATCCTGCCTGGATCATGCCCAGAAGTAGAACATGGTCTCCTGAGGTTTGTGTAGCCCCAAAAACATGGCCATGCACTGAAGTTTGGTGCACATCCATTAAGATACACCAGTCTAAGTAATTCTTTACCTTCCTCAGATATTTTTTTATATCCTTCTGGTTTTGCTCTGAAGCTCTACATTTCTCATTATAGAAAAAACAGAAATGGTAGAAATGGTTACAAGACATTTCTTCAAACTTAACATGTAATTAACTTTGTAAGAAACCCGAGTACCAGCCAACAATTTGTATTGCTTGACTGATGAGTTAAGTGGTTGAATACAAAGCAATATTATTTCTTTACCCGCAGATAGATATGAAAAGTTTCTTCCTCAGGGTGTTCAGCATTGTCCTTCAAACAACCTCACATATAATCACAGGGAATAGTCATTAGTGACCGAACTTTAACCTTTCAATTATTCTAACAATTATAAGATTCTGTATTGGGAAGCTCTTGAAGTGTTTAATATTGTGTTATTCAACTGCACTTAAATCATAGTCTACTTTAACCTCAACAATCAAAAATGGTCAAAGTTAAAATTGAGAATGAAGGGTACAAAAAAGTACAATAAGACCATTTGTGTTAGACAAAACACCTGCTTGCTTTTCATTTTATGTCTAAAATTCTTTATTTCATTTTAGTTTTAAATCAGACACTAGGCAAAGTTACAAACTTAGGTATCTGCAATATACTGAAATATATATTAAAATAAATAACGATAGCATTAAAATATAACTGCATTACTGCAAAATAGGTTTTATGAGACACAGTGATTACAGCTTGCATAAAACAGTGTCTGTGTTGCCTAAATAACATTTATTCATAAACATATCTAAGTACAGACTAAGAATATAGCTTCA
This sequence comes from Pezoporus occidentalis, assembly GCF_034315485.1. Lineage (NCBI taxonomy): Eukaryota > Metazoa > Chordata > Aves > Psittaciformes > Psittacidae > Pezoporus > Pezoporus occidentalis. Next base: position 164,427 of record NW_026915159.1, on the reverse strand, counting down.
AAACCAGGTACCCACAGCACTCCCAAAGCCTGGCATTCTCATGAGGTGGTGAAACAACTTAGTCCTAAGACATTTTGATAAGTTCATTCTGGATGGAACCTAGTAAGTCCAGATGGTTGTTTTTTTTGAGAAAAATGACCTGAATTAGACTCACACTTTATAAAATAATTCAAGCCTTTCAGGAAGAATAAAGGACTGTGTCTTTCATCTGTGAGCATTTCCTCAGCACTTGCTGCAGAATGCACAATTTCTTAACATTACCACAGGGTATAGATTGGTATGTGCCTAGCAGTCCCCATTCCTTGACTGTCCAATGTAGGGGCTGCTGCAGTGTGTAGTGGATGCTCTGCATCCTGCCCTGATGGATGCCTAATCCCAGAGTCCAGATAAAGTCCTGTCAAGCCATGATCCAGGTCCCAGTGATACGGAAAGAAGTGACTGAGAAGCCATAATTATTGCTATAATTCTGGTTTGCCCATAAGGGAGAACATAGCATCTGAAGTCTTGTAGCTCAGAAACTAGGAAAAAAGAAAGGCCAGACTTCTGTGTTACAGATTTTTAAATAAACTGTCAACGTTTCAGGGAAAAAGAAGCATTGATCTAATATTAAAATGCCCTAGGGAAAAAAAAAACAACAGAGAAGGGAATATAACAACTCAGCAAGGTGGAAATTTGGCCCATACCAAGGTGCGTTAATAATAAGATGTCCATGAGACAATAATGAGATTAATAATGAGATGTCCATTAACTATAAATTTGCAGTCCCAAGTTTCACAAGGCTCATTACCTACACCTTATTATCACTGTAACTATCTTGGCAATATATTTACCTTTTTTTTTTTTGTTGCTATATTATCAATTTTTGTTTTCCTTCCTTTCTTCTGACCTCCTGGAAAAAGCTTCAAGAGCTTTTCTAAAATCTCACTGTAAGGAAAGTAATATTTCCTATATATTGTTTGACAAATGCACAGTACTTCATGACCTATAAAGGTTTTGAATATGTGTTTAACTTGCAGAACATGAATGACCTAGCTGAAGTCAAAGGAAATGTAAGCTCTTATTTCACTGCTTTGCTGGACTGAAATCTGCATTCTTAGGACATTTATAGAGTAAAACACTTTCACCTTGGAAGTTACAACTTTCAGAGCACTTATATAGAAAACCTAGCTGCAGCAGAATAAATCTCTGTTAGCCTCATATAGCTGATATCACAACATGACACAATTTCTTTCTGCTCTGATTTTTTTTTTTTTAAAGGAAAAAATATCTACAAAAGATATTCAGATTGGTAAAAATATCAGAATTTGGGAAGAGCTTATATAAAGTTAAAATACATGAAGACTTCAGTCTGGAAATGTAGACTGACGTGGGATGTAGTAGAGGTAGGTAAAATGATGAATCATACAGGGAAGGTCAATGAGTTACAGCAACTCTTTTTTTCATACTATAACAGCTGGAGTATCAAATGATATGAGCAGGCAGCTGTTTTAAAACAAAAAAAATTGGAGAGTTCATTGCCATAGGATGTGGTGGATGCTAGTAATATTAATGCCTTTGGAAAGCTGTTACGCAAATTAATAGGGAAAACATCCATTAGAAGATGTTAAACTCAGTGATTTGTATCTATGTCTGCCTCCAGAAGTACCTAATCACAGATTTTTGAAAGTGGAGGAGATATATATAAATAAAATGCAACCCATGCTTCTGCATTCCGGTATAGGCATATGCAGGTTTTCTATGTGCTACACACATTTTTTAAATATATATTATGTAATCACAAAGGCAGATATTTTTCTGTTTAATTTCACCTAATAGAAAATCCAAAGGAAACCAAACTAAATCAAATCAAAACAAAACAAACCTAAACATTTCATTTGTTTACTTACAAATATAAGTAAAAAAAGAACCCAAACAAATAAGTTTCTTCATATTTGGGAGCTGTATGAAATTAACCAAAATTAAAGGAAAGCAGACCATTAAGGTCTTCCTGTAGCTACTCTGAGTAGATAGCACTGAATTTAGCTGGGTTATTTTCTTTCAATTTCCATATTTTTTTCTATGAATATTTTTCACACTAAGCAAATGAAAGTAGAAAGATCAGCAATACTAGAGATTCACTGAAATATTTTCTAGGCACTCAAAGCACCATGATTTTACTTTCGTCACTTGAGTAATTTTAAAGGATTTTTTTTATCACTTGAGTAATTTCTAAGGATTTTTTTTTTCTTTTTAATATAAACGGAAATTGTGGAGTAGCTGCTTGAAAAAAAAAAAAGAAAAAAAAAAACCAGGTTGCCATTCCAGGCTTGTAAGTGGCTATTGTTGGTCTCTCAATATGTGTAGTAAGTTCTTAAGATTAGATCTTTTAAGGCATGTTGATGTCACTTCACCTAGAGTAGCATTTTAAAACTGTTTAACAGGTGGTGGTGCAGGAAGCACAGGATGGAGAGCTGTGTGTATACAAAAATGTTTTCTCTTTCACCCTTCCCCAGCAATTGAATGAAAATGTCTAGAATTTCTCCTAACTTTCCTTGAAAATTACATGCTATGTAGTCATAGAATCACAGATTCACAGACTGGTTTGAGTTGGAAAGGACCTTAAAGCTCATCCAGTTCTACCCCCCTGCCCTGGGCAAGGACACCTTCTACTAGACCAGGTTGCTCCAAGCCCTGTCCAAACTGACCTTGAACATTGCCAGGAATGGTAGCTTCTCTGGGCAACCTGTGCCAGGGCCTCACCACGTTCATAGTACACTTCCTAGTATTCAAGAGACAGTCTTTCCTTGTCTGGTTCCGCTGTTGGCTTAGCCATTCAAATTAGTCTGTCCCACCAGGAGGGATGAAAATGGGAGGAAATGCCAAGAGTCTGTGTGCACATCCTTACCTGAAATATAACTCTGTAATTAAAACAATGCTATATAACTTGAACATTCACAATATGATGTGGAGTATGCTATTATTAATAGTAATTTTATGCTTTTTAAGGTCATTCATAAGCTTCTGGTAACAGAAAACTGGCATTATAATGGACCTTATATCCTGGCAGCGTTGACTTTGCTGAGTGGCTGGCATGTTTTTCACTCATTAAGACAACAAGGCACTTAATTCATTTTTCAATGGCTGTACTTTCTTCCCAATTCAAGTTGCTGATTTTCTCAATAATAAGGTTGTTTATATACTGGGGTCCTTGTTACATATTCTTTTTCTTTACAGTTATTGTTATAGTCATTAAAATCTGTATCGTGGATTTGTACTGGATATATCTACAGAGTGTTATCTTCAGTCTCAATGTAACGGGCTACTGAAAAGACAAAAAGGCTTCCAATTAATGGTCTGATTTTTCACACTGGGGCTTCTACTTATATGTACGCAAATGACGCATCCACACTTTGACCTGGGGAGGTTACTGAGTGCATGTTCTTTGAGTGCAGAGAGTGAGACAGTTCTGCTAATATTTATCTATTTGAAATTGCTCATAGTCAGATAGTCAAATCTCCAAGTATTGAAAGAACAAGATTAAAAAAAAAATGAACTGAAGTTATGGTCTTGCAAACACTGTTTTCACTGAAATAATACTTTGTCCATCCTTTTCTTAGATATTTATTGTAATGCAGGGTATCCATCTCAAAAAATTACAATAAAATACTAGCATTGATCTTTTGGAGTTCTTTATTGCCCAAAGACAAAATATGGTTCTTTGTTCACTGTCTCATGAGCTTTTCTGAGTCTAGGTTAATGGGGTGCTGCATAGGTTAATGAGGTATGTGTCTGGGGAATACCTACTTTTGTACATCTTTTGTAATTAGTAACAACAGCTTTTCTTTTCTGAAATCTCCCTCTTCACTTATTCATAACTATACAGCAAAAAAAGAAACTAAGACAAATAATGTTACCAAAAAGTATACATAATGTGGAAATTAAGATTGATAAATTTTTTTTTTTTTTTAATCTGTGTTATTACCTGAATTGACTTCTTTTTGTTATTCAGAATCCTCAGATATAATTTTTTCTTACAACTACCTTCTGTTACCTTCCCTTCCAGTTGTGCTGGTATGTTCTCTAAGAAGGTTCTTTTAGATATTCTACATGAAAAGGATTTAATGTTGAATGACAAATTTACTTATTGGGAGATATGACAAATTTACTTATTGGGGGATACTTGACATACACCAGGTTTTGATTTAGCAGGTACGAACAACAATGCACTAAAATCACAACACAAGCACTGTAACGCAGCTGCAAAAACAACACAAACTCCCTTTACCAGTCTCTCTATGTCTGCCAAAATTATATTGGAAGCTCCCAGTCATTAAGTGTCCTAGTTTTGGCTGATGAAACCATAATACTAAGAAGGAATACGTAAGCTGGAGTCAGCTCAAGCCCATTGTTCTCTTCAAAGTTAGTTTTGTTGGTTTGATTTTTCTACTCTGTATTGCTCTGAGCCACATATATGCTGTCCCTATTCAATGCCCATCTGTTGAAAATTTTACTTTTTTTGAATGCCAACATTGACATTCTGTACAGTTTACTCTGCTTTTGTATTGCATTATTATGTACCTCCTAGTTTTAGCCAAGACCATTAAATACCTTCCAGAATTTCTTCTCAGGTTCTTCTCTCACTCTGTTTTCTCTTATTTTTTCTCTCCTCCCTTAAGTTTGTTTTCCTATCCTGTAGCTGTCGCTCTGTCAAACAAAAGTGTGCCTCCCCATATTCCCAAAAGAGTAAAAAAAAATTACTGCAGAGTAAAGGAATACAGTGTACAGCAAAAATTAGACAAGATTAGTGTATTTGAAACTTTTTTATGAGTACAGAAAGTTCTGTAGTCACCTCATGGTACAAAAACAAACAAAAAAACAAATAAACAAACCCACAACAATACCAAAGACATCTGAAAATTAATACAAGCAGGAGCAGACTATCCACTTGGCTGAAGTTTAATATCACAAACACAGGCTATTTCATGCTATTTAATCTCTGTTCTATAAAACAGTTCCTGGAAAGGTTAATCAGCTAGCAAAGACATACCCAGAGTGGCTGTTTCCTCATTCCATCTCCTTACAAACATCAAATTGTAGGCATTTGATACCTCTGAGAGTATTCCTGCCAAATGCATTTGAAATCTGCCAATATGTTAAAAAAAATGTCACTGAATGGGAAAGTTTCAATATTCTTACATACACCACATAAACTATATTGCTTCTTTAGAAATTAATATAAAGTATCACCCTGTGATATTCCCAGCTGGAATATAGAAGTTACTTGCTGTTTCCATTTATTTGCTTGGAAAAAAAAAACAATATGGAAGAAGGAGATCCATGCAAGAAAAACAAAACTGTCTTACAGATTTTTAAACTGCTTCTTAGGTCATTTTTGCCAGTGCTTATGAAGACATAATTTAAAGTAATTAAGAGATGATAAATTGAGAAGTTGACAGATTTCTAAAGTACTGTCTCTTTCTGTTGCCAAATTTAATTTTACACCTTCCATTCCTCAAACCACTATTACAGTTATACTCATTTGAACAAAATCTCTCTAGAAACTGTCTCTGTAAAGGGATTCAGTCACAAAACCTCAGACATCAAACGCAAAATAATCAGTTTAATAAGACTGGGATTCAGAATGCCACTGGCTCTTTCCCCAGCTGGTAAGAAAATTAACACTTTTATTACAATGGATGATGAATACACATCTCTCTGATACTGTTTATTACTTGTTGATGGCCATTTGAAGGAATACCTCTGGCTCACTCCTGGAGATGAAATTGCTAGTCAAGAATAATAATGTATGCTATCAGAAGTAGTACTGGGAAAAAAAAAAAAAAAAAAAGCTAAATATAAGATGCAAGTTTTGACTATCAGGCTAGTTATTAAGCAGTATGATGAATAACGGTCATAATATGCTTAATAACGGTCAAATGCAATGGGTTACAGACATTAATTTTGTTGAATACCACTGTACTAGAATAAGCTGTGATATTAGAAACAAGTAATATTCATAACTAACATTTGCATCTTACAGCTTCATTTCATCTTTCATCCCCATTGCACAATAGACCGGCAAAAAAATTCATCCAGTAAGGTAATTTTGTTGTCATTTGTTCTGTATTCACATAGGCATTATTACAATGGACAAATTTCTACCTATATTATACCTTTTTTTTAGTAGTGCATTACATTAAACATAGCCAGATATGTTTCTTTTCCTGATTTTTTTATATACCTTCCAAGAGTTTTCTAAAATTGTCATAATTTTAATCCAGTTCTGATATTGAATTGAAAAAAAAAATTAGCAAAATATATAAATACAAATCTTCTTTTGCTTATTTTCAAATTATAGAAAAGTGTCTAGAAAATACTGTTATAGATGAAGTATGTACTAAAACATTTAATTTGTGGTACTACTTCTCATCCTTCCCTCCACTACCGATGCTTTTTTTTTACTTCAGTTTCCTAAATTATCTTGCCCACAATGACTGCATTTTAAAAAGTCTTAATGCGCTCACGCAAAGAGTGAGAATTGCTGTTTATAAATTACTGGGAAGTTTTTAAGAAGTTGGTATAGGGACTAACACAGGCCTAAGATAATATTTAGGCCAAGTAATTGTTAGAAAAAGAGTAGAATTTTTCCAAGTTATTCCAAAATTTATCCAGGACCTATTTTATTTGCTGCAAGTCATAGAAGAAAAGGGAGATTTACTAACAACAACATTATAGAGTATTTCAGAGATATATTGGAACTCTGTTTTCAATTCACTATGCTTTGCCCACTATCTGTTTTGTTGGTTTTTTTTCCAGAAAGCAAGCTACTAATACTTCTTATTCATAAAGGTAAAATTTTACAGTTGTTTCTCATGGGTGGAAATTATTAATAAGGTATGAAGGTAAGGAGAACTCATCTGATATAAAGTTCTGTTTCCAAAAAAAAAGTCTTATTGCATTTTACGTGTAGACCAGACCCACCAGTAAGAATAAACAGTTGGGGGGGGGGGGGGCGGAACCCCAAAGCAAACTAAATATTGAATGAGGAGCCTTCAGTTTAAAGAATTATGTTATCTCCCACAATGTAAGAATGAAATGCACAAAAAGATTTAATATAGAGAGTACTTAAGAAGTTAGCTCTGAGAAAATTAAGTCCACTTAATTTCTATTTTACTGAAAAAACTTAGATTAGACTTAGAGGGGCTCTGAAATTTTTTCTTCTCCGAGGAAACTATGTGAGTCACTGCAACAATGATGGGGAATAGGCAGAGTCTTGAATTCCACTGTAGATACACTTGTGTTACGTACTACTTCTTTACTGATCTGAAAAACAGAACTATGAAGGGTAATGGGTGGGCCGCAGGACAGCAACAGACATTGAAATATAGCTATGGTTTAGTACTTCTGCACATTACTCTAGAAATATGAGCCTTGACAACTCTTTTAAGACCTAAGCAGGAGGCATTTTCCCATTCTGTGAAAACATTAAAATTATTGAAACGTGGTTCTATCCCAAATTTTCAGAAGTAGTACAGATTTCACAGTCTCACATTTTTTTATTAATGCTCATCAAAAAAATGTAAAGAAAAAAGTGTTCTTTTTGTGTATTTGAAGAATTTCCTCTGAATGTGACCTTTCTGATTAGTGTTTTTGTCTGACAGCTAATAAAAGCTGGAGTTATATCAACCAGAAGACTTAAATATCTTTGCACAAAAAAGAAGCTTAACATAAGTTTTTTCACCTCTTTTTAATTCATGTAGAGGGAGAACAGCCATTAATACTGATTTCATTTTAGGACTATTTTTAATGTTGGAAAAATTGTGACTTGGTTGGGAAAGAAAGACAGTATGAAAAATTCCAAATCTACTTGCTTCTCTAATTGTGACAAAACCTCACCTTGTAACCCTTCCACATCAGGGGAGGAGGGCATATATGAGGAAGAGATGCTGTCCTTATAAGGAATGCAGATGTTATCATGCATTGGAGACAATTTAGTGATATCTGTCATTTTATCGAAGAAAAGCAGAAGTTAATTTTTCTGCCTAATCAAATGAAAATACCTGGGCATACATTAAAAATACTTTTGCAATAATATTTGTGGCAGATTGAAGGACAGTTTGGAAAAAAGCATGCAATGAAGGAGAAGTTATAAATGATAATCATGTCAGACAAATGTATTTCTGTTCATATAGAAACATTTTGTGACTATTGAATCCAAGAATCCAGTATATGTAGATTTTTCAGTCTGTGAAGAACATGGTGATGACTCCAATTTTTTATTTATGACTGACATAACAACTTTGTTGTGCTGCATATATTATTGATGAGGAAAGCAAGAGATTTCACTAAAATGAAGCAGTGAGGAAAGCAGATGAACACTATTGCAAGAAGTAATTCTTACATTTATATTTTGTTTAACAGAATTTTCTTCAAACAGAGCTTCAGGATTTCCAGATAGCGAGTAGTCAAGAGACACAGGTGAATATAGCTAACTCTGTCTTACATAAAAGTGGTTGTGCAGACAAGTTAATTTCAGAATAAAGAAAAATTTTAAAACTTAGATCCTTAAAGCAAATTTTGTTCGTTCTGCAGTAACTGTCCATATAGTTTAATGGTGTTTTGTAAGACTAATTTTATGAAGAAGTACCTCAGAACTGAACTTTAATAAGTATAAATTTAAGTCAGCTGAGGCACATTGCAAGATCACAATGACAGAAACTATCTAACAGCGGAAACACACTAATAGATATTATTGCCTGTCATTCCTGGTTTGGTTATTGCTGTGTAATGTTCGTACATATCCCTGCATTTGTAAAAACATTTTTCTGGATTTTTGATCAATATTTTTCAACTTCTAGACAATTAGGTCTTTATCCTATCAAAAATAACAAAGGTCTAATTTTAATGGCACACATTAAAATGCACACAATTCATAAACTACCTATTAGTATGATAATTGCAGTACCCTGTACTTATAGGCTTAGAAATAACAGCTATTAGATATGAATCTGGTGGTGGCATCACATAATACATATTAACTACCAGACAAAAACAGAATATCTTACATTAATTACTTGAATTACTCTGAAAAGTTTCACAGATTTTCCCTCTTCCAGAAAACATGACACAGACACAAAGGATGTCCTTTTTCAGTAGGAGACACTTTAATATGTTGAATATATTATGTCAAAATAGTACATAGGCCTCAGGGGCTTTTATCTTCCTTCATGCCCAGCGCCAAGAGCCACACTTACAGGGAATTACTGACATGTTCCCTATTCCTCTGTGAGAAATATTTTGAATTAATTTTGAAATTTCCTCAGGCATAAATACCCCTTCAGCTACTGGTCTCAAAACCTTAAGGAGGGTGCTGAGTAACACCACCGAGTGAGAGTTCAATAGCAAGGAAATGCTCCCCAGGGCTGATGTGTGATTTTCCAAGTCCTCCCCCCCAGTTTCTGCAGCTTCATTATGCATAAGAGGGTGGAGGATCAGTGCAGGAGGTTCCTGTTGGTGATTTCTTCTTAAGTGCAACACTGGGAATTCAGCTGCATATTAACACACTGTGAATGCTGTGCCACAATCCTCTGTGGCCTATGAATGTGGAAAGGTTAATACCCATCATGTCCCAACGGATACCTATTTTAACTTTCCATTCAGCATTAGTGCAATGGGAGGGAAAAATTGAAATGCAGGTGAAACTAGAAATTTATTTTTTTTTGTGTCACTTCACAAGTGACACAAAAACCTCAGCTGCAAAAGCCAGCATCACAGTAGAGATTCTGAAACAGGTGTCCAGTAACTACAAGAAATCTGGAGAGGGGCTTTTGACAAGGGCCTGTATAGACAGGTCAAGGGAGAATGGCTTTAACCTGACAGAGGGGAGACTGAGATGAGGTCTTAGGCAGAAGTTCTTCCCTGTGAGGGTGGTGAGGCCCTGGCACAGGTTGCCCAGAGAAGCTGTGGCTGCCCCATCCCTGGCAGTGCTCAGCAGCAGGTTGGACAGAGCTTGGAGCAACCTGATCCAGTGGAAAGTGTCCCTGCCCATGGCACGGGGTTGGAAGTGGATCATCTTAGGATCCTTTCCTACACAAAACAATCTGATTCTGTGATTCTAAGACAGTTTCAGCTGAGAAGAGTGATCATGTACACTGGAGAACATCCTCCATTTTATGTAACAAAACTGACAACTACAATACTTGCTCCTGAATACACACAGAACAGGCCCTGTAGACAGTGCACTTTCAGGTACAGTGAACCTCAGATAATCTTAGAAAGATTTCTGGTTTTCAACTAAAGATATCTCAGATCTTTAAATATTTTCTAACAGGGAAAATACATTTGGAAGTCATCCTTTGAAAAAATGTGACTGCTCTACAAGGTAAACGAAAACAGCAGATTATTGAGTAAAGGATCATATTTTCTCATATATGAAATACAGCAAATTAGTACCATACTCTTTTGATTTGATGAAAGCACCTGAGATTAGTACTGTTGGTTTATTTACAGAGTGCAAATCTGCAAGGTGTCTTAATTTAGCTGGTGTCAGTTCCTCCTGCAGTTCACCTTCGAGGACAATACAAGTTTGTGTTCTGCAGTGCCTTCAATAAACCCAAAATTTCACTTAATATATTCAGTGAAAATCTTTAGTATTGAGACCATGTACTTATTATTATAAAAGTATGGTTTATGTTTCCTCTTAATTTTCTTCAGGAAATTAAAAAAACAAAAAAACACAACTCCCAAAAATCCCCGAATAAAATGAACAGAAAACACACAAGGTTCCCTTTCCAGTGCACAGAATCATCTTGGCTGTTTTGGTATAATTTCTTTTCACAGGTTGCTAACCTGACTGGGCCTGAGAAAAGTGATTGGTAAGCTTATAGAAAGTTTCTATATCCATGTATATCTATGGAAATAAATGTTATTAATAGAGATTTATGATCACTTACGGAAATCGTCTAATTGCAGTCATTTGAGCATCTTCCTTATAACTCAATCATGCCTAAAGGAAAGACAGTTTAGGGCTGAGATTTACTCAGATTTCACATACTGAACTGTGTGGACTTGTTTCCTATTAGGTGGTATGTAAGTGGCGAGGAGAAGCAGACAGGCCAACCCAATATGGGTGATAAGCAAACTTCTACTTCTTGTGACGCAGTTCACATATATATATAGGAGTGGTATTCAGCCACTCCTCCTTGGCACAACAGTATTGGTTAGCCCCACACAGCTTCCTCCACATTCTCCTCCCATGTCCGGTTTCCGGTTACCTGCGGGGGCCACCCACTGCCTTGCTCGCACAGTCCTCCAGGGCTCTATGGTCCTGCTCTTAGAGTCATTCTGCAACAGTGGTATGGCTTAAGACTTGAATTTTGAAAACATTGTACTCATTTATTAAATTAAGAACTAAAAACATATATATATAAGCTCTATTGCAAGCAGTTATTCATCACTCTGCCCAAGTTCTCAGCTAACAAAAATGCAGTTACTAGCCATTTAACATTAGTGTGGTAAGGAGCCTCAGATAGTATATTGAACTTCTTGGTTACACACACTCTATACTAGGTTAACAAGCAGATAGACCAGTGCTGGCACAGAGGACTTCTAGAGTCTGCCTGCAACCAACTGCGAACACACAAAAGAGGACAAATGTTAAACTGGAGACAAGGAATGTTTAAAAAATAATTACTGGTTATACTTCTGCAGCTGTATAACAGGCCAAACGAAAGGATAATGGTATTTTTACCATAGTTTATTTCAAAACTATGAATTGAAACACCACTTAAGAATACTGTAGCTTCAATGAAAATGCTCCCTTGAGGGAGAGCTGCAAGAACAAGGATGTAACCTTCTGCTGTGGGACCAGTATGTCATTTTACTTCTGCCTTAATGTATTCTCCTATCAAGAGTGAAGGGAGACAAAACGAGAAAGAGGTTTAAATGCAGAAAAATTCTGAGTCATTCACAAGTTCATCGTCAACTTTATTTTTGTTGGAACTGACTCTGTACAACAGTATCCCAGGCCAACTACCTGATCTCACTATAACTTCACCAAATATTTAACTTAGCTTTTTGATGAATATCCAAGTTCTCAAACTAAACCACTCACCTGTAGTTGAGTGAATTAGGAAATTATTGCACTCTTACTTACAGAAATTGTATCTGACTTTGGTTTGTACCACATTTTCATGGTTGCCATGAATGTAAAGTCTTAACTCTGTGTCTGTAACAGCAATTTAAAGACAGATTAGGACTTTTAAAACAGCTCTTGATTTTTAGTAGGGAACATTCTTTGCAGAGCCTCAAATTTTTAAGGAACCATGAAAGAGGCAGTCTATTCAATGCAAGTATAGCGTGTTTATCGGTAGTTTTGCAGTTTAACTTTATAAACAAATGCTTCCTTAATTCTATATTATTTAGGGGGTCTGCAAGGATGCCACAGAGGGACTCTACATGAGGGACTGTAGCAATAGAACAAGGAGTAATTGGTTTAAATTGAAACAGGGGAATTTCAGGTTAGATATAGGGAAGAAATTCTTCCCTGTGAGGGTGGTAAGGTCCTGACACAGGCTGCCCAGAAAAGCTGTGATTTCCCCAACCTTGGCAATGTTCAAGGCCAGATTAGATGGGGCTTGGAGCAACCTGATCTAAAGGTAAGTGTTGCTGCCCATGGCAGGAGGTTGGAATTAGGTGATCTTTAAGGTCCCTTCCAATCTGCACCATTTTATGATTCTATGAAAAAAGCAGTAGCTGGTTTGTCTAATTTGTGAGGTCTATGGGCCTGACATGGTTACAAAGATGAGAATAAGAACAGTGTGAAATGGATGTTTTTGCAGTCCACACTTGCATATATTTTCCTGTCTCCTAAGTGCAAATAACTTATTGTTTTTCTCTGCATTTTTCAGTCTGGTATTTTGGCTTTTGCTGGGTTCTACCATTTCCTCTATGTAAGATCAAGAGCTCTTGATACAAGTGGAAAAATGAAAGAGAATAATCTCTCCCTTTGAACATTCTTCCCTGTTAATGGAGTAATAGCTCTTGCTATGAAGTTCCTCCTGGACTTAGAATTTGCTATAGCAACATCTTCCCTTATTACAGTGAATACTGCACCATTTGCCAGTTTTCTGTCTGTATCATCTTATCACACTTTGAAAACTGTGGCTGCCCCATCCCTACCAATGTTCAAGGTCAGGCTGGACAGAGCCTAGGGCAACACGACCTAGAGTGAAGTGTCCCAGCCCATGGAAGGGGGTTAGAACATGGTGATCTTAAGGTACTTTCCAACCCAAACCATTCTATGATTCTATACTGCATGCTGTCACTTAAGCAGTTCAGATATGTATAGTGATCAGAGTTGCAGGAGATCCCATTGATCATTAATATCTTTGTTCTGTGTAATGATCTTAAGGTACAAATAGAATTTTTTAGGTGTATGTGTTTCAAAATTATAATTTTCTCTTTAATCTTATGTTGCTATGGGATAAAACCCAAATGTAAGCCTGAAGGCCAACAACCGACATTGCAGAGGATAGAAATACATAAGGTTCACACATGAACTAGAGAAGGATAATAAGAGTAAATGACATATACCATTAAATACTGATTTAACCTGTTAAATATAACACTTCATTTAAACAGCAGAGCAGAAATGTGGTTTTCTTCCATTCACTTTCAGTCTCTCTTAAGAGAGAGAGAAACCAAATAACGCTTGGCTGATATTGTAATACTCTCTTGACTATTTGAATAAGTTTGTTACTAGAACAAATGTGCATATCACTCTTTAAATATTTAAGAAATTTAATTTAATGACATAAACATTAGCTTTAGTGCATTAGGTACATATAGGAAGTGAACGAAGAGCAAGCTGAAAATCACTATATTACTGATTTGTGAAGGATGTTTCAGAGAAAGCAGAAGCAACGCATTTAGCAGCATTCTTTTTAATTTTCCAGAAATCAGTTAGGGGCCTTACCACCTCTCCAAAGCTTCCAACTGCCCTCCCTAGATTCCACAGACTCCTACTGAGTAACAGACCACTTTCTGTACCATGAGCATGCTGTGAAAACAAGTACAAACCTGACTACTGAAGCTTGCATGTCGTCAATCCTATAACAGTTTGAGTAGTATATGGTTCATCTAAGCTATCAAAAATGTCTGTTAAGATGAAATATCGATCAACAGAGAAACAAAAGTGTGTTTCAAGTTTCATGTGGTAGAGGACAGTAACGCAAAAACTGTTACTTAAGAAAATATTTGTCAGAAATATGTGACAAAGCACAAGTCTTCATGTGTAAGTTACAAAAAACAGTTAAACCTCTTGAAATAAAAATGCAAGCTGAATAGATAGTGAGAAAATTATACAACACATTTAGGGAACAAGTGACAAGCACTTTGCGAGATGTCTCCAGTCTGCTTGTGTGAGGGAAAGTATCCTCTTTCACTTATGTTTTAAAGTGCTAGTCTTTCCAAGAAAAAAAAAAAAAAAGAAAAAAAAGTGAAAAGTAAGACAAGAGGTATTTGTGCAAACTCAAAGAGCAACACTTTTAACCCACTGTTTTATAACTTATCCTTCTAGGTCTCTGATCCAAGGAACACAATTCACACATACCTAGCCTCCTCCTGTTCCTCTGTCTCATAGTCTATTTTTAAACTCTCAGCTATGCTTAATCAAGAGAGAGACTGAATTCACTCTGTCTGGCACAGTATATTTCAAACCTGCCATATATATGCCTGCTGAAATCAGGTTTCAGACGCAATGTAGCTTATTTCAGAGGGGCTGATCCTCAGTGTTAATATGGATATCTGTTTAAAATGCAGACATTAAACACCCAAAAAATAGAAGCTAAAATTTATTTAGGTAATATATATAAGCAATCACCTTTCTTTCAGTGAATACTAGGTCGATCAGAAATTGAACATGAGCCAACAGTATGCGCTCACAGCTCAGAAAGCCAACCATATCCTGGGCTGCATCATAAGTTTTGTGACCAGCAGGTTGAAGGAAGTGATCCTGGCCCCCTATTCTGCTGTCATGAGACCTCACTTGGGGTACTGTGTGCAGTGCTGGTGTCCTCAACATAAAAAGGACATGGAGCTGTTGGTGCAAGTCCAGAGGAGGGCCACAAGAACTATCAGGGGGCTGGAGCACCTCCTGTACGAAGATAGGCTGAGAAAGTTGGGGTTGGTCTGCCTGGAGAAGAGAAGCTGCTTGGAGACCTCATAGCAGCCTTCCAGTATCTGAAGGGGGCCTATAAGGATTCTAGGGAGCGACTCTTCATTAGGGACCATAGTGATAGGAGAATGGGTAATGAGTTCAAACTTTAACAAGGGAAGTTTAGATTGGATATAAGGAAGACGTTCTTTACTGGGAGAGTAGTGAGGCACTGTAATGGGTTGTCCAGCGAAGTTGTGAATGCTCTACCCCTGGTGGTGTTCAAGGCTGGGTTGGACAGAGCCTTGGGTGACATGGTTTAGCTTGAGGTGTTCGTTCCCATGGCAGTGGGGTTGAGACTTGATGTTAAGGTCCTTTCCAACCCTAACTGTTCTATGATTCTATGATTCAGCTATTCAAGTCTAGGAGCTACATTCACCTCTTCTGGAGCATTTGTTTGGGTTTCAGCTTTGTTCTCAGAAATATGAAGATATTGAAGCCTCTAGTAAATTTTCCTGCTAGGAAAATATGTGTGAAAATGCCCAGGTCCTGGGCAAATCACTGTAGGGAGAAGAAATATGCTGAAAGTTGCTATAGTTCCACCTGGATGGTACCTGGAGGTTTCCTTGTCAGGGAAACCAGGCCATAGGGTAACGAATTTGCTGCATAAGGTATGACTGCAGAGAATACCCTTCAGCACCCTAGTCAGTTATGAAACCCCGCATCTGTCATGCTTGGGAGTGGGCTCCGCTATATCTGAATTGCTAATAATTCCTGCAACTAAATTTGTCTTGAAAACTGGAATGTCATAGTAAGCAATGGGGAAGTTACTGAAGGTATACCTCAACACCCAGCTCTGAAAAGCTCAATTCCTTACCCGTTCCCAGCTCCAGTTTGAAGGAAAACCCTGATGAATATTTATCCAGTAAATTAATATCCCAGACCTAGTTGTATGTGTTTCCTATACAAATATCTATTGCACAACTACATAAACTATATTTGTAAACACTGTCTTTCCACTCTGCTTCTGTTTTAATACTGTTGATACTACTTTTTTTTTTCCCTTTTCTGTTCTCAATTCACATAATTCACTTTTTATGTTTTGCATTTTTTTTTGAAGCTTGGTTGTCTGTTCAAAGGGTGAAGACAAATTTCTAGGTCATCTAATTATTCTTCTCACCAGTCTCACAAAGCTTAAATTATGTTTAAGTGATGTAGTTAGGTAAGTGACTACAACTTCAAACAGTTACTCCTAATCTCATACACAGTAACTAATGTCTCTATAGCAAACAGCAACTGGTTTCATGTTATTAATATCTGACAACACTGTTATGTAAATACTTGTCAAAGCAGCTTTCCTCCATTTTAGAACAAGCAGGAGGCTTTCTGTTGCTTTTCCTCTTTGTTTCTTATAACATCACCATTTTATGCTACATGGTGTATAAAAGACCTTGAAACCTACTGAAACAGAATAAGTTTTTACTGACATTTACAGAAAACGTTAAATTACTTGGACTTTGTGTACACTGCAACAGCCCTCAATTACTGATTTGTAGAAAAGCACGCAGTAAAGAAAAGTCTGTACTGGAACTGCCTCAGGCCCTATGAATATATAAGATCACAAGAACATTTTGTTGTTCAGCATCTGAGGCAGAAACTTCTTTAAAGGTCATGCAAACTTCTTTTTTCTTTCTTACTCCTTAAAGATTATTTTCTTTTAATGACTTTTTTTTTTGTTTTATATATGCCAAAGATTAAGGAAAGCACATAAACACATTAAAGTTTATATAAAGAAAAACTATAGAGAAAAGCATTACAGATATGCAATGCCTCAGTTAGTCATACATTCTTTCCCTGTTCCATATACAGTGCTAGAAAATTTTATATTTGCCCATAGAAGTCAGTGGTTTTTAATAAATGAGGATGCCCACTGTTTAAAAGACAACTAGCCTCCTTTTCCTACTGTTAAAAGCACCTTTACAATTTTACAGTTTCCAGATATTATTAGCTAATATCCAGTATCTTCACTACTGTATGAAAAAGAAGGAGAAAATAAAACAACCAAACAAACCCTGCAGAAACTCTAAGCTTTACAATCAAGGAAAATAAAGTCAATACAAATATCCCTACTGGACAACAATATACTGGTATGACATAAAGAACTGTATAGCATAAAGGCTGTTTATTCTTTCAAATTTGGTAGTGACTGCCACTTAATCTAATAAATTTATTATGAAATAACGTAATTGTACCTTGAAACAAAATAAAGTAGGTGCGTTAGTTTGTGTATTTGTGAATATCATGTTTAAGGCAGCAACAGCTAGATCCATGAAACTGCTGGAAGTGCAAAGACATGTGAATTCAGAAATTAGATGGTCAAACCCTTGCTTATGCTGCATCTTAATGTTGGAAACTCCTGATCTCAAGCATGGATCCATACTGCTACCAGAGTGTAGGCACACGTGCTAAAGTAGTCATCCAGAAGGCTTCTACAGGCAAAGGAAAGTGCTTACTGTGCCTGGTCAACGTGTTTGTCATTGCAAAGCAAGAGGTGAAGATTTGGCCTTTTCATGATAGAAGGGGGCTTAAATCTGACCCTCTCAGCACTGGGATGCCTTGCGACTGCTTCACACTTTGAAAGTTTGGAAACTGAGTATAGAAGAGACAGCTCCCTAAGCTGGGAGGAAAAAAAAAACAACAAACCAAATAGGTTCTAAAGCCTGTATTAATGGATTAAAGTTTGTCTGTTTGTCCTGGGTTCAGCAGTAGCAGTCATTTTTCTGCTTCTTAGTAGCTGGTGCAGTGCTGTAGCTTTGACTATTGGCCTGGGAACAATGCTGATAACACCGGTGTTTTTAGTTGCTGCTTAGTAGTGTTTACTCTGACCAAGGACTTTCTGAGTTTCATGCTCTGCCAGGGAGGAGGGGAAGCAGGGAGGAAGCAGAGACAGGACACCTGACCCAAACTAGTCAAAGGGTATTCCATACCACAACACATCATGCCCAGTATATGAACTGGGGGCAGTTACCTGGAAGGGGGAGATCACTGCTAGGTTGGGCTGGATGTCGGTCAGTGGGTAGGGAGCTCTTGTATTCTCTCCCCTTGTCATTGCCCTTATCATTATTATTATTGGTGGTAGCAGCAGTGATTTGTGCTATACCTTAGTTACTGGACTGTTCTTATCTCAACCTGTGGGAGTTACATTCTTTCTATTCTCCTCCACATCCCTCCATGAGCATTGGGAGAAAAGGGTAGGGAGGAGTGAGCAAATGGCTGCATTGTACTGTGTTACCAACTGGGCTTAAACCATGACACTGTTCCATTGGACTGGGACACATATTTCCTGCTGCTTAGGTAAACAGATGGATGTTCAGACCTTCATAATATCCTTTTTAGACACCTCACTCCCTATATATGTGGTACAAGTGGGTTGTCATTTACGACCTCTGCAGTGAATTCTGTCAAGATTAATGTTCCCTCAAGACTAGAGATCACACAACTTGATGGCTGTAGCAGTAATTAATATGCATGACAGCTAAGATATAACCCCAAATCTGAGTCTTTGAGAAAGGGAGGAAAATAATCCAAATCCATTATGGAAGCTAAATATCAATTCAGAAGGGCTTTTAATGGTGGAAATAAATGTACATGAACAGATTTTTCAACGTGCACAAACACTCTCAGAATTCTGAAGGAAACCTGTGGTGCAGAGAGACGATTTCAGCAAGTTGTCCTTCTGTAGTCTCTTGCTTGCCAAGACAATTTGGAGTGATGTAAGTTTCTAAACTGCCAAGAATAAATTTAGAAAAAACGATGCCTAGAATGCTCAAAAGGGACTGCATAAATGTCTTTATTTTTCAGAAGTTTAGGATATCTCCATTTTAGGCCCAGTTCAAAGCCAATATTAGAGAGGAAATATATCCTTGTAGACTCCAGTCATTTGAATATTTAAATAATTTGAGATTAGTAATTCCACTTGTCTTCCTTATTTTAATGCATTTAGTTGCTCTAAGGAAGAAAAATTAACCCCAAAACAAAAATCAAACAAACAAAAACCAAAAAACCAAACCCAAAACCACGAACAAACAAGAAAGAAAACCAAACCAAAGCAAACAAGCCAAACAAAAATAATTTTTATTACTTTAGTTTGTAATTATTGCAGTAAAAAGTAGAATAGCCCTCATTTTATCAAGAATAAACTGAGATGTTTTTATCATTGCCTTCAGTTAGTCCACAAGAAGATCTGAGGTTGATATTAGAAATTATAGAAGTCAAAGTACATTTTGGGTTTTCCAGCTGAGAAAGTCTGAACCTTGAACCTGATGGGAACTCCCTCATTGTTGTGTTACATTACAGTCTACCTTCGTGCTTCATGTTTTTGTTGTTTTAAAATACTAGAATTGGTTCCGACATATTGACCTGACTGTGTAACGTTTCACTTCTTTTTGTCTCTTGGCTCTTTGTAGAGCTGCAGTATAGATAAACATAGCCTTGACAGAAGAATCCTGGCACCGATTTCTTATTCTTATTCACATAAATGTCTATGACATGTATTTTAAGTTAATTTCTCAGACAGGCCTTAGCTTTCTAAGGGGTCTGTACTAAAGCTTAGCATCTTTACCATTATTAAATAGTATCTGCCTTGCCCATCATCCAGTGTTTTGTGAGTCTCAAAACGGAGTGCTGAAAACTATTTACTTTCCTCTGTGACATTTCAGCTTTCCTCAGTTTTTACATATTTTTTTTAAAACATGCTGTACTAATTTGAATTTTTGTCAGGTTTCTTATTCTAACACTGTGCAGTTGTAGAGCACTAGAGCACTATCTAAATCACTTACAACATTTTTCTGTTTGTTTCTTCTGTTTGCTTCTGTCTATCTTCAGCTTGACAAAATATTTTGGAAATTTTCTCTGTATCTAAGAATCCAGTATACAAGTAGTTCCTGGAACAGTACATAAAATACAGAATAGATGTCAACAGTAAAACGACTTCTTGTCACTAACATCTCAACCATGTTGGCTCCTACAATCCACCAAAAACTTTTCTGTAATTTGAGAGTTTATTCATTTGAAAACAAAAACGGGCAATTGAACATCTAAATATTTTGGATTACCAAGTCCATTAGGTGCAAGAAACTACAGTCTGTGGAAAAGTAATTCCCATCAAAGCCTTCATATTGTATACTTCATCACTAAAGGACTTGATTGCATATATTTCCTGACCTTTGCAAGCCCTTTTGATTAAAGAGTACCAAAGAATACACTTGTCATCAAACGACAATATCACAATTATGTCTTTATTCCAGCAGCCATTTTTTGTTTAGATGGCAATGTAATTATTTAGTTTCAGAATAATTAGGATTACATTAAAGTATCAAGTGGCAAATTGATCACACTTCTGTCTTGACTTAGATACTTCATTTCATGAATGGCGAATCTATTAATTTATTCTAGTCATCCTGACATTACTTTTATCTAGTATATAGTTTTCTTCAACAAGGACCATAATGGAGATGTTGTGAATAAATTTGATAGTTAAAGAACATCAAACATTTGAAATACATCTTCAATATCAATGTCTTTTAAATATAATGAAGACTTTTTTTAGGACTCAAATTAAAATCCCACAGTTTATTTTGGCATCATATTCTGGAATACGCATACAAGAGAACTCAGTTCTTTGTTTCTCATTGCTTGCAGGAACTATGGCTCAAGTTAGAATGCGTACTTTGGTACCAATACAAGTGAGGCAGCCTTAATAAGATTATGTGTTTTACTTGTCACAGTTAGGGGGGGGTTGACCTTCTTTCTACAAATTATGAAGGCTAACCCAAAATTCAAAGTGTTTTCACTAGATGCAGTTGGGATCCTTTTTACTTAATCATTTCAGTTGTTAAAATGCACTAAATTATTACGTAGACTGTTGCCTTCATACTTAAACTATTTAAGGTTCCTAAGGACACTTTTTGAATGTGTTATCTTAAGAAAGTTCTGTGAATTAAAGATATGAATTGGTTTATGGAACTTTTCAGTGGATAGTACAAAAATTGTAAGTAATGCATAATACTCTCTCTTTTACTCATATAAGCCTTCCCCTGGAGAAAGATTGTCATGGAAAATATCATTTAAATTGCTTTTCCACTGAATAAGGCAGACTACACAGAAACTTGGAATTCTACCCACTTCATGAGAAATTGGATATGGCAGTATTAACTGAATATATGTGGAGAATACAGTAAGGGCATTCCTCTAACTCACAGATCCAAATTCAGCTCTGTGACATGAGTGGATAGCTAAAAAAATTAGTTCTTCATTAACAGTTGTGACTGGGGCAAGGCTTACCTAAGACCCAGGTTTCACATATGAAAATGCCAGGGAGAATGTCATTCCTTGCACAAGGCACATTATCAGACTGCAGCTTCTGGGGATTACTTTACCTACTGAGCACTGCCATCAGTTCAATGTGGATTTCACAAACACAACCCAGGGCACTCCTCTTTAAGTATTTTCTTACCCATCTCAAGTGCCTGGTATTAATTCCAAGCTTATCCAGCTACAGTTTTTTTGTAGGCTGTAAACAGCTCCCTGAGAGGAATAACAGTGTGCAAGTGAGGCATCACAGCTACCGTGTGCCTGCTACTCCAACTATTTTGTTTAGCATTTGTTAATACAGTATGTTCACTTCCAGAAATTGTACTCTAGTCTCTTCAAAAGAACATTAAAAGCAATACTCGTGTTAAGCCAGTAGACCCAGCTGTTTAATTTGCCACAAAAAAATAAGAAATTCTTCAGTGAGTATACATCATCATTAAATCTGCAACAGACAGATAAGAAGGAAAAGGGACAGGACAGAATTTGTGGAGGGGGAAGTTACTTTTCTGGGTGTTGTGGTTTAAACCCAGTCAGGTAACTTGTTCACTCCCAGTGAGTGGTACCGAGCTGACAGCAATCGAGGTCCGTGTCCCGTCCCCCCACCGGGGTTCTCCCCCACTCCCGGAGGAACGGGGAGGAGGATCGAAAAAAAAAAAGTGCGACTCCCACGGGTTGAGACAAGAACAGTCCAGCAACCAATGTACACAAATCACCACCGCTACTATCAACTACAACAATGATAAGGGAAAATAACAAGGGAAGAGAATACGATACCACCGGCCAAGAGAAAGAGTTCCACCCGGAAGCCCGTGTCCTTCCGGGTAACTCCCAGTCACCCCCTACCCCACCCATGACGTGCTGTGGTATGGAATACCTCCCTGGCTAGGCCGGGTCAGGCGCCCTGTCTCTGCTTCCTCCTGGCTTCCCCTCCTCCCTGGCAGAGCATGAGCCTCACAAAGTCCTTGGTCAGGGTACACATCACTTAGCAACAACTGAAAATATCGACTTCACCAACACTGTTCTCAGGCTGGAAGTCAAAACACAGCACTGCACCAGCTACCACAAAGGGAAAAAAAAATAACATGACTGCTACTGCTGAACCCAGGACACTGGGGAATATGTGAACCCTTACTCTGTTGCACTGCTCTGAACAGTGATCATTTAGTTTGAAATTCTTACCTGTTAAGCAATTAATGACAGTAATCTGTAGAGCTTTCCAGAGAAAAAAAAAAAAAAAGGCAAAAAAAACCAAGTCTGTACCAGTCTACTGTTACATGCATCTGTTATTTAACCAAACTTTGAGTAACAGAAAGAGGTATCATGATTCAGTAGTTAATGTCACAGTCTGATTTGATGGTCAGGACTCTACTGGGTCATATCTGTAGATGCCAAGATAAAGCAACATTCAATGATTCCATTGTTTATATCCCTTCAATATATTAAAACAAAAAAGCATCTTATATCCATCACAGTGGAAATGAAAACTAAGGATGTAATGTTCTTTGATAATTGCACTTCTCTATTGCCATAAATATACCATATGGACTGGAATTGGTACTGGAAATGTATGTTGTACAACAATCACTGAAACTATTCCTTCAATATATCTGAAGGTAGAACAACATACATTGTATATATGTTATTTTAAATAATTTGGGTACTATGGGAAACTGCCAAGTAAAGTTTTAAACATGCCAATTTTAAGGTGAAACCTTGGAAACATAAAATGTTGCATGCAGAAATGAGAAAGTACAAATTGCAGACTGTGAAGATGAGAAATGGCCTTTTGCTGTACACGTAATTGGTTCAGCATGACACAATACATGTCTTCAGGTGTTCCATCACAGAAATATTACCCATATAGTTTCCAGTTTAAAAATAGGCATTTAAAAAAAAAAAAAAACTACAAAAAACGTATTTACCGCTACCCTCAGGAAGAATAAAATAAATCAGTTCCATTTTCCTGTTAGTTTTCTTTTGTTTGGGTTTTTTAATAAATCTCTTGCTGAAGAAAACATTCAAAGGATCATTAGCTCTTGCAGAGGGGAAGGGAAAACTGAAATAATGTTTCCTAATCTAGTAAAGTCAAAAAAGACCTTCTAAATAACTTAGGGTTAAAAATTTATTTAATCTTTCTTTGATCCCTAAGCAGAACAACCACAAAATCCAGCTGTAGTGCCTTGGTGGGCAGTCCTCCCTTATATTTTTTATAGCCATTAAAATCCTATAACCTAGGGAAATGCATAATAATTATTATTTAAAAAACAATTACTATAATCAGGTAAAGACTTTTTTTTTCTGATTTAGCTCTCATTTTGACATAATTTTTAAAATCTTAAGAACATTACTATTTATATATTTTCCCTCATTTCATTCTAGGCTATGAGAAATGCATGTAGATGTATAAGAAAATACTGCCCTGTTGATTTATACTTCTAAATAATTATGTATGAGACACAGGGAGATTAGATTAGATACAAAGAAGACAATCCTTACCGTGAGAGCGGTGAAGCACTGGCACAGGTTGCCCAGAGAAGCTGTGGCTGTCCCATCCCTGGCAGTGTTCAAGGCCATGCTAGACGGGGCCTGGAGCAACCTGGTCTAGTGGAAAATAAGCCTGCACATGGCAGGGGGCTGGAATTGGATGACCTTAAAATCTTTTCCAACACAAACCAGTCCGTGATTCTATGGCACTATGATATTTAAAGGGATAATCAGATGTTCTTATTTGCTGAGCAAGTTGTCTAACATAAGAAATGTGACTACTTTTACTTTATTCACATATATCGTGATTCTAGGCAAGGCTTACACTGCCTATGTTTCATGGGTTGCACTTTTAAACTTCTTTAAGAAAAAAAAAAGTCATAGGTCCAAAAACAGCAATTGCAAGGATGCTTCTCAGAAACCTTTAAGCTTCTCAACCTATCAGCATTTTATATTCTGTATGAAGGTCCTTTAAAATCTGTTTATATATTCCACTTTTCAAGACAATACATTCCAGCTCACATAATTCTTTTGGCATGGTCTCTTTTCTAAAATGGCTTGAAGGCAATTGAAATGAGCTAAAATTCTTACTGGAATAGACGAATGTACACAAATAACCAAAACCATACAAAGTAAATTTGGAAGTTTGAAAAAATAGTTTATAATAACTTGGTCTTTCATTCAGTGTTTAAGAAATAAATGATTATCAGATAATTGAGTATAAGCATCATCTGTTAGATATAGAGGTATGTTTATCCAGAGTTTTATCATTTTGGTTGGGTTATTTGCTTTTTTTTTGTTTGTTTGTTTGTTTTTTTTTAGTTGTATTTTCAGGGTTTTGTTTGATTTTCTTTTTTTAATATATAAGCTTGTTTAAGCTGCATTTCTTGTATATTTCTGTGTCATTATACATATATGTTTATGTGTGTGTGTGTATACATATGTATATACTGAACTTTAATATTTCCTTAAAGAAAACAGTTTCTATAAAAAGGAAACAGCTTAGCTCCACCAGTTCTAAAACTTCTGTTCTGTGACTTACCTTAAAAGTAGAAAGACTGTGACAGATTTCCTTTCATATTCAAAGACACAGTATCAAAATACAATAGTTTGTGTAAGCTGAACTTTTATGACCAGAAGAAACAATGTTTATAATGTTACAGAATTTCACAAAAGATGATGGGGACTGTTAGGTATATTCCATTGGGAAACAAAAATGGCCCATTATTTCTTGTTTGCTCTCTGCTTCTCTCTCCTCTCTCTCTTAAAAATCTGCACTTTTTAATAGTCTGAAAATAGACCAAAGCCAAAAGCTGTCAATTTGTCATTGTTAATGTGGCGAATATGGTGAGGTGTTCAAACACTGTCATTACTATCATGAACTTATTATGGCAGTATCTGATATGTGGCCAATGCAAAATACACCCTCATGTGATGAGAGGATCCAATTAGTGTAACCATTATCATGATGCCTGGATGGGCTTTGGACAGTAGAAATATAAGGAGCACACTAAGTCCCTCAACAATGTCAGTATTTTATCCATAACTATAATTTTCCCCAGTCACTGTCTGCCCTAAAAATATCTTTGTTAACTACTCAAGAGAGATGTACTTTCTCTTCACTGTTTCTCCTTTGGTAACCTATATACAGGCTTTTGTATTTCTTCAAGTATGAGAGAGAATATGAACAATGTTACTGGTCGGAAGATTCACAAGGCCAGAAATGCATACTTTAATTATTATTTTTTTTTAATTTTCCATAACTTAGGGAAGAATAGATATAATAAATACTTGAAAATGTTTAATCAGTAATAAACAAAATTTGAAGGCATGGACCTGGTCATATTATGCCAAATGTATTTGTTTATCATGCTAACAGATAGAAGAACAAAAGATGAATGGATTTTCTTAAAATCTTCAGGCAGGATTTTCCAATCATCCATATTTACACAGCTATATCCATTTATCCCTTATTCATTTTATCATTTAGCAGAACATGATTGCAACAATGGGGGTTCTTCTGTGACAGTTGCTTGTCTAAGGGGTACCCAAAAGGCAGTCACATCTTGGAGAGGCTAGTCTCACATCTCTTGTTCTGCAGACAGCGTATCCTAGCACAGCTGCTTGGTGACCTGATGTGCTGCTGAAGGAGCCACAGAGAGTTGTCTAAGTTGTGCATCAGAAAGAAAAACTCACAGAAATAGCAGTTTATATAATATACAGTACAGTGCTTTGGTATTTTCTTATGGTATGTTAAGAAACATTACTGAACTTATCGAGCCATGTCCAACAGGCTTTGATTTCCAGGCAATAAACAACAGTTGCAGCTATTAGCATTCAAAATAATAGTGATATGTACAACCCCCCTGAAGGTGAGGCTGTAATTCTAACATAGCATCAGGTTAAAGGCACTGTGAAACAGCTCAGTTATATGATATGTCATATACAGGACACAAATCCAAATTCAATTTGGTTCTGAGTGAATGGTGACAAATATTATACAGTCAATACAGTTTTGCTTTAGCAACTTTGGTTTAGAAGGTAAGACATACAAGCCTCAAGGAACATTGCTATATGTGTAAGAATAGATCGTTTAGAAGGGTTGGTAACTGTGAAGTGTCTGTCACTTAAATGCATTTCACTGAATATATGAGCAGAGCAGCATTGCTTTACATAACCCTAATTGATCTATCTATCTGATACTACCTCTTCCAATACAGTTTAGTAAAAAACAAAAATATTTAGCTTTCCTCCAGGGAAAAAAATGAAAATAAGAAAAAGGTTTTACTGAAGTGAACTTTAAAAACAAAATGATAAAAAAAAAAGAAAAAGTGTTTAGCAGTAAAACTTAGAAAAGAAAGAAATATTAAATTTTAAAGCAAAACAAGCAAAAACAGTATATATCAATACTGGCAATATTAATATGAAAAGCAATCAATAGAGAGTAATTTGATGCCAAGACATCATTGCTTTAGGATACATTTTTTGCAGCATAATTTCTGTGAAACATATAGAAAGTTGTTGCAAGATAGGCTGAATTTCCTCCATTCCCCAGGAGCCAGTTTACATTTTCCTGCAGTACCTTCCTTAATGCTAAAGGTAAGATGTATTTCATTAATCTTTTAATTTTATATATGCCCATAAGCTACTTTTGTGTACATATATACAAACATGTGAGTGTTCTTTTCCTCTTTGAATAACACGTCTAGTTTGAAATACACAACAGTAAATGCAATCTGTTAAAATTAAAGAGTGACTTGATCTACAGCCATAGCTTTACACTTGTTTTAATATATTTTCATGTACACCTGCACTATAAAAAAATAATGCATTCAGAAAGAAATTCTGAAGTTGGTGACAGTATATTTGAGAAAAAAATTGTAGTTTTACAAAAGACATGCTATAAAGTGAATGGATGAAGTTTATTCTTGTTTGGTCATGTTTATTGCCTTGTCTATAGCTTTCTGTTGGGGTTCTTTCCAAACAGAATGTAACGATCCTACCTTATCACCATATACACCACGTGTGTTCTTAAATCACATTGGCCTACCGGAGCACACAAAACTTTTGCTTCCTGGAGTTGCCCAGCTCTAACTGAGAGCAGGAGAAAATTAAAAGCATATTTCATATAACCTATATGGTTCGGTCAATATGCTGGAGGGAAGGGAAGGGATGGGATCCAGAGGAACTTTGACACACTTGAGAGGTGGGACCATGAAACCTTATGAAGTTCATCAAGGTTAAGTGCAAGGTCCTGCACCTGGGTTGGGGCAATCCCAGGCACAGATACAGGTTGGGTGGATAAGGGTTCAGAGCAGCCCTGCGAAGAAGGACTTGGGGAAGTTGGGTAACAAGAAGCTCCCAATGACCCAGCTTCAGTGTGCCCTTGAGCCCAGAACAACCCCTTGTGCTGGGCTGCATCCCCAGAGCATGAGCAGCAGGTCAAAGGAAGGGATTCTCCCACTCTGATGTGCTCTGGGGAGACCCCCCAGCAGTTCTGCATCCAGCTCTGAGGCAACAACACAAGAGAGACGTGGAGTTGTTGGAGCAAGTCCAGAGGAGGCCATGGAGATACTGTGAGGGCTGGAGAAGCTTTGATCTGGAGATGGGCTGAGAGAGGTGGGCTGGTTCAGCCTGGAGAAGAGAAGGCTCTGAGAGACCTTAGAGCAGCTCCCAGTGCCTAAAGGAGGGCTACAAGAAACCTGGAGAGGGGCTTTGGACAAGTGCCTGTAGTGACAGGACAAAGGGGAATGGCTTTAACTTGACAGGGGGGATTAAAATGAGTCCTTAGCAGTTCTTCCTTGTGAGGGTGGTGAGGTGCTGGCACAGGTTGCTGAGAGAAGCTGTGACTGCCCCATCCCTGGAAGTGTTCAAGACCAAGTCGTACTGCGCTTGGAGCAACTTAGTCTAGTGGGTGGAGTCTCTGCTCATGGCAGGGGATTGGAACTGGATGAGTTTAAGGTCCTTTCCAACCCGAACCATGTAATAATTCTGTGGTTCACCAGATTGTTGATATTTCCTAAAAGATAAAATCATAATCTCTGCTAGAACACTTCTAGGATGCAGTTCTTAGTAATTTTTTTACTAAAGCCGATAAAAAATTGTTATGGAATATAAACATAAAAAGGGCTAGTAAAAACAAGACAAAAATAAAGGTACTTAAAATGAGATCATTGCATGAGAAAAATAATCTTTTCCCTTATGAGAAACATAACTGCTAGCTTGTAACACTTTGATATCAGATTTCTCAAAGAAACGGCAAAACAGCACCATCATTGACCTTTTATTGATGATGTTCAGTGAATATCTGCAGTGATTCTATCTCCTCTGAATAGCAGCTTTCTTATCCACACTTGTTTCCACCCTGATCGAATCAAATTTTAAGTACTCTGCTTGCTAGGAAAAGCGGGGGAGCTATTATTTATAATAAGCATATTTTAATTCAGATGTGGAAAGATAATTTAAAAACTGATTAAGCAAACTCATTGAGGGATTTAATGTGCATATCTTATCATCTCTGGTAGCATTTAGCAAGGTAGAAGGTGTGATTCTAACTAATGCTGTTTCAAGGAACAGGCAGGAACACTGTGTGCATAGGTATCACCAGGATACTGGCATAGTATCACCAGGAACACAGATTTTTTTTTTTTTCCTCAATAAAAAATATTCAAAGCATTTATTATACATACTTAGAGGAACTTTGAAAGATGGAACACAAGAAGTGCGCATTGTTTTATCTATTTCCTAAATAATATTGCTATTAATGTCTAATAACTCATAGTTTTGCAGTGCAGGCAGTATAGCAGGTAATAAATAAGAGATATGAAATTAATGGAATCTGCAGGGGGATATCCATGCTGGTTTATATTCAATGCACTTGTTGACTTTGTATGGAAGATGTAGTGAGAGGGAGATATATTATTTTGAGAAGAAACTGCAGTACTGCATACCAATGAGACATAACAAACAATGTTTTTAGCATAGCATCAAAAAGTCTTGGAATTAGAACTGGCATCAGCTGAAAGTTAAAGACACATTTCACTTATGAACACACAGTCCCAGTCTTTCAAGTCTTTTCTTTGATCTGGACCTTCACACCCATCAAAGGTCTGAGCAGACCCATGTTTATACAGCTTATGTGATCAGATACCAAAATATTTCCACATGTCAGTGTTCCTCATCAGTGTGGTTTCTTCTGAATCTCAGTGGGCAGTTTGTAGAGATAGATTTATAATACACAAAATTCCTCAAGTGGTGAAGAGGAAACACAAATTTTCATCATCCACTCAAATTGCTATTCTAGTTGAAGGTGATCTTGCTGAGTGGAGAGGCTATTTCTATTTTACATCACATGTTCAGCATCATGTGTTAGGTATTAAAGTGAGCAGAGAAATATCTTTTTGTATAACCTTAATAAGATGTAGTCCAAGGACAATAAAACCTGAGAACAGAATTCAAGCTCAATAACAAAACATGTTGTAGATTAGTTACTTTTATAGCTTATACTTAGGTTTGAAGAACTGATCATAAATAAAAGCAAAATATGAAAGAAAAACAACTAATAAAGATTCTGGTGCTTCAAAACTCCACAGCTGAAGGTCTAACTTTTACAGTGCTAGTACAGAGTATAAAACAGTCTGAATTCTAAATTTTATTCTACAGTATCATAGAGTGAACTCTAATAAATCCAGACCCTTTTTTTGTAATAAACTCTAATTTAATATATACATGTAATGTTATTTAATGAAAAAAAATCAATAGGAACTAGGCATAAACATATTTAAATGAACACAAAAAGGAGATATTTCAAAGATAAAATTATTCATCTCACTGAAATAATACATTGTGAATGGTAAAAGTGGGCATGGATTGGGTCACTTGTGGAAGAAAAACCTACCTAATGCCTGTGTTGTACAATAACTGAACTGTTCCATGTCCTTATCATGGCATCTGGTAGCAGTCACTTCTGAAGAGGGAGTGCTGCACTGGATAGACTTTCCGTCTAGCATAGCATAAACAATATTACTCTTTTAATGTTTCTTAAAATACTGATCAGAATATAGATACTCATCTGGAAATAAGCCACTGGCACTTGTTTTCTTCTGTGGCAAGGAGGCCCGAAGGAAAACTTTGCTGATTCAGGGTATTTCACAGACAAAAACATGATGTACCACCATCTGGAGGTACTGTTTCACTCATGGAATGTTGCCAGGTTTTGGTGGCCTTTATGTGTGTGTATATACATATATATATATGCATATATGTATACCCACATATATATATAAAGTCAACACTTAGTCCTTTGAGAATGATGACTGCTGCACTGTACAGAGTCAGGATGTTTCACTAAGACAGCTGGCCCAGCCCAACATAAAAATCATCAGCTAAGCCTGGAGCACAGTTTATGTGTTTTGGCAGCTAATGTTTTGGCAATGCATTTGTGATAAGCTGTAAACCAGTTTGAATTTGGCTATCAGCCACCATGCTTGTGTTTGTTCCAGTTTTTTCAAGCCAAACCAATCTGTTTTCTCAAGATCACTGACAAATTGCCTGACCAATTTGATGGCCTTGTATGATGGGGCTACAAAAATGATGGACGGGGCAAAGCAGTTGACGTCATCTACCTAGACATGTGCAAAGCGTTCAACACTGTCCCGCACGATATCCTTGTCTCTAAATTAAGGAGACATTCAATTTGATAGATGGACCACTCAGTGGATAAAGAACTGTATGGATGGCCACATGCAAAGAGTTGCAGTAAGTGGTTTAATCTCCAGTTGAAAAACATTAACAAGTGGTGTTCCTCAGGGATGGCTGCTGGGACCGGTCTTGTTCAACATCTTTGTCGGTGTGACATGGACAGTGGGACTGAGTGTGCCTTCAGCAAATTTGCAGGTGACACCGAGCTGTGTGATTTGGTTGATAGGCTGGAGGGAAGGGATGGGATCCAGAGGGACCTTGACATGCTTCTGAGGTGGACTGATGCCAACCTTATGAAGTTAAACCAACCCAAATGAAAGGTCCTGCACCTGGGTCGTAGCAATCCCAGGCACAGCTACAGGTTGGGTGCATAAGGGATTCAGATCAGCCCTTCAGTGCAGCCCTGCAGAGAAGGACTTGAGGGTGTTGGTTGGTGAGAAACTGAACATGATCCTGTTTTAGTGTGCCCTCGGTGTCCAGAAAGCCAAACGTATCCTGGGCTATATCAAAAGGAGCATGATCAGCAGGTCAAAGGAGGTGATCCTGCCCCTTTATTCTGCTCTCAAGAGACCTTGCTTGGAGTACTGTGTACAGTTCTGGTGCCCTCAACATAAAAAGGACATGGAACTGTTGGAACAAGTCAGAGGAGAGCCAAGAGGATGAGCAGGGCACTGGAGTACCTGCCGTATGAAGACAGGCTGAGAAAGTTGGAACTGTTGAGCCTGGAGAAGAGAAGGCTGCGTGGAGACCTCATAGCAACCTTCCAGTGTCTGAAGGGGGCCTATAGGGATTCTGGGGAGGGACTGGAATGGGTTGGCCAAAGAAGCTGTGAATGCTCCATCCCTGGTGGTGTTCAAAGCCAGGTTGGACAGAACCTTGGGTGACATGTTTTAGTGCGAAGTGTCCAAGCCGATGGCAGGGGGGGGTTTATTTTAATTTTTATTTATGATTTAATCTACCTACCTGGACATGTACAAATTGGACATGTACAAGGCATCTGACACTGTCCTGCACGTAACGTTTTTCTCTAAACTGGACACATTCAGGGGGGAAGGGAAGAGATCCAGAGAGACCTTAACACATTTGAGAGGTGGGACCATGCAAACCTCATGAAGTTCATCAAGGCCAAGTGCAAGGTCCTACACCTGGGTCGGGGCAATCCCAGGCACAGAGACAGGTTGGGTGGATAAGAGTTCACAGCAGCCCTGGGGGTGTTGGGTAACAAGAAGCTCCCAATGACCCAGCTTCAGTGTGTGCTTGAGCCCAGAACCATCCTCCTTATGCTGGGCTGCATCCCCAGAGCATGAGCAGCAGGTAAAGGGAGGGAATTCTTCCCCTCTGCTGTGCTCTGAGGAGGCCCCCCAGCAGTCCTGCATCCAGCTTTGGGGCAACAACACAAGAGGGACAAGGAGTTGTTGGAGCAAGTCCAGAGGAGGCTGCAGAGATGCTGCGAGGACTGGAGCAGCTCTGCTCTGGAGACAGGCTGAGAGAGCTGGGCTGGTTCAGCCTGGAGAAAAGAGGGCTCTGAGAGACCTTAGAGCAGCTCCCAGTGCCTAAAGGGCAGCTACAAGAAACCTGGAGAGGGGCTTTGGACAAGTGCCTGTAGTGACAGGACAAGGGGAATGGCTTTAACCTGACAAAGGGGAGGTTGAGATGAGCTCTTAGGCAGAAATTCTTCCCTGTGAGGGTGGTGAGGCACTGGCACAGGTTGCTGACAGAAGCTGTGACTGCCCCATCCCTGGCAGTGCACAAGGCCAGGTTGGATGGGGTTTGGAGCAACCTGGTCAGTGGAAGGTGTCCCCTCTGCGACTGGAACTGGTTGAGTTTTAAGATCCCTCCCAACCAAAACCATTCTATCATTCTATGATTCTATGATTAATATCTGAAATATAAAGTTTTATTTTCCCTGAATATAATAAAAACAAACAGTAGGCCTTTTCCACAATTGCCAACAGTTGGAAGTATTAATCCACCTCATGTCACTGCTCAGTTTCACTTGGTTGTATTACACATATGGCAAGTAGTTAATTTATAAGGATTAGCCATGTTTCCAGCATCTCCATCTAGATAGTCAGATGTCCAGAAACAGTGGAGTGCCATCAGAAGCAGCAGGATAAGTACACTCACATTTGTTTGGTGGAGAAGTTTCCAATTTTGCTTTGGTGAGCTCTGACATCAAGCAATGGTCTGTCTGCATGCTGTTTTTCCGTCTGGCACTGGCTGAGAGAAATTGACACAAGTTCTAATAGCGTACATAGACTATGGTCAAGAATATGCAGCCATGCCAGGGCAAATGCTAAACCTAGCCGTATCATAGCCTATCTAGTTCAAGTTGTCTCTGCTTATTGCAGGGGGGTTGAACTAGATGAGCTTTGAAGATCTCTTCCAACCCAAATTATCATAGGATGCTATAACTGTGGCATTTCTTGGATCTAAGCAAAGAGCTATCCAGAGAGACTGGGACACTCTTTAGTTTATTTTTTATAAAAAAAGAGAAAAGACTGCCTTTGGGGAAAAGGCTCATTTAGTAGCAGCTGTCGACAGATAACCACAGAATGGTATTAAGATGAAAAAGTGAAAAATTAGTGCACAATACAAAATGTACAAAGCAGGTAGAACATCTTCAAAAAAAAAAAAAGCATTTTGGTTTATCTGCATGTATCAAAAATGTCTTTAAAGTTACCATATAATGTTCAGGTTTGGAAAGAACAGGCCAAAATCAGCTAGACCAAATTAATGAGCATCTGAAATAGCTGGAGTATTTCAATGTTATAGTATGGAGGTATGGATAGCTAAACCTATTTTGTCCCATAAAACTTCTCGACCAATCTCTCAGTTTTAATAACTGAGCAAACACCACAGATTCAATATAGTTTATTTGCCAGTGTGATAGATATAGATGAAAGTTTCTGGTTTTGAAGCACAAGGGGTTTAGCACATACCCTGTCACTAGGGACCCCAAATGAAGAAGACAATTTTCAAGCCAATTTATGGTCACACTGGATTTTTTATGAGGCCCCTTAGGAAATACAGTATTTTGAGTAGCTTATTTTAGGGAACAGAGTAAAGCTGAAGCACCTGCAGTCTTTTTGAAATAAAATTGTTTTGGGAGATATTGTAAAATGAATTCATGTCCAGTGCAAAGCAGACTCCTAGTACCAATTTCGTAAATGTAAATATTCTAATCCCAGAAGTTCTGCAACGACCTTTCAGATTGATTTTGTGCACTGTGTTACGATTTTGAGATAATATGAACCATGAAGTCTGAAATACAGAGCTACACTTTTCTCCTTGAAGAGCAATAACAGTCACTTTTAACATGTAAAAGATCTCCAGGGACAAAACCTCTTTGCTTATGATAAATATTGTTTTGTTTTCTTTTTCTCTCGTTTCTTAAAGGAGACACTTAAAACATTTTCTACTTCTCCATGGGAAATGCAGGAAATAATAAGGCAGTGTTAGCCCTTAAGAATATGTAAAAATAAGAATAACAACAGTGTGGGAAGTTATCGGCATTTTCCACTCTTCCCTCAGCCTGAGCAGAACATCTGCAGTGCATCAATAAGACAGAGCATCTCTGGAGAGGTCTGCGATGGCACTTAGTCTTAATTGGAAACTGATTTTATTTCTTTTGAACACATCATTCTGCAGAATGTACTTCATTACTGGTAGAAATTATAAATGTTATTTTACAAAACACTTTAAATCACAACAGACAAAATGGAATATAAGAGTTTCTGCTTCCTATTCCACCTGATCCAGGCTAAACAAATGACACATTGAATGTTTTCTAGTTTTTTGTTGTCTTCTGTAGAATATTTTTGTGTATGTAAAAATTTGTCATGCCGTTTTCTACAATGTTAAGGAGCTATATAAAATTTTACATGTATCTCTGAGAGGCAAAGAAATATACCTCTCAATCTCCTAGGTAAATATTTCTTTCTGTGAAGAAACTAAATCATTTACCCTAGCTTTATCGCTGCTTCTGAAAGAAATTATTTTTAGGACAAGGTGATTTTGGGGGTGATTGATTTTTTTTTTTATTATAGTGCCTTATATATATATATAAAATAAAAAAATAAAAAATAGAATAATAACCGGAGTAATAATATCATGTCTCGTTATTTACAATCCTTTCCCTTAAGTATCAAATTATTACTTGCAATATGTGTATACAACTTTTTCATGCAAACAAACAAACAAAAATATAAAGTGGATTAGCTGTGAGAGTTTTACATGTGTG
This sequence comes from Pezoporus occidentalis, assembly GCF_034315485.1. Lineage (NCBI taxonomy): Eukaryota > Metazoa > Chordata > Aves > Psittaciformes > Psittacidae > Pezoporus > Pezoporus occidentalis. The sequence continues at coordinate 128,995 of NW_026915159.1, read as the reverse complement.
AGGGGGAAGTGACTCAAAGTAGGTGAAAGTCAGTGGAAGAAAATTTGCACTTAATGGATCAGGCCTTAAATGCAAATTCAGAATTAGACATCACATTTCCTAACTACAGGTCAGCAACAATTTGAAAGAAAGGTTGAAAGCAGTGATTTCTAAATTTCCTTGTACAACACATGTGAATCCTGAGCAAGAAGCATATTTGCTCCTTTTCACAAATAAAATCAAGAGAAATTGTGTCTTCCTGAGGCCATTAAATCACAGGATGCGTTGAGTACAGTATTCTTTAGCCTAATGTCAGCCTATTAAAAATATTTGGGGAACTCTTTGAGATCAGTTCAAACAGAAAAAAAAAAAAAAAAAGAGAGATTGCTAAGTTTTAGAAGCTAAAAGAATTCATGATTCATGGCAAGTCTATGTGCCATGAAATCAACGTGATTAAAGATGAAAAAATGAGAATAATATCAATATTATTGATGGTAATTTAATTTGATTTTAATATTTTTAACATGAAATGTTGATTTTTAACTTTATTCTGTTGTTATTGGGGTTTTTTAGGTTTTTGGTTAGGCTTTTCGGGTTTTTTTGGAGTTTTTTAACTTTTAGGGCCTGTAGAAGCATTTGTTTGATTGAAATGTACTTAGTGGATATTAGTATTCTGAAAACATACAGCATAGAACATTCTTTTTGTGTTAGATTTTCATGAGGTATGTTAATGCTGATGGAGTGAGAGGTATTTCTTGTCATCCTTCTAATGGAGAAACTACAGAAGAATCTGCCTTCATTGCCAGAGAATTGACACATTCATTATGAACTATTTTTTATCATTCCCTGCCTGCATCTAGACCATTGCCCTTTATGCCATATCCCCAGCATTTTTCATTCATCTCTTGGCCTCTGCATGGAAACAGAAGTGTTTCACTGACTCATAGCACAGGTTGTAAATCAAGATTAGTCTCCAATCTATACAAAAAACACTACAAATGGCTTTGCAACAAAATCTACAAGAACTTAATTTTATTAAATGAAACAAACAAATTCCTATGGACATGAGGGTAAAATATCCATTATATAAAATGAGGATTCATAAAATGAATGCCTACAAAATATGTAGACAGATGTTTGCCATAATGTCGTCCTCAGTAAAACAGAATTTTAGTTCGAAGAGATGTTGTTTATTTCCAGCCCTTGAAAACTTCTAATTCAAAGTCTGCTTCATTAGCAATGGCATTGTCTTCAGGCTGCCATTTAAAAATTTGTTATTTAGGATTGTTTAATGTATCAAACACTTATCTGTGGCTGTTATGCCTGCAACGGGAATAGGGATGGTAATATACATGCAATTCAAAATAATATTATCCTTTTTTGTTTCTTTTTCAGGTAATGAAGGCTCTGAAATAAAGTCAAACAAAGGGGTAAAACCCACAGTTTCAAAGCAGTGGTACTTTTACTAAAGAAATAATGGTATTGCAATTGTATCCCTTGCTGGATTCAAAAGATCACAGAGTTTACAAATATAGCTTCTGAAAATTAACAAATGAGGTAAAGGAGAAAAAATGTTGCTTATTAAGGAACTATGTTACTTGATTAAAACAATTGAATGTCAAAACTACATTAAATAGTTGTTAAATGTCATTATTAGAACACCACTTTTATATCATGTGAAAGACAGCACTTACCACTTCTTCCCAACCAACATATTTCCCGTACTTAACAGTAACAGGCAAATAGATACATGTGGGGCATTTTAAGGCATTTTTCCTGTAAGCACCTATTTTATAGTTTCTGAAGAAAAAAATTAATTATTCTGAGTCATGGGGAAAAAAAAGACGAATTACGACCTAAGCTTGTCTACAGCAAAATATTTTATGAGGATCCTTAGGGACAACTGACTTCTCTATATAGCCTAGGTTTTTAACTTAAAACCATAAATGTTTATCATTCAATTATCATTTCATGATACCGCACCATATAGCAAGAAATAATGGAAATTGCATGTTGAAAATGACACTGAGACAACAGTGGCAGTCATCTGAAAAAAGCTAGTGGACAGACCTTTAAATGAACACAGGTCCTATGATTTCAATGGAACAAAGTTCATACATCAGCTGAAAACTAACTTCTTGCCTTCATCTTACACACTACACCTGACTTGGAAAAAGATTTGCAGTCTATAATATTGTACAACACCACTCAGGAGAATGTTCATAATAATTGATAATCAGTTCTTGAACTACAGAAGATCAATTTCACTTGTTACTTTATGAACATGTATATTTAAGGACAGTAATTTCCCTTCTATACTGAACATATAGTTTAAGCAATGCTTGTGCCACAAGCACTACTAAAACTGAGTAACTGAGTCGATGTTGTTGATACAGTTGAATTAATAGTACTTTACTAAAGTCAATTAATTAAATATTTGGATGAACCTGTGAGGTAGACAGCAATAGCAACATATTTTATAAATATTTAAGCAGTTATTATATGTGCATATTTACAGAAATAACAGAAATTTAAGAGGAGCAAGCTAAAACAAACAAAAAAATCCTTTATGGTTTTTTTATCAATACTGTATTATAAATTTTGGTCATCTTATCACTACAATTTTTAGCTGAGAAAAAATGTTCTTTTAAAAATTTAGAGTTTATCATTCTTCTTTGGAAAAAGAAAAGTAATTACCACTTGTCTGGAAAACTACCTCCTGTTTTACTCAAGGACCTGAAACTTTAATTTTGTAAAGACAAGTCTACCTTTAGGAGGGATGTAAAAATAATTTCTCAGGCCAAAATGTCTTGAACTCAGGATTTCTGATTTGTAAAGAATAACAAATTTTATTCTTTCTGTTCAACAAATCACAAGGTCATGTCCTCAGCTGGTGAGTTTGGTCTGATCTTGCTGGTCTATCATGAACCTGGAATTGAAAGAACACACTTCTTGTGTGTGTTCTTGTGGTGTGGTAGAAAGTTTTGTTTAGTCTATTCAAGCTCTAGTTTTAACTGTACCAAACTAACTGCTCCTCTTTGTAAACCACACCAAAACTCTGTGATTTTTTTTTTTCCTGTTTTAAACAGGAAAATAAGATTACACAGTAGATTAAGAACTTAGTCTGATGATTATTTATAAGAGGAGAGGACCGGATGATAGAAAAGCTGTAGGTTTTTGCCTGAAATTGAAAAAGCATTAATCAATTAAATAAATTGTTAATTGATCACATAAGTCTGTAAATGCAATATTTATTGTATTCGCATGAATTTAATTAATTTCATTACAGTCATGAATTTTACTTTATCCAATTTCACTTCATTCATTTGTAATGAATAGGGAAACTTTGGTACATGCCTAATAAAGAAAGAAGTGCAATAATTCAAACATGTGCAGTAGGTTGACCCTGGCCAGATGTCAGGTGTCCAACAAAGCCATGCTTACTACTCTGCTCCTTAGTTAGACAGGGGAGAGAAAATGAAAAGTCTTGAGGGTTGAGATAAGGACAGGGAGAAACCACTCACCAGTTACCATCATGGTAAAACAGACTCCACTTGAGGAAGTTAGTTTAATTTACTACCAGTCAAATCAGAGTGGGGCAATGAGAAATAAAACCAAATCTTCAAAACACTTTTCTCCCACACATTCCTTCCTCCTGGGTTCAGTGTCAGTCCTGAATTCTCTCCCTTCCCCCCTCAAGGGCACAGGGGGATGGGGAAGGGGGTTGTGGTCAGTTCATCACATGTTTTCTCTGTTAATCCTTCCTCTTCAGGGGATGACCCCTCACATTCCTCCCCTGCTCCAGCATGGGGTCCTCCCACACAGGACAATTACAGGAGCATCTGCTTTCCATTCCAGAATAATTTTACTTACTCTTGAAGGTGAAAACAAATACTGTGCAATTTGTGGACAAATATAATGTTTTAAAAATATTATTACTCTTACCCAGTTTCCATCCATAATGGCTGATTTCTTATTTTTGCATTTTAATTCATACCCTGACAACCATGCAGGAAGAAATCTTAGTATTTTCTACGTTTTTTGGAAGAGTTATCCACAGGAGAAAAATTAGACATTAGAAAAGAAAGTTGAAGGTTTCTAAATCCTCTTTCAGAATGGAAATACTTATTTATGCATGTATTAATTTATCTATTTTCACTCACATAAGCATGGAAGTATTCCCATAGTGGGGATCCTAATCAAGTCTGTCTTTTAGATATTTTAAAAGTGGAAAAGAGGAAGAATAAGAATATTTACCTACAAATTAGCTACATCAGTTATAAAATGAAGAAATATCTGAGAAATGCCTCACACTAGCCACTGTGTACAGCTAATAAGTATCACTCTTTTTGTTAAACACATAATTACAGAGCTCTCAGAGCTATGAAATCTGTTAAAAAATATGATTAATTACAGATAATCACATAGCCTGTTCAAAGTATTATTAGATTTTCCTAGTGTTGCTTGAAGACACAGATAGAGGAAGGAAATGATTTCAAGCTTTGTAGACTTCCCTTGAAATAATAAATGGAGCAGGACAAAGACTCAGAAGCAAAACAAAACGAAACAAAACAAACAAAAAAAAAAGACCCACCAAGCAGAGCCAACAAAGCAATCCAAAGGTACTGGGAAGGTACTTTAGAAAATAACCAAGAATTCTTCGTATATCAGAGAATGTCAGGGTAGAGAAGGTCAGTAAAAACTACTACATGCAGTGAGCCTCTGTAGTTTGAGGGAGGTATTTTGTATTGAAGGCAAGCATATTTTGTTCCAGCTTTCTTTGTGAAAATGCAAACTTGCTGAGCGTGCACTGAATCCCATTACCTATGTCACTGATGATGATCCAACAGTCCCGATCCCAATATCAATCCTTAAAACAAAATACTCATTACTGGTTTCCATTTAGGCATTGAACTATTGACTATAACTCTATATGTGGCCATCCAATTTATTCTTTATACATCTAACAGTCCAGAAGTTTCAGTAGATAAAATCAGTTGCTCCATTGTAGAACACTACTTTCCCTCAGGGAAAACCATGACTGTCTCAAATCACCTCTCTGTCCTCCATATGCCTTAATATAGCTTCAAAAGCATACATACCCTGATGTTCCCCTACGCAGAGATAAGGCTGACAGGTTAGTCGTTCCCTAGTTACTTCTTTTAATCCTTTCTAAAAATAGGTACAGTGTTTCCATTTTCTCAGTCACTACGGACTTCACCCAACTGCCAGGACTTCTCAAATTTCAAGGAGAGTTGCTGGGAACTACATCAGGACTCTGGCATACACCTCGTCAGCTCCCAAAGTCTCGCATATGTTCAGATTTCTCAGGTGGTCACAAACGTGATCTTCTGGTTTGGGACAGACTTCATTCTCCCTATCCCTGGCTTGATTTTCAGGGACTTGAGAGATGTGGGAACATAGATTGCCATTGAAAAATGAGGGAAAAAAAATAAATTGTAAAAACTGGTTGAGTACCTTTGCCTTCTCCACATTGTTTGTCATCAGCTCTCCTTTTTTATTTACCAAGGGAGGGTATTTTTCTTTAACCTTCCTTTTCTGGCACATAGACTTACAAAATGTCTTCTTACTTTTTGCATCCTTGCCACACTCAGCTCCTACTCTGCCTTGCTTTCCTAATACCACCCCTACACATCCATGTAGTCCCTATATTTGTCAAAGGATACACATCCCTGATTCTATTATCTGTGCATTACCTTCTTACCCTTCCATTTGATCAGGAGGTCCTTGCTGAGCCATGCTGGTCTCCTGCCTGTTCTGCCCAGTTTCGTACGTGTGGGAATTCAGAGCTTTCATGCTCTAAGAAAAATGTCCTTAAAGAACTGTCAGGTTAGTTCACCTCCTTTGTTCCAGAGTGCAGTTTCCCAGGGAATTCCACCCACTAGTTGGTGAAACAACTGTAAGTTCACTCTTAACCAATGGTCACAAGGGAACTGGAGAGGTAGAATGGCATTTATCCATGATTTCATCATCACTCTCATGCCAAGCATATCCCGCATATAAGGACAACTAAAGAAAGTATCTTTTTTATTTTTTTATATATAAGCATGTCTTATTTTCATATGAAAGTTTGTAATTTCAGTATCATCACTATGTACTTTTCTTATTTTTTCCATTTCTGTTTAGAGAAAAAAACAGCATGGGAGAAAGGCTGTGATAATGAAATATTGGTATATGGTAAAGGAGTTGATTTCTTCTGTCTTATGAAGTTATAGAATGTTATCTTACTATGCACAATGTGAGCTAAAGGAATTAGCACAGAAAGCCAGTGTAATATTAAGCATATGCTAATTTAATGAATGTCAAACAAGGAAGCACAATATTCCTCTTGGCCTTCTACCCAACATTATTATGAAATCTCAGGAAAGCAGGGAAGGAAGCTGGTTCTTTGTCCACGGCAGTCTCAGCTTTTGTTATGTCTTCTGATGTTTCCAGTGATAAAAGCTGTTCAGCAGCTCCCCTTCAGTGCTGCCCCAACAATACCTTCAGAAGGCTTTATGTATCTCCCTTAAAATCTATTCCTCAGTACTTGCTGAGGTTTGATCTTTGATTTGCTATTAGCAGGTGTTTACAAAGGCTAGATTTATCTCCTGTCTTCTTTCAGCTGAAAAGTCTTAACGCTTTTAGTCATTCACTGTGCCTCAGCTTATTGGTATCTCATCACCCTTACTGCTTCCTCTGGATTAATTTCATTTTGTCCATTTCAATTTGGCCTGTGGCATAAAACCATGCTTCAGCCCAGACTGGCCATGTTGAGTAGCTGGAACATTTCTCCATCCTAGCAGTCCCTATTCCTTTTCCTATCTCAGTATAGTTTATGTATTTTAATGGTATGAAAAGGTTGACTTTTCTTCTGTGTGCAAGATGTCGTTATGTAAATCTTTTTTCTACAGCTCTTCTACACTTGAGATGCTGACTATCCTTTGTTTCTGCAGTTTCTAAATATAATGCCTCTGATGGGAAATGATAGCTCAAAATGCTGATTGGAATACATGCCAAGGGTTGACTTATATGTATGTAAGTATATAGCAAAATTGAAAATGTTAATCTCTTCCATTGTAAATGAAAAAAACTTCGATAATTTTGCAAGTGTAAAAGCACAATATGTTATCATTTTTCTAAAAACATTTTACTAGAGTAACATGCATGTAAGCAATTGAACTCACACTGTCTTAGGGTACCACCCAAATTCATTTTAGATGTCATCTCTACTTTAGAACAAGTGCTGACTTCACATCAGCAGTCCTCTTCCCTCACCTTTGCACAGAATGGATCACTGATAAGTTCTCCTGAAAACGCGTTAAAACAGAAGGAATAAAATATATACAAATGTGGCAAACTTTTCTTTTTTTTTTAATAACAGACCTTAAAGAAATGATCTGATGTGTTGTTCCAGGACATGAATATATTTGGTGTGAAAGTGTGACATTTCCAAGTACTTTCTCACACCTGTGCAAAAAGCAACTGGCATAAATGGAAACAAAGACCTCAAGTGTTATATTCAAGGTGCTAATAAGATACAGACCTTTATTTTTGGATACAAGTTATTTCAAGAAACTTTTTTTTAGTTCATCTATCCAAGGAGACAGAGTGAAAGTGGCTCTGAAGGTACCTAGAGTGTTCAAATGAGGGATCTCTGTGCCGTAAAAACTCTGTCTTTCAGTTTTTCAAACTAGACTGAAAACAAAGGCAGACGTGGAAGGTACAAAATATTTTACAAATGGTAAAAGAAAAAAATTATGTGCAGTTGGCATGTCTTTATAAACCTAATTGGTTGTGTTTTCTTGAAGTAGAACAGTGAATTGTTATTTAGGTTTGTGTAAAGTGTTATTCTTTTGATTGGCTGATCTGAGCTTAATTTTTTCTGAATAAATTCCACTTACAATTTTCATGTTATAATGAGTTTGACATTTGACAATGTATAAAATAGAATTCTTTTCAGCAGTTTCATACTTGTCAGTTGGATTTTTACTAATGGTCCCTTCAGTTAAGTCCTGGTGTTTTCACAAAGTTGAAGTCCAAACTGCTTCCTTAATTTCCTGTTTAGTTTTTGCCTAACAATATTTCTGTTCATTTCTGTATTACATAACCCTTAATGTGCAGATAGGCAGCATTAATTGGAGACAGAGATGGAAACAATATTCTCTCAATAATTCTCAAGGTTAGGAGAGAAGGGTTGTGTCAGTAAATGAAGAAAAATTATGAAACAACATTTTAGAGAGGACTAATATGCAACAAGACTTGTGCAGTTTGGATGGAATGTATTTGTCAGTCTGTGTTTGTACTCCACCACAAAATCTAACAACCACTTTTGTATTAGAAAGGGATTTTCCATACTATATTTCAAATTAGCCTCATATTTAATTCTTAGTAATTTGTAGCAAACAGAAGACCTGATTAATCAATTAGCTTTAAGGCAGAAAAACTAATGCCAGCTGCTTTATTTGTTCAGAGTTTAAAATTAAATATAAATTAATATTAATCCTACTAATAAACTGCTAATGTAAGTATTTAAATCATGAATCAGAATCAAAAGTCATCATAATGTGCCTTCTTTTTTAGTAAGAATCTGGAAGGTATACTGCTACAAGATTTAATTACAAATGTGTCAGAAAATTATTTACATTTGCTTAAAATAGTATAGCAGATATGGGTGTCTATGCATGCAAATTTTGGGTTAGAATTTCAGTTTGAGAACTTGAACTCATAGTATCCTTGTATGCAGGCACAAGAGCAAAAATAAATTTCGTGCTATCACATATGCTGAAGACACATCCCTTGACACAGATTTTGGGTCTAGCCCAGAACCGGTTTTAATGATTTTAATGAATTCTGAAAATGAAAGATTAAAACTGTTAATTTTTTCACTGATATTTAGAAATGTAGAGAGACAGGAATAGCTGTTTTTTTTCTGGAAATATTTTACAACCTGAGGTTTATATGAAGCTGGTAATTTAAGATAGTAATGAAAAATAGGTGTTATTCATTTATGTTTTATTCATTTTCTGTAGTTACAACATCTTAGTCTTCGATTTAATACCAATTCTGAAAGCAATAACTTGATGAAATATAACAAGGGAAAGTGTAGAGTCCTGCATCTGGGCAGGAACAACCCCAGGTTCACCCCCTTCAAAGATAAGGAAAGTAGGTGGAGCAAGAGACACACCCCACCCTGGTTTAACTGAGAGTTCTAAGTCTGCTCAAAACCAAAAAGGAAGTGTACCAGAGATGGAAAAGCAGACAAATACCAGTTGAGAACTGCAAGGATATTTTCAGAGTGTGCAGAGGTGCAGTTAGAAAAGAAAAGCTAAGCTCTAATTGAAATTGGCCACAGATGTCAGAAACTACAAGAAAGGGTTCTTCACATATGTAAACAAGCAGAAACAGAGGAAAATATTGGCTCTCTGTTATCCAGGAGAGATGAATTAGTCACCAACAATGCTGAAAGGCAGAGACACTTTTCTTCACCTAACAATTTCTTCATCTTTGTTGTTACCATCGTTTGACCCCAGGTGTTGGGAACAAAAATCCAGGTTGATTCAAACACAGACCTACCATCAGTGAAGGAAGTTAGTGTGTGAACTGTGGCAGAGGCTTGACTCCTGCAGATCAATGGGAACTGACGTTAACCACCCAATGGTGTTGTGAAAGCTGGCTGAAGTCCTTGTAAGGCTGCTCTCTACAATCTTTGATAAGTCATGGACATAAAGGGAAGTCCCAGAAGACTGGTTAATGTCACTCCCATCTACAAGAAGGTCTTAAAGGAAGATCCAGGAAATTACAGGCCCATGGTTCTTACTTCAATCCCTGGGAAAGTTATGCAGTAAACCCTCCTGGGGGTCTAAGGCAAGTCAAATGAAGCAGATGCTGAGGAAAAGCTATCATGGATTCACCAAGGGCAGATCACACTTGACGAATCTGATCAGTTTCTAAGACAGTACTAATCTGCTCAGTTGATGTCGGGCAGGTAGTGAACGTTGTCCCCTTAGATTTGTCCAAGATTTTTGATACAGTTTCCCACAGTCTCCTCCTAGAGAAGCTGATGCATTATGGTCTAGACAAGTTATCTGTGCAGTGGGGTATGAGGGTGGCGGGGAACTGGCTGACCAGCTGCACCCAGAGGGCAGTGGTAAAGGTTTCTTTTCCAACTGACAACCTGTCACCGCTGGGGTCCCCCAGGGATCGATAGTGGGCACAAAGTTGTTCAATGTCTTCATAAGCGATCTGGAAGGTGGCATCCAGTGTACCCTGATGAAGTGTGCTGGTAATACTAAACTGATTGAGGAAGTGGACACTTTGGAAGAGAGAGCCATCTTGAAGGATGACCTGGATAGGCTGGAAGAGTGGGCTAACAGGAGCCTGATGAAGTTCAACAAGGACGACTGTGAGGTCTTGAACATGGGAAAACACAACCCAGGAGTGCAGCACAGGCTGGAATCATTGGTGGAGCAGCTCTGTGGAAAGGGACCTGATGGACAGCAAGCTCAATATGAGTGAACAGTGTGCTGCTGCTGTAAAGAAAGCCAGCAAGATGATGGATTCCATCAACAAAACCATTGCCACCAGAGATAAAGAAGTCATTGTCACACTCTACTCAGAACTTGTCAGGCCACACCTGGAAAACTGCATTCAGTTTTTGTCCCCACTATGCAATAGAGATGTGGACAGGGTAGAGAGGGTCCAGAGAAGAACCACAAGAGATGGTCCAAGGACTGGGAAGCCGTGAGAGGAAAGACTGAGAAAACTGGGTTTGTTCATCTTTGAGAAAAGAAAGCTTAAGGGAGACCTTATCACCATGTTTCCAGTATTTAATATGTGGCTACAAAGAAGATGGAGACTCCGTTTTTACAAGGAGTCAAATGGAAAAGACAAGGGGTGATGGGCACAAGTTACTGTTGGGGTGATTCCGATCGGATACAGGAAGGAAATTTTTCACAGGCCTTGTACTGTAGGCATCTCTAGGATCTGGGATTCAGACTAGCTAAGCTCCCTTCTGATGGGAGATGACTAAGTGAGCAGAAGTTGTTCATTAAAAGAGACAAAGATATCTTATTTACAGTATTTATCCTGTTTGAAATGCTGCAACCAAGTGTTGCCACTAGAAGAGCTAGGATAACAAGTACACAGGAGAAATTTCTGTGTTCTCACTCTTCTGGGAGAAAGAGAACTGAATTCTCAGGGTTTAATCCAGTGATTGTCTCATGATAAATTCTTAAAATATCTTAACAACATTTGTAAGAGCTTGATTTCCCATTTCCCTGATGACAAGGTTCATAAGGTCTGGTTACGACTCCAGGACTTCTTGACTCTGGGATCTGTTGTTACAAGATGATGCAGCTCCCTACTTAGATTCCAGAACCTGGCTTGTAACTGTAGCTTTTGACCTGTAAGTAAAAGTGTAAATAGAAGATGAGAGACAGGGCAAGTCTCCTTATGTCGAAACTTTCAGTCTTCTGGGGCTTCTTTAACAAGTACATTATTATGAGCAGCAATTCCTTCAGATCTGGCCTCATACTCTCAGTGAAAATATCTGCTCATCCTCCTTAATGTCATGACAACGGTGGGTATCTATTGTGTTCTGGATACCCTAACACCCACAAGCAACTTAGGCTTCTGTGCAGCCACCTTAGTTTGCCAGTGTGCTGAAAGATTATTTTTGGATTACAGATTTTTGTCTTAGTTCTCTGTTAGGCAAACAGTCAGAGCTTTAGGCAGAGCTTTAAAACATCTCTGTTACCATCATATTTTTGACAGGAGAAACTGAAATCTTTGGATGCTTCATGTGGGAATTGAGAATTACACCACCATTAAGTGAAACTATCTTCACATATTAGGAAAACTATGCAGGAAAATTGAGGATCTCTATTTTGGCAACTCACATAAACGTCAGGTCTGAGAAAGATGAGCATGAGGATGCTCAGTTCAAGACCTTTGATCTCTAAGGGGAAGCTTTTACCTTTTTTTTTTTCAAGCCTGACTCGTGCTTTTATGATCTGAAATGACAGAAGTGTGAAGTTCATTTGTTTGTTTTTAGAGCTTTAAGAATAGGAAAGGGCAAACACCTTTGGGTGAATCTTACAGAAACTGAACCAAGAGAGAGATTCAGGGAAAAGTTCGCTGGATCAAACCGTAGAGGAAGGTGCTCAAATCAGTGAGCAATGATGATGGGTTTGGAATGATTGAAACAGTAGCAAGTCAAGAAACAGAGCATTGTTTTGTGTAAAGAAACCAGAATGCCTCATACACCTCTTGGGAACACGCACAGTTAAGCTACCACTGAAAAACAGAGTCACTGTCTTTGAACCTGTAGTTATGAGAGCAACAAAACCAAAATTAAATTACCAAAAATCTCACAGAAGGCCACAGTAGTCATATGTAATTTCACTGAGGCTGAGTACCACAACACCAAGCTTAATTAAGTGGTTGAGACACAGGGAGAACTTTTAGCAAGCCCTCAATATGCTTTTAACTTCCTGGGTTTGGCAATCCAAGCATAAATCAGGGATTACTGAGTATTACAAGGAAATCTAATTGAGCGTGACAACAGAGTTTGAATAAATAGTAAATAGTCTTTTTCATGTATGTGCACAACCTGAGAATTTATTATCTCTTCCTTATGTTCTTCAGGGCTTCTACTAAGCTGCAAAGTGGAAAACAGTTGATCAGAAGCAAGGACTTTATAACATGAAAGATGTGTAGCTAGGACATCATGTACATGCAGAAGTTAAACAAAATAACTAACAGATGCCTACCTATTTTATCACCAAATACATCCTACCCTAAAAAAACACAGAAAGCAGTTAACGTCCTGATTTGTACAGTTTTGAAAGATAGATTTTTTTTACCAACAGCTTAGTCATTCAGTAATGAGCTTTCTGATGCCAGATCTGTTAAGTCAGTGCAAGTCTGGCAAGATCACTCTTGAGGGTAGGAAAGACCATACCAATAAGCATTAACATGTGAGGCTGACATGATCTTATTCCACTCCTCCTCACCCCCGCCTTTATCATTATAGTTCAGCCTGTAAAATATAATAATTTTAGAAGTGGATCTATTGTTACACAGGTGAAAGAAGGTTAGTTTACAAGCTGCAAAACTAGGAACAATAATAGTTTGCCAGTATTAAAACCACTGGTCTACTTTTGAGTTCTGTAAATACCTGGAGCTGGTTTGATTTTGACCAAGGAAATGGTACTTTATAACTGGACTATAAAAATCTATAAAGTAGGCACCTTATATGTAGCAGTTTATAAGAAGTCTGGAGACAACCACAAAATTCTGGAAATTCAGCCTAAACCACTGATATAGGATACAAGAGGTGGCAGTCCATACACGTTAAATGTCAAATTAACATATTTTCATGCTTTCATCTCTTTTTTTAACATTTTTGAAATGCTCAAGAAAGTGTGTGAAAATTCTTGGTTTATGTGCTCTTACTGCAACAATTTGAAGAGTAACCAAGAGATTTCTTCATAAATCTTACAGATTATGAATGGCAACCCAGTATGCTACCTTTTTTTTTTTTAATCATCATGGGCTTTAGATATTTGTAATAATTTATTTTGAAAGATTTTTGTTTTTTTATTATACTTAGTGAATCAATTTTGTACTGTGATGGTCAGAATGCAGGCTATGGGGGGGGGGGGGAATGCTACTAAAACCTAAGAACAACTGAAACATTGGAAGATGTAATTTTCTTTATTCAGTATTTTTCTACATTTTACAACTTCTTTTTAAACATTGATGTGTATAATATTTGTAGCTTAATTACACATTTCAGAGAATTTATTATATTGTTCTGTCTGGAGTACTTTAAAGACTGCTTTATCACAAAACTGATGTACAATTGCAGAATAATGCCAAGCTAAGGAATGCCAATGATTAGACTTATTCTACAGCATGGTGAAATCATCATATTTTCTCTTATGTTCTTGTTTACTTTTTTTATGATGTGAGAAAGCAGAGCTTTTATCTACGATTTATGCATGTATTTGCACCTTTCTTCTCCGTCTTTCTCCTACATACACCAGATTATGCACCTTAACTGGATGGTGCCAGTATCCTAATGTTTAGTATTTCTAAAATCTAATCTTTTTAAGGAAATGATAGGCATAAAAATTTTTGTTAACATAAAATATCAAGCTGTTTCAAAACCACTGAATTCCTTCCCCTCAGGAAAGCAATATAGTCTGGTGATTAAAAACTACAGCAGCTGTTAGATGGCACAAGCGCTAGTCATTGTGTTGTCATAACACTAATAATGAAATGTTTGGGTGACTGTGTCATCAGTCAGTGTAACAATGTACCCTGTGATATGCAAAGCTTGATATTAGAAGGTTATTTGTTTTGAGAGACATCACATGTTAATGGTAGCAGGAAATAGATATGCATGTAATTAGTAATACAAAACTAAGAAGCAACACCTCCCAAGAAAAAAAAAAAGGAAAGAAAAAGAGAGAGACCCTCTGTCGTGGGTTTAAACCCAGTCAGGTAACTTGTTCACTCACTCCCAGTGAGTGGTGCCGAGCTGACAACAATCGAGGTCTGTGTCCGTCTCCACCCCCCCGCACCGGGGCTCTCCCCTTCCCTGCTCCCGGAGGAACGGGGAGGAGGATCGAGAGAGTGCAACTGCTACGGGTTGAGACAAGAACAGTCCAGCAACAAATCACCACCGCTACTATCAGCTAAAACAATGATAAGGGAAAATAACAAGGGAAGAGAATACGATACCACCGGCCAAGAAAACGAGTTCCACCCGGAAGCCCGTGTACTTCCGGGTAACTCCCAGTTACCCCTCACCCCGGGCATGATGTGCTGTGGTATGGAATACCTCCCCGGCTAGCCCGGGTCAGGCGCCCCATCTCTGCTTCCTCACAGCTTCCCCTCCTCCCTGGCAGAGCATGAGCCTCACAGAGTCCTTGGTCAGGGTAAACATCACTTAGCAACAATCGAAAACATCAGCTTCACCAACACTGTTCTCAAGCTGGAAGTCAAAACACAGCACTGCACCAGTTAACACAAAGGAAAAACATGACTGCTACTGCGGAACCCAGGACATTATCCACCCCTTATTCCATACCATTCACGTCGTGCTCAGATCCCACATTTTCAATACACCATCGCTCTCCCACATATATACATCCATATACATACAGACCAAGAGGAAAAAATCATTATCAGAGTGCATGGACCAATCCCTATAATGCTGCCGAGTCCATTAGGTCCATGATGTTCAAAGTTCATTCTCTGTTGGGATGATGGCTGGAGGGAAGTCAGGGCCAGTCGCTGGTGACCTGGAGACATCTAGTTGATGGGCTATAAAAGCATTACACAGCAGGCAACAGCATACAATTGAGTTCACTGGCTGTTTTCCCCTAAAATCAAATCCCCTTGGGGTATACATCGGACTTCCCCATCTTCCCGCATTACCCACCAAGTATATCCAGGTCCCTGAGCAAAAGCAATCCCACGAGTGGGTTTGCCTTTACCTGAAGCAGGAATAACCCAGACTGTCTTCCCCAGCAAACTCTTCATAGGCACCACGGGAACTTTGTCCCCCTCTACAATATGTAAAAGTTCTGACTGGGCTGGGCCAGCCCTGTTGGCAGATCCTCTGGTGTTGACCAACCAGGTGGCCTTTGGTAAGTGTGTATCCCAATGCTTGAATGTTCCCCCACCCATTGCTCTCAGTGTAGTTTTTAACAGCCCATTGTACCGTTCGATTTTCCCAGAGGCTGGTGCATGGTAGGGGATGTGATATACCCACTCAATGCCATGCTCTTTGGCCCAAATATCTATAAGGTTATTCCGGAAATGAGTCCCATTGTCTGACTCAATTCTCTCTGGGGTGCCGTGTCGCCACAAAATCTGTTTCTCAAGGCCCAGGATGGTGTTCCGGGCAGTGGCATGGGGCACAGCGTATGTTTCCAGCCACCCGGTGGTTGCTTCCACCATGGTAAGCACATGGCGCTTCCCTTGGCGGGTTGGTGGCAGTGTGATATAGTCAATCTGCCAGGCCTCCCCATATTTATACTTCAACCATCGTCCTCCATACCAAAGAGGCTTTAACCGCTTGGCTTGTTTAATTGCAGCACATGTTTCACACTCATGAATAACCTGGGCAATAGTGTCCATTGTTAAGTCCACCCCTCGGTCACGGGCCCATCTATATGTTACATCTCTGCCCTGATGGCCTGAAGTGTCATGGGCCCACCGGGCCAAAAATAATTCACCTTTAGGTTGCCAATCTAAGTCCATCTGAGCCACTTCAATCTTAGCCGCTTTATCCACTTGTTGGTTGTTCTGGTGTTCCTCAGTGGCCCGACTCTTGGGTACATGGGCATCTACATGACGTACCTTCACCACCAGGTTCTGCACCCTGGCAGCAATATCTTTCCACAGTGCAGCAGCCCAGATGGGTTTACCTCTGTGTTGCCAGTTGCTCTGCTTCCATTGCTTCAACCACCCCCACAGGGCATTTGCCACCATCCATGAGTCAGTATAAAGTACTGGCCACTTTTCTCGTTCAGCAATGTCCAGGCCAGCTGGATGGCTTTCACCTCGGCAAACTGACTTGATTCACCCTCTCCTTCAGCAGTTTCTGCAACTTGTCGTCCAGGACTCCATACAGCTGCCTTCCATCTCCGATGCTTTCCCACAATACGGCAAGAGCCATCAGTAAACAAGGCATACTGCTTTTCACTTTCTGAGAGTTTATTATATGGTGGGGCCTCTTCAGCGCGCATCACCTCCTCCTCTGGTGACATTCCGAAATCTTTGCCCTCTGGCCAGTCCATGATGACTTCTAGAATGCCTGGACGACTGGGATTTCCTATTCGAGTTCGTTGTGTAATTAGTGCAGCCCATTTACTCCATGTAGCATCAGTTGCATGATGTGTAGAGGAGACCCTGCCTTTGAACATCCAGCCAAGCACGGGCAGCCGGGGTGCCAGGAGGAGCTGTGCTTCAGTGCCAATCACTTCCGAAGCAGCTCGAACCCCTTCATAGGCTGCCAGTATCTCTTTCTCAGTTGGGACATAGCTAGCCTCAGATCCTTTATATCCCCGACTCCAAAAGCCGAGGGGTCGACCTCGAGTCTCCCCTGGAGCTTTCTGCCAGAGGCTCCAGGTAGGACCGTTCTCCCCAGCTGCAGTGTACAGTACATTTTTTACATCTGGTCCAGTCCGGACTGGTCCAAGGGTTACTGCATGAACTATCTTGCGTTTAATTTGCTCAAAGGCTTGTTGCTGCTCAGGGCCCCATTTAAAATCGTTCTTCTTCCGGGTCACATGATAGAGAGGGCTTACAATCGAACTGTAATTTGGGATGTGCATTCTCCAGAGCCCCACAGCACCCAAGAAAGCTTGCGTTTCTTTCTTATTAGTTGGTGGAGACATTGCTGTTATCTTGTTGATCACATCTGTGGGGATCTGTCTACATCCATCTTGCCATTTTATTCCCAAAAATTGAATCTCCTGTGAAGGTCCCTTGACCTTACTCCGTTTTATGGCAACACCGGCTTTCAGCAGGATTTGGATTATTTTCCTCCCTTTCTCAAAGACTTCTTCCACTGTATCACCCCACACAATAATGTCATCAATGTATTGCAGGTGTTCTGGAGCTTGCCCCTGTTCCAGTGCAGTCTGGATCAGCCCATGGCAAATGGTAGGGCTGTGTTTCCACCCCTGGGGCAGTCGGTTCCAAGTGAACTGGACACCCCTCCAAGTAAAAGCAAGCTGTGGCCTGCACTCTGCTGCCAAAGGGATTGAGAAAAATGCATTGGCAATATCAATCGTGGCATACCACTTGGCTGCCTTTGACTCTAGTTCATACTGAAGTTCTAGCATGTCTGGTACGGCAGCACTCAATGGTGGTGTGACTTCATTCAGGCCACGATAGTCTACTGTTAGTCTCCATTCTCCATTAGACTTTCACACTGGCCATATGGGGCTATTAAAGGGCGAGCGGGTCCTGCTGATCACCCCCTGACTCTCCAGTCTACGGATCAGCTGATGGATGGGAATCAGGGAGTCTCGGTTGGTGCGATATTGCCGCCGGTGCACTGTTGTGGTCGCAATTGGCACTTGTTGTTCTTCAACTTTCAGCAACCCCACAGCAGAAGGATCTTCTGAGAGACCAGGCAAGGTGGACAGCTGCTCAATTTCCTCAGTCTCCAAAGCAGCAATACCAAAAGCCCACCGGTACCCTTTTGGGTCTTTGAAGTACCGTCTCTTGAGGTAGTCTATGCCGAGAATGCATGGAGCCTCTGGACCCGTCACAATAGGGTGCTTTTGCCATTCCCTCCCAGTCAGGCTGATTTCAGCCTCCAGCACAGTCAACTCCTGGGATCCTCCTGCTACTCCAGAAATATAGATGGGTTCCACCCCTTGACAGCTTAATGGCATTAGGGTACACTGCGCACCGGTATCTACTAGAGCCTTATACTTCTGTGAGACTGATGTGCCAGGCCATCTGATCCACACAGTCCAGTAAATGCGATTGTCCCCTACCTCCACCTGGCTGGAGGCAGGGCCCCTCTAATGGTCGTCACAGCGTTGGACACTTAAGTCGTGGTGAAAGGGATTATTCTTCATTATCACAGGAGCTGGAGTAAAATCAGCTCTTCCACTCCATCTGGGAAACTGATCACCAGAGACTGAAGCCGTAGCTCTCATGGGACGATCAGTCTTGGCCCTTGTTCCCCTCTTCAGTTCACTCACCCATTCCTCCAAAGCTGAAGTAGGTTTTCCATCCCACTTTGTCATGTCTTCTCCGTGATCCAGCAGGTAAAACCATAGGGTACCCCGTGGCGTATACCTCCTGTATCTCCTCTCTTGAATAATAGGACACCTTTTGTTAATAGCTGAGACGTGTGTTGGTACACGGGAGGAGCTGGATAAATCAGACAGATCGTCCCTCAATTGTTTGATGTCCTGGGACAGCTTTTTCACAGCTGAGATGATGGAAGGGGTGAGGTTGTCTTCGAACTCTCGGAGTTTATGAACCACTTCATCCACTGTTAGTGGTACTATGTCATTCCAGGTTACTGTTGCTAATGAATGGGCATATGACGACGGTGCATTCCGTGTAAGTTTTCGCCACATGGGTCGTGTACATTCAACTTCATCTGGATCTATAGGTGTATCCCCGTTATTCGGCTTGATGTGATAGAGCATCTCTACGATGGCCGATTCCCTCAGAGACTGGATGCCTTTGTCTATAGTAGTCCAGTTGGCCGAACGACTCGTAACATCGTCCTTGTACGGAAACCTTTCTTTCACACCTGCCAAGAGCCGCCTCCAAAGGCTGAGGGACTTTTTCTCTCTTGCAATTGCTTTGTCAATTCCCCCTTCTCTAGCAAGTGATCCCAGCTGCTTGGCTTCTGTACCTTCTAGTTCGTGACCATCAGCCCCATTGTCCCAGCATCGGAGCAACCAGGTGATGATGTGCTCCCCTGGTTGACGGGCAAAATCTTTTCGCATATTCCGCAGCTCGGTTGAGGTCCGAGGTCGAGAAGTTACCTCTTCTTCTTCTTCTTCGGCATGTGATGATGACTCCTGATCAGATTCTGGACCGGGTGGTGAATTCATTGGTTCTTCATCTCGCTTCACCCTTTTTGCCTCCTTTTTGCTTGTTCTCTTGCGTACAGGGGCAACTGATATTGGTACGAATTGGTCCTCTGGTTTGGCTGCAGTGATTATCACTGTGGTTTGAGTAGCGACTGTACTTGTTGCTGGGGGTGGTGTAGCTACTGTGCTTGGAGCTGGGGTAACCGCGCTGTCTGTTGCAGTTGAAGTTTGAGCAGCTGCTGTACTTGCCACTGGGGTAGCTGTGCTGTTCCTTCCAGCCAAAGTTTGAGTAGCGACTGTGCTTGTCGCTGGGGTTGGTGCAGCTGCTGTGCTTGGAGCTGGGGTAACCGCGCTGTCTGTTGCAGTTGAAGTTTGAGCAGCTGCTGTACTTGCCGCTGGGGTAGCTGTGCTGTTCATTGCAGCCAAAGTTTGAGTAGCGACTGTCGCTTTGCCCTCAGATCCGCCAACATTCTTTTCCTTTTGAAGGTGCTGGATAGTGTTGAACAAGGCCCTGTAAGCATAGGCCAAGCCCCAGCACGTTGCCGTGATTTGTCCATCTCTGGTATGGCCAGAATGACCACACACCTCATTTAAGTGTTTTACTAATTCTTCTGGATTTTGCAGTTGTTTGGTAGTGAAATTCCAAAGTACTGGAGGGGCCCACTGACCTAGATACTTGCCCATACTATCCCACACACCCTGCCACTCATGGCTGTCCAGCCTCAGGGAAAATCTCTCGGTCCTCCTACATTGTCGTTTGACTCCAGACAAGACCCAAACCTGACTCTGCTTAACTCTTGAAATCAGTAGTGGGCAAAACACAGTCTGTATGCGTGCTAGCATGGTGATTCCCATCACGATCAGCAAACAAGTCCCAACGGCATTAAAAGGCCATTCAAAAAATTCAAAACTCTCAAATGTAAATGGTCTGGGGGGACGGCTAGGAGGGTAAAAGGATGTCTCCTTCACAGGTTGAGCACCTGAGAAGGAGAAAAAAGATGTGTAATTGCTAAGCACCTCCATCATATACCTCCCAAAGTATAAAGGTGGTGACCACACTGGGAACATAAGCCAGATCAGTTTCATGATCAATGATTCTATTGTATTACAAGTCATTACCATAAAGTACAATGGGATAAAAACCTTAGCCCAAGCCCCACACTTGAAAAACACTAATACAGCAAATATGGGATGGATGTAAGATATGATATACTGAAACTGTGAGATCAAGAGGAACAACCTTGAGAGCCAACAAATCAGCATTGTGACGAGTGACTATCAATCCAGTCAGATCTGTTCTTATCTCAACCCCTCGTGCCCCACGTTGGGCGCCAAAAAGAACTGTCGTGGTTTAAACCCAGTCAGGTAACTTGTTCACTCACTCCCAGTGAGTGGTGCCGAGCTGACAACAATCGAGGTCTGCGTTCGTCTCCCCCCCCTCCCCGCACCGGGGCTCTCCCCTTCCCCGCTCCCGGAGGAACGGGGAGGAGGATCGAGAGAGTGCAACTCCTACGGGTTGAGACAAGAACAGTCCAGCAACAAATCACCACCGCTACTATCAGCTAAAACAATGATAAGGGAAAATAACAAGGGAAGAGAATATGATACCACCGGCCAAGAAAGCGAGTTCCACCCGGAAGCCCCTGTCCTCCCGGGTAACTCCCAGTTACCCCTCACCCCGGGCATGACGTGTTGTGGTATGGAATACCTCCCCGGCTAGCCCGGGTCAGGCGCCCTGTCTCTGCTTCCTCACAGCTTCCCCTCCTCCCTGGCAGAGCATGAGCCTCACAGAGTCCTTGGTCAGGGTAAACATCACTTAGCAACAACCGAAAACATCGGCTTCACCAACACTGTTCTCAAGCTGGAAGTCAAAACACAGCACTGCACCAGTTAACACAAAGGAAAAACACGACTGCTACTGCTGAACCCAGGACACCCTCCATAAATAAAAAGAAACAAACCACCCTGACTTATGTCATGTTCACATTAACAGTGTTATTTCTCCTGGCTAACTATAGATTCTAATGCAAGTTGGTGGACTAGCTGAGAGCAGAAAGTCTTACTGATGCCATTCCATGGAAAGTTGATCTGTAATTCTAGTCAATGAGAATATATCGATTAGCTGTTGGTTAAACTACTGGTCTTTAACAATAGCGTGTAATTAGAGAAAGGAAAAAATTTTCCCTGGAAGTGGTTTTGGTTTGGGACTTCTTTCCTGATCAATCTGAGAAATGAAAGCAATCCATGTTGTTTCCTGTAAGGGTGACTAAAGAGTTGGCAAGGAAACTTTCAAAAATAGTTCTGACCCATACCCAAAGGCAGTGGTGTCTTCCCTGTTGAGTCTCAACAGGACATTCTTGCTGCAGTCATAACAGTGACTGCAAATCCAGCTCTGACATTTATTTTGGTATGTGATCACTGTTGAGGAGACAGTTATGAAAAATCTGAAGTCTCGTATTAATTACAGAGGTTCTTCTCCTCATAGAAGATTTATTTATTGATATATTTACCTACAAAAGAACAAGCAACCATACTGTTCAGGTCAAACATCTAACACCTTCAGGAAGCCAACATGACTAATAAAAACAAGTTGTTATTTATTTTAGACTTCAGGCTTACACCAGTGTTGTGGTTTAAGCCAAGCCGGCAACTCAGAACCATGCAGCCGCTCATTCACTCCCAGAGGGACAGGGAGAAGGATCTAAAGAAAGCAAATCCTGTGGGCTGAGATAAGAACAGTCGAGTAACTAAGGTATAACACAAAACTACTGCTACTACAACCAATAATAATAATGATAACCGAAACAACATCAGGAGAGAATACAACTGCTCACCACCTTCTCACATGTACCCAGACAGACCTGAGCAGCAGTCTGGGACCCAGGTAACTCCCACCAGTTTATATACTAGGCATGACATGCTGCGGTATGGAATAACCCTTTGGCTAGTTTGGGTCAGGTGTCCTGTCT
This sequence comes from Pezoporus occidentalis, assembly GCF_034315485.1. Taxonomy (NCBI): domain Eukaryota; kingdom Metazoa; phylum Chordata; class Aves; order Psittaciformes; family Psittacidae; genus Pezoporus; species Pezoporus occidentalis. The sequence continues at coordinate 106,458 of NW_026915159.1, read as the reverse complement.
CTGTTTCCTCCTAGCTGCTTTTGTCCCTCCTCACTGAGGCTGAGAAAGTCCTTAGAGTAAACATTACTTAGCAACAACTAAAAATATCGGTGTTATCAGCATTGTTCTCAGGCTAAAGTCAAAATGACAACACTGCACCAGCTATTAAGGAGAAAAATAACTGCTACAACTGAACCCAGGACAATTAGTTGTTATGTCATGAAAGACCTTCAGTACTAGGCTTCACTGTAGGTACTTCTATATGATACATAATTCAGTAGTGGTTTTACAGCTGTATATATGCGTTTCCTTCTACTTGTATTTTTCTCTTTTATATTTATATAAACATAGATTGTGTACTTCCAAAATATTTTTGCAAACCTTTTTTTAAAAATTTTTATTTGCAATTATCAATAAACAAACTGTTTGTAACTATGTAAAATTATTCCTCGCTCCATTACAAGAACATATAAATTAGAATCACATAACGAATTTCAGAACAATCATCTATACTGGAATGCAAAACAGCTTATCTTCTGATGGGAAGCACTTTTAGGCATCTAACTCATTTTTCTACTTTCCAAAAAAAGTCTTAGGGAAAAAATATTTTAGAGCAAATGCCTTTTGTTTTCCTTCTGTGGGCTTTCAAGGTGTGGTTGATTTATTCAGAGGCAGACTCTAAGTACTTTGGAATAATAAGAGAATATGTGTTATTCATATCCATAGACTAACCTATATGTAAATGGACAGAGTATAAACATTTTAACCTAAGGGTGTTTTTCGTTGTATCATTTTGGACTGTGTAACTGGTAACACTGAACTCTGAAGTGCAGAACATAATATTATCTTTAACGATCTTTTTTCTTTTGAGTCACTTTTTGAGACAACACAACCTAATGGCTCAAGCTGTGGTCTGAGTATTAGAAACTCTGTATTTCTAATCCTGGTTCTGGCCTTCTACCAGAAGGAAAACAGTTTTTTGAGTTTAGCTGTCTTTTGCTTATTAAAATTGCCAATTATATTATCACAAAGCGTTCTTGAAAATACTGCTTAAGGCATATACATGTTTCATTTAAACATGCAAATGATTATAATATATGTATATTTCTACATATATGTGTCTACTTAAAAACATATATTCATATTACAGCATATAGATAAAACTTCTTTACAAATCAAAATGATACTTCCATTGTGAATGTCTGGTAGTGTTTTGTTTTTACACATGTAAGTTTACAGGCTTAGCACTTTTTCATTTTTTTGTTTTCTGAGTCACAGCAGTACCATACGTTAATTAAGATTTTCCTTGAATAGCAGAATGATAACAGGGACAAAAAACTGTATATTGTTCCTGTGTAATTAAGCGATCCTCCCCAGAATTTTGTTGAGGCTGCACAGTAAAACCTGACTTTTCCTTCTCAGTTTTTTATTCTTGAATCTATTGATAAAAAACTATTGTATTTGCCTCTCAGTTGCAGAGATATGGACTAACATAAAGCAGTTAGAGCACAAAAGGCTGCTTATCCCATGGAGAGAACTAAAAAATGAAAGATGCTTCCCTGGTGATGTCCAGCCCTGTGTGCTTCTAGAAGAACATGCTCTTTTGATATTCTGTTGCATGAACAGGGTCAGTAGGATGCTAAATGCTAGAAGAAAACCCTAACGATTACAGCAGAGGAGACAACAGGATGTGTCAGGCCTCTTAAGAATCCATTGCAAAATAGCAGTGGTGAGGTTTCAAAGCTCTGTGTTCTTCCATTTGATATTAATGAGAGTTGCAAGTGCCAGCTCCTTTCAGAAGCAGGTCTCAAAATAGCAAGCGCCTCACTTACTTGTAGACAGAAAACCAGGGTAATGCTGTTGGCATGCAATGAAGAGCAGTAAAACTGTCTCAGGAGTTAGAGATTGTGATCTTTCAGTATCAAAGCCAGGCTGATAAAATGAAAACTGTTGCTTTAAAAATTCTCCATAGAAGAAGGAAAAAGAGGGTCAGGGACTGGCATCATTTTTTCTAGAGACTTTAGATCTCAGAAAATTCATTTGCTCTGATACTTTGAAAGCAGATGTTTCCTTCCTGACAACTATCAGTGTATGTGTTTTTTCAGAGATCTAGTTCCATTTAGAAATTAACATGGTATAAAAGTCCAAAAATAAATGAACCTGAAGAGAGTAAATAAAAGGCTTTTACTCAGGTCTTCTATTTTACTCCTTGTGAATAATTTTTATTTTGATCCTGTTTTGTCAGTTTTACCTGTTTGTACCACTGTAGTCTTCCATGACACAGTAACTTACATTAGCTACTATGAGTAATATCTTCCTTGGTGTGTATCTTCCTTGGTATGTATCTTCCTTTGTATGTAGAAATATACATAAGAACTAAAATCAAAACCAATCAAAATTCTGACAGAATTTAAAGTCTTGAAGTAAGACTCCTAGAAAAGTATTACAAATTAGTATTTGTTGAAACCTGGATTTATAGAATCATTGAATAGAACCATAGAATTTTTAGGGTTGGAAAGGACCTTAAGATCATCTAGTTCCAACTCCCCTGCCATGGGCAGGGACATCTCACACTAAACCATGACACCCAAGGCTTCATCCAACCCAGCCTTGAACAGTGCTACGGATGGAGCATTCACAACTTCCCTGTGCAACCCATTCCAGTGCCTCACCACCCTCACAGGAAAGAAGTTCCTCCTTACATCCAACCTAAACTGCCCCTGTTTAAGTTTTAACCCATTACCCCTTGTCCTATTACTACAGTCCGTAGTGAAGAGGCCCTCTCCAGCGCCCTTGTAAGCCCTCTTCAGATACTGGAAGGCTGCTATGAGGTCTCCATGCAGCCTTCTCTTCTCCTGGCTCAACAGACCCAACTTTGTCAGCTTGTCTTCATACAGGAGGTGCTCCAGTGACCTGATCATCCTCGTGGCCCTTCTCTGGACTTGTTCCAACAGTTCCATGTCCTTTTTATGTTGAGGACACCAGAACTGCACACAATACTTCAAGTGAGGTCTCACAAGAGCAGAATAGAGGGGGCAGGATCACCTCCTTTGACCTGCTGGTCACGCTCCTTTTGATGCACCCCAGGATACAGCTGGCTTTCTGGGCTGCAAGCGCACACTGCCAGCTCATGTTCATTTTCTCATTGACCAACACCCCCAAGTCCTTCTCTTCAGGGCTGCTCTGAATCTCTTCTCTGCCCAACCTGTAGCTGTGCCTGGGATTGCTCTGACCCAGGTGTAGGACCTTGCACATGGCATGGTTAAACTTCATAAGGTTGGCATCAGCCCACCTCACAGGCATGTCAAGGTCCCTCTGGATCCCATTCCTTCATTCCAGTGTATCAACCAAATCACACAACTTGGTGTCATCGGCAAACTTGCTGAGGGCGCACTCAGCCCCACTGTCCATGTCACCAACAAAGATGTTGAACAAGACCGGTCCCAACACCGATCCCTGAGAGACACCACTCGTTACTGGTCTCTAGCCAGACATTAAGCCATTGACCACAACTCTTTATGCGTGGCCAACCAGCCACTTCTTATCCACAGAGTGGTCCACCTATCAAATTGATGTCTCTCCAATTTAGAGACAAGGATGTCATGTGGGACAGTGTCAAACACTGCACAAGTCCAGGTAGATGATGTCAGCTGCTCTGTCCCTGTCCATCATCTCCAAAGCCCCATCCTAGAAGGCCACCAAATTTGTCAGACAGGATTTCCCCTTAGTGAAACCGTGCTGGCTGTCACCAAGCACCTTGTTGTTTTCCATGTGCGTTAACATGCCTTCCAAGAGAATTTGCTCCAAGATTTTGCCAGTCACAGAGGTGAGACTGACTGGTCTGAGGTTCCCTGGGTCATCCATTTTTCCCTTCTTGAAAATGGGGGTTATATTTCCCGTTTTCCAGTCATCGGGAACTTCACCTGACTGCCATGATTTTTCAAATATGATGGCCAGTGGCTTAGCAACTTCATTTACCAGCTCCTGCAGGACCCACAGATGGATTTCATCGGGTCCCATGGACTTGTGCATGTTCAGGTTTTTAAGATGATCTCGAACCAGATCCTCTCCTACAGTGGGCCTCAGGTCTTCATTCTCACAGTCCCTGAATCTGCCTTCCAAGACATGGGCAGTGTGGTCAGAACCTTTGCCAGTGAAGACTGAGGCAAAGAAGTAACTCAGAACCTCAGCTTTCTCTAAATCCTGGGTAACCAGTTCTCCCAATAGCTTCCAGAGTGGGCCCACATTGCCCCTAGTCTGTCTTTTATTTGCAGTGTAATTACAGAATCCCTCCCTGTTATCCTTAACATCCCTAGCCAAGTTTAATTCTAACTGCGCCTTAGTTTTCCTAACATGGTCCCTAGCTTCCCAGACAACATCCCTGTATTATTCCCAGGCTGCCTGTCCTTGCTTCCACCTTTTATAATCCTCTTTTTTCTTCTAAGTTTCCTCAGCAACTTCTTACCCATCCATGGATGTCTCCTTGCCCTCCTGCTGCACTTCCTTCTGGTTGGGATGCAACACTCCTGAGCTTGTAGCAGGTGATCCTTGAATATCATCCAACAGTCTTGAACCCCCTTCCCTCTAGAGCTATATCCCATGGAACCTTCCTAAGCAGGTTCCTGAAGAGGCCAAAGTCTGCTCTCTTGAAGTCCAGGGCAGTGAGCCTGCTGTGCGCTCTTCTCACTGTCCTGAGGATCTCGAACTCGACCATCTCATGATCACTGCAACCAAGGCTGCCCTGGAGCATCACATTTCCAACAAGCCCTTCCCTATTGGTGAGCATGAGGTCAAGCATTGTCAGAGAGAGTGACCGGAATCAAGAGAACAACTCAATATGAGTTATGCTTCTTGTTGATTTTATACAAATCCTTAACCCCTTATATACTATTTCTTACATGCACTTACAGTGATTTGGCATATCATAATTGGATACATGTTTTGAAGACCCTTAGTGACTAACATATAATTGGTTAAACACAGGTGTGAGAACTCGACCTCGAAAGCTTGCCAACAGTCCACAGTTCTCATTAACTCAGTGAATTCCAGCCTCTTGTCTTGCTTGCTTAAGCTTCTTCGGGCCTCTCATGGCTTGCTGTATCTTTCAGGATTATTCAGATTTTATGTACCAATGATGCATTCTCCTGTGAGAACACTGTCTCCACAAAGCATGGCACCTCTCCTTGTCGACTCCTCTATTACTTGCGGAAGGAAGTTGTCTTCCACACAATCAAGGAACCTCCTGGACTGCTTGTACCGAGCTGTACCGTCCCTCCAACAGATATCAGGGTGGTTGAAATTCTCCATGAGAATAAGGGCCTGTGAATGTGGGGCTTTTCCTATCTGTCTATAGAGTGCTTCATCCACAGAGTTCTCTTGATCAGATGGTCTGTAACAGATCCCTACAGTAATGTCTCCCATTGCTGTTCTCCCTTTAACCCTGACCCACAAACTCTCTGTTGACTGCACACCTGTCCCCAGACAGAGTTCCATACTCTCCAGCCTATCCCTAACATAAAGGGCAACTCCCCCTCCCCACCTGCCAGGCCTGTCTTTTCTAAAGAGCCAGTAACCTTCCATTCCAACACTCCAGTCATAGGAGCCACCCACCATGCTTCTGTAATACTAATGATATCATATCCCCACAGGCTTGCACATATCTCTAATTCCTCTTGTTTGTTCCCCATGCTATGGGTGTTTGTATAGAGGCATCTGAGCTAAGTTCCAAATGAAGCTGGCTCATTGGCTGGAGCGCCTGGAATATCTCTGCATCATTCCAAGCATTTATTATAGGTGCTGGCAACTGACTGGGTGTGCTGGGATGGAATGGTGCCCCTCTCCCCAACATGCATAGTTGATCTAGATTAGATTTAGCTTATATCTAGTTTAGATTTATTAACTTGTATCTCTGTTTACAACCCCCACTCTCTCCTAGTTGCAAAAGGTGCAATCAGCACAAAATCAGTGTCTGCTATTTTGTTTAGCGCGTGATTTGACCTCTGTGCTCAGGTCAATATATTTCAAGGAGGGCTCTGATGTTCCATACGCCAAGTGAAATATTTTGATGCACAAATATTTATGACTTCATCTGGCTTTTTTTTTTTCTTAAAGGTTTGTAAATACTGTAACTCTTCCCTAAAGAAAACAAGCTCTGGAGCAGTTACTGCCATATGCAACCCAGTTACAAACCCATCTCTATATGTCTTCATTTTTGTGTTTCTGAATTCTTTCTTGCAGGCTATATATGTAACCATTACTGCTTATCTTTAATAAATTATCTTACTTTGAAACTACCAGCAAGTTTCCTGTTTGATGTGGTTGACAAAACATAAGAAGGAAAAAGTAAATTTAAATTCCAACCTTATTATTGTATAAATATTTGTGCTTTTTACAGGATTTTTATTTTAATTTTATAAAGCTGAAATAAACATCTCTTTGGATAAGAGAGAAAATTGGCAACCGTATTCCTTGGGGACAGCAAATAAAAACATTTTTATGTAAGAGAGAAAAGGATTCAAATTTTAAAATGCCTCCAGAAACCTCTGTTCTGCCTACAAGTTTAGTCCCTGCACTGCAATTCTCTAATGAAAAATAATGAATTTTACAAGCACTTCTACCTCCAACAAAAAATCCCTAATGGAAAAGAAACAAATATCAATGTAATCCTTCCTGTTAGTCATGTGTTCAAGTGAACACTCTTCACCTGTGATAAGGTCCTCACAAGTGTTTAGTATTCACTGAGATAAACCACTTTTCTCCCCACATCTCCAAACTACTACTTTGGTCATTTCAAATCCCTAGCTGAAAACCTTAAAGCACGTGATGAACATAGTAACTACTTCTTTTTTACATTACACCTGAAGGAAGTTCAGAGTCACACCTCTTTCAGTTTCTTTCAAACAATTATATGTTCCCAGTTTTCATTTTGATCAGGGATGTCAGGTGTAGTAATTGTGTTCTTCCCTTTCACTGGTCTTAATAGCTTTGCATCACTGAGATGCTGGCTATGCTGTAGAAAACTAAAAGTGAAGCTCATACCCCATGTATTTGTTGTTTAATTGATGAAACCTGTGAACACCAATCATGTAACTTTTTTGTTTTCACCTATATTTTATATAATGACTATTCGCACTTATCTGCAAGTGCACATTTTAAGGAGGATTTTATAAAAGAAACACACTTTATATAAACCTGAAAGAACAGCAATTATGCTACAGGAAAATTTAATTTGTTTTGCAAAGTTTGACCATGGATTAGTAAAAATGTTGCTGAGCGAAGAAATTTGAAATACTGCAAGTTTAGTTTGCATAGGTATTAGGTGCTTACTCAAAGCTCGCTTGGTACATCATTCAGTAAGTCCAACCCAGAAAATAAATTCAATGTGCAATTTTACTGACAAGTCCTATCCTGAAATCAAAATGTAGAGCTAGAGTCGATGAGTACACATATGTGAAAGAGATAGAAGGAATTAAGACGAGATTCCACCCCCTAGAGAGCTGAGCATTAAGGGTCTAAGAAAACCTGATGGGAGGTTGGATTAGTCAGCAGGTGATTTTTACAAATTCAAATTAATTGAACTTTCAGAGGCTCCAGCCACATGACTTTTCCAATTTTGTTACCATATTACTGACATGTATTAGTTTAGTTTTAAAAAAATAATCAGGATCTGTGTTTCATCCTGAATTTCTGCTTTGTCCCAGCCTGGAAGATATGGTTTTGATTTTTTTCTTGAGGGAATCAGATCTCAAGAATGGGACCATGTGTGCAAGGATGCTTTTGAATAGAAGAAATGTAACATTGTCTTGGGGGAGCCAGAAGCAGCACAGGTCCCAAAGCTCAGACATAGTTATAGGTACTCAAATGCTATGTAAGCACATAAATGTGGCATCATTAGTTCACTTTCCACACAACATTGCATGTCTTTCCTCCCCTCTTTCCCTGTACTCTTCCTCTACTCTCAGCCCTGCCATTTTGGTGTCTCTGTTCAACAGAACTTGTAACTCTGGCACATAGGTTGGGCAATTGTTTTGTCTATCTTTAATTATTTTCATGAAAATTGTATAAACAGAAAGAGAAATTATAAACTGTTTATCATAATCTTGTACTTTTGACAATGAAAGGTAAACCTTTTTTAAAAATACATTACATTATTTCTGTGCAAACACAGACAGGCTGAGCCTTTCCAACTTAGTTTCATAAATGTATTCCTTTGGTACAGTTGAGAGAGGTAGAACTGGAGGAAATGAGAAGCTATAAGCACTGTCTTTCCCCCCTTATCTCATCTCATAACTTAAATCAAATTGTGACCATGTTGTTGCTCTCTAATGAGTCTGTATACCATATGCTTACTGCCATCCCTAAATCCTGGCACAATTTATTTGCAGACTGTGAGAGGAAAACAGGTAGCTATCAATTACCCACACCATCCCAGGTTGTACCTCCAAAGACACAGTGGGCTGTCCTGCTTTTGTTTTCTGCAGCTAGGTCTGGAGAACAGGCTTGTTTTATTCTTTTACAGGAAAGAAATGTTGATGTCTAAAGTGCAAATATATTCAAGGACATAAATTTTACATTATTATATGCATAGAGAGGAGATATCAGTAGGTATTGCTTCTTTTTCTTTTTTTTTACTATGTTAATCTTCTGTAGCAAGCTCTACTACTTGTTTTCTGTTCCCATGTTCTCATCTATCACTGAATGAGATGGAAGAGAGGACTTCTGTGGCTATTATTTGGGATACCTATTTCTTAAGGCAGCATCTGAGCATTATTAGTCACACTAGAATGGAACAAGGAAGGAAGGAACAAGGAAGCTTCGCAGAAGATTGGGCAAGCTCCAAATATCACCAATGTGGGCAATAGTCAAAACATTTTGTGAGCTTGATTCCTCACAAACAGAGGTTGTGTGAGTTTAAAGGCTTAAATTTTGAATGTATTCATGCAAATATATGGAATGTGAAGGTACAAATTAGTATTGGAAGGCACTGCTGTATTTTTCTAATAGATTTCAGGTTGCATGTCTGTTTCAATGACTTACAGATACACAAAAGGTGAAGTTTACAAAATATCAGATGAACTATATTGATGAGGGGCAACAGGAAAATACAAAAAGAAGAAAAAATAAAGAAAGAAATATTCAACAAAATACTCTTCTGGGGCTAAAATATTACCATTTTTTTAATTAATGCATAAATCAGGAATGAACTGATTTATTCTTCTTTTTTGGTGTTTTTGTAATTTTTGCACCATATTGATAACATTTTTCATGAGCTCTATATGAAACAATAGACTAAAAAAAAAAAAAATAAAAAAGAAAAAAAAGGCAGCAAACCAACAAAGCAAAACAAAAAAGAGACCTACAGAAACCTTCTACTTTCTGTAGTTGTCTGTACAGGAAATTACTGGTATTTTAGGAACAGGGCTGAAGCAAATTCAGTTTGATTATAGTTCTCATTATACAGAACATTCTGCTATAAAAAGGCTTAAAAATCCCACTTTCTCAAATCAGCTAGAGACCTGAGACAGAAGAAGAATACAGGTTGTATGGAAGAAGAAAGAAGAGTGGAAAATGGGTGAAAGAGAAGATGAAGGGGGGGAAGTGGAAACCAAGGATGAAAGGTCAAACAGTAACTGCTTCTATATATGACTGGAAAGTGAAAAAATAGAAACACTGTAGAGGAAACGTATCAAAAGAAAGGTGCGCAGTAAGGTTAGCTGAGTAGGTGAGTTAGCACATAACTGTATTTTTCACACTTGAAAGAAGATGCACAATAACAGCTAAGGTAAAAGCTACTGAATTGTCTGTAACAGTAACTGTAAAGTAAAAGGATCACTTTTAACATGGTTTTCTTGCCTTTTAGTTCATGGTGGTTTTGGTAAAAGTAAACACACAAAAATCCTTCCATCTTTCTTTTGGCTGTAGGACTAGATCCTGAAGCATTTTCAGCACTTGCTTCAAAATCCTCACCAGAGATATTTTGCCAGCACATCAGCACAATCCTGGAAATTCTGTTTCCTTACTTGGTGTTGTTATACTGCTCAGGTCAGTTCCCATAGCTTACCTCCTCTTTGTATAGAGTAAACATACACAAGAATATAAAACACTTAAATAATTTTGAGGTGTATGGGCAGTTTTGATAAGGGAACTGTTCAATCACCAATATTAACAACTATTGAGCATATGAAAGATATTAAAAGGAAGCTGAGACCCTTGAGAGGTTTTCCTGTCAGGGAGTTCTCACTATTTGTCTTAATTCATACTATGGATGTGTGAATTATATATATTTATTTTTTTTCTGCAAGTTGGATAATAAGATAATAAACCTTTCTGATGTGTTAATGTGTCAGATTGGAATGTGTTAAACTGGGTGATGAGGATCATTTAATAAGATATTTTTTCAGTAGTGAAGTTGAGCTGCCTGAAACAGATAATTTGAAAACACAGTAAAAGCAATGGACCATTAATGATGATGGAATGATGTAACTGAGCTGATTGAATAGGTTTTTGTGAGAGATGGTAATGCAGAGATAGAATTTATACAGATTAGATTGTTTGAGTTCTTAGAGAATATTTTAATTTTTAGGAGATCTCCTTATGATTTTTTCAAGATCTTCTTTGGTATGTTTTGTAAAACACTAAGATAGTATGCACAGCCAGCAAGCAAAATACTGCTTTGCAAAACACAATATTAACTCTAGTCACAAAAACGATGTTAAATATGGTTACTGATTGCTTTTGAAATATGTCTAAATCTTTTCATAATAGCCTAATTTAGTTGGTTAAAACAGCAAAAATAAGTCAGGCTGCATCAACATAATCTCAGTTTAATCCATCTCTCGCATGGTCAATGAAATAGTTTTACTTTTAATTTAAGATTTTATTTAACTTTACTTAAGGAACAGCATTGGTAAGTGTTATATATCTATATAAAAAAAGAATGCACAGCAGTTTTTTCCCAGCCTGTTTCTTCTTATGACAGTTCCATTTCAAGGTGAGGAATTGTTACCCTTATGAAGTTGTGCCAAAAAAAAAAACAACCTTAAAAAATACTTTTAAAGATATTTACCACTTTTTTCCTTCTACAGTGAAACTTTATATTTTCTAAAGAAAAAAAAATGTGAGCCCTATGTATTCTTTCCTTTAGCAGCTTAGGAGAAACAAAGCAAAGCTGTCCTGCTGCAAAAATTCAAATTGGCTCCAGAGGAACATCCTGAGAGCACAGGAATGGCACCAGGGACCCAGCAGCTGTTGTATTTCCTACATGAAAGACAGCAATTTTCCAACCTGATTGTAACCAGGTGGGGGGAGTAGAAAGGAGGCAAAGCTGCTAGTAAGCCAGACACAAGCAATACAACTCCTCAGAGAAAAGTTAAGTTTTGCCACAGGAGGGAGGCATGCTTCCTAGATGCTTTTTAACAGACATTTTACAACTCAGGCTTGGTATGTCTGCCTATTTAGTAGTCTCAATATCATCATCAAGGTGTAAGTCTCCTATTTTGCAGGGGATGCTAGCTTAAACTTTTACTACCATCTATATTCTTCTTTTATCAAATCGATACCAACAAGTAAAATAAAATAAAAAAAATAATACCAACATTTAAACAGACTTAAAATTCTGTTATTTAGAAGATCAAACATTGCTAAGACCTGATTAGAAATTAAGAAGGTGATTGCTGGTTTTTGCTGGGACTTTAACTAACCTGACTACAGAATAAGGCATTCCTGCATTTCAAAATGTTATATCCAAGCAGAAACCAAATGTTTAGACTACCATATGACAATGGCTAAGTCAACCCAGAAACCTTAATGTGGTGGTTAAAACTTCTCATCTAGGTGCAAAGAAAACCAGGACGATCTGGTAGTCCAGAAACATAGACTTCAAACATGAAACAAGTCTTTAGACATTAAAATTTTCTTTAAGAAGGATGTAGAAGATGAAAGGTTTATCAAAGTAAAATCATAAAATATTTTTTACAGAATAAACACATTGACAGACCGTTGGCTTCATAAGCAATTGTGGAGATGTTAGATTTGAAATACTGGTGTAATTAGGTTGTTTTGGGTTTTGCTGTTTTTTCTTTTCTTTTTTTGTGAGTGGAATATCTGAGGGAAGTAATGTATCATGAATTTAGTAAATAATACCTATACTTAGAGACCGGAATTTGAGACTTTCTCATCTCAGAGACTGCTTTGCCTCCACTATAATTAGGTTGTGTTTCATAATATCATGTAAAATGTAACAGTAATAGCTCAACAAAAAGCAACTAACATGTACTACAATAACAAATGGTATGCTACTGTTCCAGTAAAATACATGAGATCTGCTGCTGTTTTACAAAACCCAGGAAAGAAAAAGAAGCAGCACCTGCTCACCAATTTCTTCATTTCTAAATGCACAAATGAAGCTTCTCATGCTTTTCCTGAGAAGAATATGAACAACAAATCCATACTTAGTGTCCAAGCTAGACTTTATTGAAAGCCATGAAAACACTGCCTTTGATGTAACAGCTGTAGATCACAACCTGCAGAATGTAAGAAGTAAGACCCTTCAGATTTGACAGTGAAGGAGACTCACCCATGGATAAATCATAAACAAGTTTTAAAAACTGACTGTAAACCAAATAATTTTTTAACTTTTCTGATTAAAAAGATCAGACAGAGTGACAGCAGCAATACAAATACCCCAGTGTATTTTGTACTATCTCAAACTCACAAGAATTTCTGTCAAGAGCATTCTTACTTATTTAGTAAAAAAAAAATAGACATGATAATACCTTTTGAACTGTCAGATGTAGCTTTGGGCATTGGATGATTCTTTGGCATATCCAGGCATTTTGAAAGAAAAATCAGTCAAATTAAACTACCAAATATGATGATATTAAAAACTGTCTTTACACGAAAACTATTAAAGACTACAAATATTAAAGCATAATCGTGTCCCCCCCCATCCTCCTCCCATATTAAATGCCCATGTTTAAATATCACTGAATCTGCTTACAAATGACATGAGATATTACAATTTACACCTATTAGATAAAGGCCATTAAATTGCTAACTTCTGGGATAATCTTAACTTGTTGAAATAAAATACTACAAAATCAACAAGGAAAGTACTACTATGAAAACAGCACACGTGTTCATAATGGCAGCTATAAGTGCAAAAATGCAAATGGAAGTGTTAATAATATAGCTAGTTAAAGATAGACATGTTTATCTGAGCACAAATGGTGTAGTTTATGATATACTGCATTTATTGAGCACGAAGTGTGAAATGCTTTGTAGGAGCTGATAATATGAAATATGATTAATCAACACACAGCAAGAAAAGCTTCTGCTATATGAAAGTGTCTCCAGTAAAACATTATATAAAGTATGGAAAAAAATAAAAATAAACAGACTTGAATTCAGATTGCTGGGAAGTTAAATAACGACGAAGTAAAAGAAGATTAATAAATGAAGATCAAAGACAAAATTACTGATGTATTGATGAAAACCATCTCAGTAAGGAGACCAAAACAACCATGACTATGAAAACTGATATTTAGCATAACTGAGAGTTTAACACTGCTTTATACTGCTAGGATGAAAGACATGCACCCTGCCAGAGAAAATCAATTTCTCCTAAACCATGTATTTATGGCTCAGAAAAGGTGCTACTTAGAAGAAAAATTGAGTAATCTGAATCTCTCTTACTTTATCATCTGTGCATGGCACTGCAGAAAGATTCAGCTGCACAACTACTCATATATAAAATCCTGTTATACCAAGTATGACTATACATAAGCTGCATGTTCATTTTGGCTTATTTTGCTATATATCTGCTGCTTAAAATAGACTATATCTATAAAAAATCTGCTAATACCACTCTCGCATAAATCGGGATGCTGGTTTTACAGGTTTTGCGAGATGCAAGCAAATGCAAACAAATACTTGGTTTTAACCATCCAACTGATTTTAGATGAATTACTGTGCTTGTACTGAAGATCACATGACTGACTACCAATTTTAAATCAAATTTAACTCAAATCACAGCTTTATAACACAGCAGTAGTCTCTTTGCTTTCAGTAAAGGGGAAGCCTGACAGACTGACTATGCTTCCACACACTTGGAGCAGCCTAAGATTAGACATGGATAAAGAATTGCGCAAGTTCACTTCTGGAAAGTTAGGGACTCCAATAGACACAAAAGGAATTGCTGCAATTAGGTGAACTCCTCAGTATACAGTTCATCATTGTGCAATTATGAAGCTGTTGGATGCCATATTATTTAGTAAGGCATGACTTTCAGTGAGCTTAGAGACTATTTTTTGTGGGCTTACCTGACGAGCCAGAGCTGTGGGCCTTTACACCTGAATGACTGAGCACAAACATGGAAACACCATGGGTCAATGCGGTATCTAAAGACTGGTGAAAACAACCGAGATCAGCTTCTTGCTGGATGTGGAATTGCAAACCCAAAACCTTTCTGAATGCAAGCCAAAAAACTTGAAATGTTAATGCTGTCCTATCAAAACAGGAAAAATTACTCCTCTGATAGCAGCCTCTGGTGAATTTGAAGGAAGAAGGAGTGTCAAAAGGGGCTTTTACAGCTACAAGGGTGAGCAGGATGAAAAAGGCAAAGTAACATTTAATCAGATACATACAGGTGGATCTCACTTAAAGAAGGAAATTGGAACAATTCTATAATTCATGGAAAAAAATCACAGAATCATAGAAGGGTTTGGGCTGGAAGGAACCTTCAAAGGTGATCCATTCCAGCCACCCTGCAATGAGCTGGGAGTCCTTCAACTAGATCAGGTTGCCCAAAATTATATACAGCCTGGCCTTGAACATCTCCTTTCATCACCCCTTCACAAGATTTGCACATTCCTACCTCTTCAGCCTGTCCAAGTCCCTCTGGATCACATCCCTTCCCTCCAGCATGTCAACTGCATCACACAGCTTGGTGTTGTCAGCACACTTGTTGAGGGTGCTCAATTCCCCAGTGTTGCTGAAAAAGATGGGAGTCAACAACACTGGGAGTTTTGAGCAGGATGGATTTGCAGTCCATTTTCTCTTTTTCCTATTTCTGTAAAATTTAAAAAGTATAGTAAGACGTGAGACTTCTATTATCTGCAAAATTGGGTAGAATCAAAAGTTATTATTGAAGGGGAAATACTGATAAACAGTCAGTGGTTAATAATGACTAAGACACCAACCCAAATATAAAAAAGCAGAAACAGGAAAATACTGGAGAATATGTTATATATTGTTCCTTTAACAATATAATAACAAGATGATCTCTGCTGTCACTTCTCTGAAATTCATGTTGCTAAGCTCATTTCACAATAGCTAGTAAATGTTGGAAGTTATTATAGTTTCCAAATGCTTCTAATCGCATTTTCAGATTTTTAAGTCATTTCAACAGCAATATAGTCTTTCCTGAACATTTCTGGAAAACAGCCACAAGAATAATTTTTAAAAAATAACCAGTACTGATAAACACTACAGTTGAATTCAATCTGCATAAATTTATTTAAATCCTAACTAACCATCCTATGTAAAAGATATCTTAGACACCTTTCAGGCTATTTTCCAGACAGATAAGCCAGTTAGTCAAAGATCCAAAGACTTAAATATATTTATGAGAATGTGCCCTTCTGCTCATTTAAGTATTTGTTTCCACAGGCTGAATGATTGTGAAGATAAGTGCAAATAGGGTGACTATAATCAAACGCTTGTGCATAGACAGATTTTATTTGTTCACACAGGCACATTAATGGCAGGAAAAAAATTGGATCTTCAGGTACTATGTCTTATAGATTTTTTTCCTTGTGGGTGGTCTTTCAGGTCTTGAGTTTTAAAGATCCTCCCCCTGAGACAGGATTTTTTAATCAATATCAAAGCATGTTCCAGGGATATGCAGAATAATGTTATCAACTGGTGAGGTCCTGTGTGCCTACACGAACTCAAAAGTAACAAAAAATTTAATAGACGAGCTACCGTCTCAGGTTAGCTTAACCACAGGGTGAAGTGTGCATTTGGGATAACGCACAGCTTGTTTTTGATCTCTGCTCTGATGCCATCACACTGATAGCTTTAGGAGAAGGTTACTATTTGCTCAAGTGCATTTTTATACAGTTAAATAATGATGGGACAGAAATAGATTTTTTTAAAAAAAACAAGGAATGTTCATGTTTGATAGTGGAATGTTTTACTAATTAAACTTACAGAAAGTCTAGCTCTTGTGTTAAGAGCTGAATGGTTTTCTCTCAGGGGTGCTGCAAAATGCCATCTTTGGTGTAAAAAGTATTTGCATTTCTCCTCAAGGCTGCAAAATACTATGGCAGTACTACAGGGGAAGAACAATTAAAAAAGCAGGGTTAGTTGCACAGGCTGACTGTGGTCAAATGGCTGCATTTAGTGATAAATAGCTCCTTATTCCCCCCCCCCATTGTGACTGTTGCAAATATAAAGGCATTATATTCTTTCTTACTTGCTCAGGAAGAAGAAGAGATAGACTCTTTCCTTTAGGAAAAAATCCATTAGGCTTACATCTTAAGAACCAACCACAGTTTAACAGATGTAATGGTTCCTGCATTCTTTGTATGATAGTGCCTCTATAGAACTTAATATTATCTCTCTGCTTCTTTTTCATTCCAGAAATTTAGATGACTTTAGATACAGACTGCCACTCTTTAAATGGAAATGTTAGATCAAGACCTTTAGGATTAACATGAGGAAAATCGAAATTTTAGAAATGTGAGCTGTGCAAGAACGTAGGTGCTTGTATGCACACCATCATGGTTTATTTTTCATGTTAATTAAAAACATTGATTCAGCACTAAATGTACTAAAGCCTCATTATACAAATAAACACCTAGAGCATTCGGGGAATCACCTTCAATTCTTTATAAAATATTTATTGAAGTCAAGTCTTTTCATCTTTATCATTATCAAAGTTGGGTAACGCAGACCAAGTTGTAGGGAACAGGAGTCAGAACCATTAGAGAAAAGGGTTTAATCTCTTCTTTCATATCTGGAGTTATTGTAAAACAACTGCCACCCTACTACTTGTTGTTTTAAGGCCATGTGGAGGCTGAGATGAACTGAGAAAATGACCAGAGTTAGCCTGGCAATCACTTCTAAATCGAATAATATTTATCAGTAATATTCACACGCACACTGCAACATAGATAACTCTTCCCTTTCTTTATACCTGTTGTATGGAGTCTAAGCACAATAGTTTCTTAACTCCAGTCTGAACTCTGTAAGTGTAAGCGATATGTGTTCACTATGTGTTCTTGAACATGTCTTAGCCTGCTTTTGGACCTATAGAACATACCTAGTGAGAGTGTTTTACAGAAGAAGACTTGCCCAGGGAAGCTGTGAGTGCTCCATCCCTGGCGGTGTTCAAGGCCAGGTTGGACAAAGCCTTGGGTATCATGATTTAATGTAAGGTGTCCCTGCCCATGGCAGAAGGGTTGGAACTAGATGATCTTAAGGTCTTTTCCAACCTTAACTATTCTATGATTCTATTCTAAACCTTTCTGATTTTTTTTAACTGAGATTAAAACTAGAACGATAGAAAAGAGTATTAGCAGTATTTTATGTGTATAGCTTCTTTACCAAAGATTTGCAGTAACGCTAGATTTCAAGTATTTTGAAGTGCTACCCAGTTGTCACATTTTCTGTAACATAAAAAATTTAAAGATACCTACATCATGCATACAGCTGGAGTTGCATACAAAAAAATATATAAAAACTAATTTTCAATGGCAAAAGGAGGGAAGTGAAGAATATGCTAATCTTTCAATTGTAGCATTCTTTCTAATGGTTTCCCTGTTAACTTCAGAAAACTAAATATCAATTTTGTGAAATTATCCTGCTAAAATATCATCTCATTATAGCTGAAGGCATCTTTAAAGCAGGTATGTTGATACATCCAAAATCACCATGAGTCTTGTTCCTTTTGTTTTACCTCTTTTTCAAAAATAGTTCTTATGTTTGAAATTTGATTTTTGATGTCTTTTTGAAACACAACTCACAGTACAAATATGCTGTAAAAACAGTACCTGATATATTTCTCATTTCAAGCAAGCACAAGAAAATAAAGAACTGTTATTATTTTGAAGATAAATATCCAAAGAACAAAATGTAGAAACTTGTAGATATTTTGATAATCCTGCAGTAACTTCTCACTAAGTAGCACATGCATCAAACCCCTTCACTTTTTTACAACTTTTTTTCTGAAAGAAGGTTTAAAAATCTTACCTTGTTTTTTCTATGTCCCTGATATTTATTTTTAGATATTTGGAAATCAAACAACTTAGGATAATATTGATACCTTATTGCTGTTCCTACACTATTAGCCACAAAATTCAAGTATTTATTGAACATTCTGTGGTTCATAATATTTTTATTTATTTTTTTTTTTATTTATTATCGATCTGTGGAATAATGTGAGAAAAAGCATGATTAATCAATTGACTTACATGTAAGTCAATGACTTACACTGCAGACTTATTCCAGAATTGACTTTTTTTCATACTAGTGCAAATAAAAAAAAATCTACTGAAGTCAAAAGAGTATCAATGAAGCAAAATTAATGTGTTTTGCAGGAAACTGGACCTCAGAGCATGTAGTGTAAAACTAATATCCTATTACAGTCGTATTATTACTGAATGCCTTTAAAGTAAGTGTGGATGTTGTTACCTTTCATTCTTTATGATAGATCAAGATGTCTGCTATGTAATATATATTGCAAAAGTACTTAGAGTATTGTGGAAAAGCTTGCATAACCACATATCTATTGCTTGTACAGACTGAGATGCTTGCTCTCCAGCTTTTGAAAATAAATCCAGTAGCTTCTAAAACCACTTTCAAGTTGAATGTTTAGAATCTACTCAGTTTTGTTGCCACTTTCAGAGAAAAGAATCATACCAGTGACAACAGTAGTGTAAAATACTATAAACTGACTGTACAGTTAGGAAAAAATGGAAGTAAAGTCTAATCTGTTATGTAACTCTAAAGAAAAAAAAATACAGCCTCTTTATTCCTTAGAATGGCATTTTTTAATATTTACAGATTAACTTTATGCAGAATAATGCCTAGTCATTTCTTCACACAAGATTGCACTCTACTCTAGAAATGTTTTATCACAGTCTTGTTTCGCTTTCTCTTCACCGCTTGACATCTACATTTATTTACCATGTAGAACTAAAACTATTATTACAGAAATTAATTTGTTTAAAAAATTTTCTGTCTATCCCATTTCCTCTCAAAAGACAAGATAGTCTTTATTCCTTTCTTTGAGATTGAAAATTATTTTATTGAAGAAATTGTTTTATTTAATGTAGAATTCAGAAAATGAAACTGCATCACAAACAGCATTCTCATATGACTTCAACACTCAACTGTTTATTCTAATTTTGGAAAAAAAAACAATAAAATGGGAAGGAGAGGGGAAAAAAATCCCACAGACATATTAAAACAAAGAATTATTTCTGGCCTTCATCAAACCAAACATAATTGCCTACCACAAAGCATAGTTTAGAAGTATTGTATACCTCAGACTGGCAACTAAGCTGTGCTCTGAAGCTCATATTTGCAATTTTAATCTGGAATAAAATATTCTCAGCTTCATCATTATATGCAGAATTAAGTGTAAAACAAATTCCAGCATATATGATAAACTCACATTCATAGGACAACATTTGTTAAACATCTTTGTTGGTGACATGAACAGTGGGATTGAGTGAGCCCTCAGCAAGTTTGTTGATGACACCAAGCTGTGTGGTTCGGTTGATATGCTGCAGGGAAGGAATGCCATACAGACGGACCTTGACACACCATAAGGTGGGCTGATGCCAACCTCATGAAGTTTAACTATGCCAAGTGCAAGGTCCTACACCTGGGTCAGAGCAATCCCAGACACAGCTACAGGTTGGGCAGAGAAGAGATTCAGAGCAGCCCTGTGGAGAAAGACTTGGGGGTGTTGGTTGACGAGAAAATGAACATGAGCCGGCTTCAGTGTGTGCTTACAGCCCAGAAAGCCAACTGTATCCTGGCCTGCATCAAAAGGAGCATGACCAGCAGGTCAAAGGAGGTGAACCTGCCCCTCTACTCTGCTCTCGTTGAGACCTCACCTGGAGTATTGTGTGCAATTCTGGTGTCCTCAACATAAAAAGGACATGGAGCTGTTGGATCAAGTCTACAGGAGGGCCACCAGGATGATCAGGGGACTGGAGCACCTCCCGTATGAAGATAGGCTGAGGAAGTTGGGTCTGTTCAGCCCGGAGAAGAGAAGGCTGCATGGAGACCTCATAGCAGCCATCCAGTATCTGAAGGGGGCCTATAAGGATGCTAGGGAGGGTGTCTTCACTAGGGACTGTAGCGATAGGACAAGGTGTAATTGGTTAAAACTTAAACAGAGGAAGTTTAGATTGGATATAAGGAGGAACTTCTTTCCTGTGAGGGTGGTGAGGCACTGGAATGGGTTGCCCAGGGAGGTTGTGAATGCTCCATCCGTGGCACTGTTCAAGGCCGGGTTGGACAGAGCCTTGGATGTCATGGTTTAGTGTGAGGTGTCCCTGCCCATGGCAGGTGTGTTGGAACTAGATGATCTTGAGGTCCTTTCCAACCGTAACTATTCTATCATTCTATGATTCCATGACAACATAATGTGGTTTCATTTGGCTCATTGTTAATGCTATACTGGTATTTTTAGCAATATGATAATTTATGAGCATTTTAGCTAATATTTTTAATTTTTTCCAATGTAATTATTCTAGAATCAAACTGTTTTAAATCACTTTGTTAAAATGAAATACTGACACTGACTTAGTAGCATTTCAAACCACTGAGACAAAACTCAGAATAAAACAGAAAATTATCTTTGCTAACCAAGTAAAACTTACTTGCTGTAACAGTCCTCCTGTGGCTTGTTGACCTTCAGGGAACTGCATTTTCCTCACTTCTTTGTCTTGACATTTGTTTGATGTATTTGGTTGTGGTAACAATTTGTTTTGTTTAAGTTCTGGTTAATAACCTGGTTGTAGTTTATTGAACAATGGTTTCTCTAAGGCATAGTAATGAAATTTATGATGAAAGTACATTTAACGTCAAGATTCTTAAAAGGAAATTTTTAATATTGTGTTAAGAGTAGCTGTGATTATAACAAGCAATCAATTCTTTTAGGTTTTTTCTTATCCTTTCTAGAAATGGGTAGTACTATGGTTCTTATGTAAGAAAAGAAGTTCGTTGAAATGTATGCAATTTATTTCCATATGTATATCTCAAATCCCTAAGAAATTATTGAACTGAAAAAATGACATTAAAGCAAGTCTAACAAAACAAAGAAAGCTAAATACAACTTCTAGTAACTGAGAAGCTCATCAGCTGAAAAAGATTTTATTGTGGTTCATAGATTTTATGACTACAAGAGATCAAAACTGACTGTTTTATAGAATCAACCTTTGGTAGTTCTTTAATTGGAGTGTTAGTTTAGAAAGAAAAAATAAATCCAGTATAGGTTAAGAAATATTCAGCATTCCAGAGTATACTACTTTTAAAATGATACTCATTGGTGTAAAAATACATAATTTTATTGGTTTTAAAAGACAAAGACATAATGTATGCATAATTTATTTCTAATGTATGTTAATGTGATTTTGAATTTTTTGCCATCGAGTATGTTTATACTTAGAAAGTATATCATGGTCTCGTGTTTTCATCCAAACTATTTTTACAGCATGCTTAAAAAAAGTATTATCAATTTCTCATGAAGAGCAATACATCTCTTTAATGGTAATGGCTCACTTGAATTTGAACTTTGAAACATATGGCTAGACAAATTTTAACATAAATGATATGTGATAAATGAGGGGTTTTTAAAGGTACTTTAAGATTTTGGGAAATATAAATGACATTTCTCAATCAAGTGTCTTCCACTTACATCATCAGAAAAAAACAACATTAAAAATCATCGATTACTTTGCTAAAATCTTTTCACCAAACACTTGTATTGATTATTATTTATTCTACAACATGCCTTGTATTTCTTATTAATTGTGTCCCAAATCAGAAGTCCAATCAAATACCACTTCTTTTGAATGAAATCATTCCTTTTTTGCTATCTCTTCCTGATTCAATTATTCCACCATTTATTCTACACTATGAACAACAGAAATTGTAGTATTGAAGGTTAATCAGCGCAGTATACTCTGTAAGAATATGTTGGCTTTAATAACTCTCTGTCAACACTTTTTTTCTTCTCAGTCAAGTTAACAGTTTCTGCCATTACAGGATATGAAGCATCGACAATAGAAAAGCCGGCTGTTTATTTTCAACTTATGTCAAGAAGTATCCCATTTTGCTTCCTTTGTGGATAGTGAGTTATGTATATCATAAGTCCATAAATATAACTTAGCTGATTGCTAAATTGCCTATCTAGTCCTCTCTTGGAATTTTCATTAGATATTTCATCATTATTTTCAGCTGCCTGAAAACAGTGGCAACAGCATTCTTCTCTTTATCACATCTTTATACTATCACATGCTCAAAGGGAAATGTAAATAATATTGAAACTACCTGTATATTCCAGAATTTATTTTTTAATGACAGCATAGTAAAACAATTCATGCAAGTTATTCTCAAAAAAAATGCATTATAAACTTTTTTTATTATCTCCATCTCTTCTCATGTAAAAAAAAAGGCTGAAGACAAGACGAAACTCAAGTACTCAGCACCATATGAGAGTGAGTGGTGTAAGCTTCATCCTCCATCTTTCAATGAGAATGTTTCAGAAGAATAAGTTATGGTAATTGCAACATTGACCTGTCAAAACTCAAGATGATTTAAACTGTGAGGTTAAAACATTTTCTATAATCAGTGAAAAGGGGAAGGACCCCCTGCCTTCTCAGGCAGAGGGGGATGGCCCGAGACAGCCCCTGCCCTGTAGCTGTTGCGCAGAGGTAGGGGACCAAAAAGACGACGAGGGTTGGAAGCGAGTTCCAGTTCGACGTCGTGGGAAACCCTCCCCCCTTCCTGCCCTGCTTCCCCAGGTGTCCCTCCGTAATAGGTTCGAGGCCCTGGATCTTGAAGGAGAGGTAGGTGAGGATGTGGGGCAAGGCCAGCCCACAAGGCCACATAGGAAAAGGGGGTCGACTTTGCACCTCAAGACTGCCTCTGTTAAGAAAGAAAGAAGGGTCATTGTAGTAGGGGATTCCCTTCTGAGAGGAACAGAGGGCCCGATATGCAGAGTTGACCCTCATCATAGGGAAGTGTGTAGTCTGCCTGGAGCCCGGATCAGCGATATCACTAGGGCTCTCCCCAACCTGGTGCACCCGACAGACTACTACCCGCTGCTGGTCTTCCAGACAGGTGGGGAGGAAGCTGCTTCCCGCAGTCTGAGGGGGATGAAGAAAGACTACAGGGCCTTGGGGCGGATGGTGAAAGAGTCTGGGGCTCAAGTGATCTTCTCCTCACTCCTTCCATCTTCCACTGATGATGTGGGAAGGAATGGGAAGATTCAGTTCATGAACAATTGGCTTAGAGACTGGTGCTACAGGCAGGGCTTTGGATTCTTTGATAACAGCTGGTTTTATAGGGTACCAGTCTGGACAATGACAAGTGAGAAAGGTTTGTCTCACAGAGGCAAAAGGATGCTGGGGCACGAATTAGCAGGGCTCATTTGGAGAGCTTTAAACTAGATTCGAAGGGGTATGGGGTTGTAGCTGGGCTTGCCCCAGTGGGGCAGCGCTCCAGAATTAATGAAGACTGGGAGGCCTCCTATAATCCTAGGGTGAAATCGGTGTGCTCAACTCGCTTCCTGGAATGTCTCTACACCAATGCGCGCAGCATGGGAAATAAACAGGAGGAGTTGGAAACCTGTGTTAAGTCAGGAGACTATGATCTGGTGGCAATTACAGAGACGTGGTGGGACAGCTCACATGACTGGAATATAGTCATGGAGGGCTATGTCCTTTTCAGGAAAGACAGGCCAGCCAGGAAGGGTGGTGGGGCTGCTCTTTATGTGCGGGAGGAACTACAATGCACAGAGTTCTGTCCGGGGACAGATGACGAGCAAGTTGAGAGTATGTGGGTGAGAATTAAGGGGCAGGCTGGCAGGGGGGATACTGTTGTAGGTGTCTGCTACAGACCACCGGATCAGGGTGAGGAAGTTGACGAGGCCTTCTACAGGCAGCTGAGAGTGGCCTCACAGTCACAGGTTGTGGTCGTCGTGGGGGATTTTAACTTCCCTGATGTTTGCTGGAAGGACCACTCGGCAACCCAGCCGCAGTCCAGGAGGTTCCTCCAGTGTATGGATGATAACTTCCTCCTGCAAATGGTGGATGAGACGACCAGGAGAGGAGCGCTGCTGGATCTCATCCTCACTAACAAGGAGGATCTGGTTGAAGCAGTAAGGGTTGAGGGCTGCCTTGGTTGCAGCGACCACGAGATGGTGAAGTTCAGGATCTTGTCTGGTAGGACTAGTAGAATACCAAGCAGAATTGTAACCCTGGACTTTAGCAGGGCAAACTTTGGCCTTTTCAAGCAATTGCTAGGGGAAATCCCATGGGCAAGGCTGCTTGAAGGTAAAGGGACCCAAGATAGTTGGTTGATATTCAAGGACTGCTTTTTCCGTGCTCAAGATCGGAGCATCCCGACACGTAGGAAGTCAAGGAAGAGGGCCAAGAGACCTGCGTGGCTAAATAGGGAATTGCTGGGTATGCTCAAGTGGAAGAGGAGAGTTTACAGGTCATGGAAGGAGGGGCTGGCCACTTGGGAGGAATATAAGGCTGCTGCTAGAGGATGTAGGAAGGCAGCTAGGAGGACTAAGGCCTCCTTAGAATTAAACCTGGCGAGAAGGGTCAAGGACAGCAAAAAGAGCTTTTTCAAATATATGGCAGACAAAACTAACACCAGAGGCAATGTAGGCCCACTGATGAACGAGATGGGTGCCCTGGTGACAGAAGATACAGAGATGGCAGAGTTACTGAATGCCTTCTTTGTCTCTGTCTACTCTGCTGCAGGCAGTCCTGAAGAGCTCTGTACCCCTGAGACCTTAGATGAAGTCAGGTCGACGGAGCGATTTGCCTTAGTCGATGAGGAATGGGTTAGAGATCAGTTGAGCAATCTGGACATCCATAAATCCATGGGTCCAGATGGGATGCACCCGCGGGTGCTGAGGGAACTGGCGGAAGTCATTGCTAGACCACTCTCCATCATCTTTACCAAGTCTTGGGAAACGGGAGAGGTGCCTGAGGACTGGAGGAAGGCAAATGTCACTCCAGTCTTCAAAAAGGGCAAGAAGGAGGACCCGGGTAACTATAGACCGGTCAGCCTCACCTCCATCCCTGGGAAAGTGATGGAACACCTTATCCTTGGTGCCATCTTAAGGCATATCAAGGATAAGAGGGTTATGAGGGGCAGTCAACATGGCTTCACCAGGGGGAAATCATGTTTGACCAATTTCTTAGCCTTTTATGAGGAAATAACGCGGTGGATGGATGATGGCAGAGCGGTGGATGTGGTCTACCTTGACTTCAGCAAAGCATTTGACACAGTCTCCCACAGCATCCTCACAGCTAAATTGAGGAAGTGTGGACTGGATGATCAGGTAGTGAGATGGACTGTGAACTGGCTGAAGGAGAGAAGCCAGAGAGTTGTAGTCTATGGGGCAGAGTCTAGTTGGAGGCCTGTAACTAGTGGAGTGCCTCAAGGGTCAGTACTGGGACCGGTATTATTTAATATATTCATCAATGATTTAGATGAGGGAATTGAGTGTACTATCAGCAAGTTTGCTGATGACACTAAGCTGGGAGGAGTGGCTGACACGCCAGAAGGCTGTGCTGCCATCCAGCGAGACCTGGACAGGCTGGAGAGTTGGGCAGGGAATAACTTGATGAACTATAACAAGGGAAAGTGCATCTGGGCAGGAACAACCCCAGGTTCCAGTATAGGTCGGGGAGCGACCTGTTAGGGAGCAGTGCAGGGGAGAAGGCCCTGGGGGTCCTAGTGGATAACAGGATGACGATGAGCCAACACTGTGCCCTTGTGGCCAAGAAGGCCAATGGCATCCTGGGGTGTATTAGAAGGGCGGTGGTTAGTAGGTCGAGAGAGGTCCTCCTTCCCCTCTACTCTGCCCTGGTGAGACCACATCTGGAATATTGTGTCCAGTTCTGGGCCCCTCAGTTCAAGAAGGACAGGGACCTGCTGGAGAGAGTCCAGCGCAGGGCAACTAAGATGATTAAGGGAGTGGAGCATCTCCCTTATGAGGAAAGACTGAGGGAGCTGGGTCTCTATAGTTTGGAGAAGAGGAGACTGAGGGGTGACCTTATTAGTGTATATAGATATATAAATGGGGAGTGTCACAAGGATGGAGCCAGGCTCTACTCAGTGGCAAACAATGATAGGACAAGGGGTAATGGGTACAAACTGGAACACAAGAGGTTCCACTTAAACTTGAGAAGAAACTTCTTCTCAGTGAGGGTGACGGAACACTGGAACAGGCTGCCCAGGGAGGTTGTGGAGTCTCCTTCCCTGGAGACATTCAAAACCCGCCTGGACTCATTCCTGTGTAACATTATCTAGGTGTTCCTGCTCCGGCAGGGGGATTGGACTAGATGATCTTTTGAGGTCCCTTCCAATCTCTAGCATACTGTGATACTGTGTGATACTGTGAAGAGATTGTTAAGATAAGGAAGGCCAAGGGAATTTGTGATATTTTTTGGTTTAAAGTTCGTGTACTGAATCTTTTTAATTACACAAAATTTTCACATGCAAAACGCTCACTTAACCTTACAAAACCTTTGTTGTTTTTTGATCAGAATAGCAAACACACACACAAGAAAAAAAGAAACCTACACCAAAGCCAAACAGATTTCACTGTTCCTCATAAAAAAGGTATTTTTCTTTCAAAGGAAGATTTTTTTGATGATAAACAAGGGACTCAAAGGGATCTAAGTCGATCTAAGTCAATCAGGTTAGCTATCAGATCTTTTAGTACTGAATAAAACATTGATGACCACCTATTTCTTTAGAAAACTTCCCTATGTAGCTGCATGGACATTACAAACCATCACCTAAATGAAAATGCCAAGAAGGCGGTTCCTGGAGACAGCAAGTGGAAACAATCCTGAAATAGTTTAAACTTATGCTTTTATTTTATTTTCTTATAGAAAAATAAAGAAAATAAACTTACTTTTCCACCTTTTCCACTTTTCCGCAGTTAAGCTGCTGTCTCTCATCACAAATGTAATAATCATATTTGCTTTACAGACTTATCTTTTGACCTAGGAACAGGTTGATAATTTGTTCGCAAACAGCTGGCAAAGTGTTAACATTTTTTAAAGTTCCTTATAAATTAATGTAGATTCTTTACCTATACATTTTTAAGTATCACCGAACTACATCTGGCTAAAATATCTTACAGACTGCCCAAACTGCTCATCTAAACTTACATTAAATTTTCATGAGCTCATTACATGAGCATTATTCGACTACCATACAATTACAAGTCAACCTTGGTCTTGATTATTAGCACAAAATTTTATTCCAATGAGTAACCCAAGTGATTCTGATACAGCAATACCATTTTTTCTTTTTTTTAAGTTCATTAATTGTGAATAACTGTCTACATACTATAGCATTACCATGTCTGTAATACATTGCTATGTCAAATAAACATATGTTTTAAAAAGTATGTTTCTTAAGATGTAACTTTATTGAGCTTTTTTTTCTCCAAAACACTAAGTTATCTCAAATCTCAGACAATAAGTATGCTGCAGCTGTAAAAGGGGTAGATTTATGCGTAAAATGCAGACCATAGAAAACTGAAGATGCCAAAACCTTGTACTTGAATAAACAGTAGAAAGAATGATATCAGCAGCGCTGATACAAAGACCAAACACTATGAGTTCCTCGTCACAGATAAGTGGTAGAAAATTTATGTTATTAGCAATATTATTGCTTTAAGAAATACGTGAAAAAGTATTGTCAGAAGTCTTTGAGTCTTCATGTTATTAACACAGGAAAAGTTTCCTTTTTTGGAGGGAAAAGTCACTAATCTCCTTAAAGCATTTCCTGCATCTTGGAACTGTTAATATTAAACCAGCAGTTGTCTAGGTGATAAGCTCTTGTCAATCAAGCATGGTAATATCTGCCAGGCTGTCAGCTTTATCACTGTAAAACTGAGGGTTATGAAGCTACTCGAAGTATTATGGTTCAGAGTGCCAAATGTCATCCCATGGGTGTCATAGGTGTGTTAATGATGAGAGGGGACAGATTTAATCGCTGCAGGAATAAATACATAAGGGCAGTGGAAGAAAGTTGCTGCCAGTCACATCCCACTGTGATCAGCTTCAGAAAAGTCTGATGCAGGTGAAGTACTTCACCATCTACTTTTGGCTATAGCTCATTATGAAAACTACTGCTACAGTCAAATAATGGATGTCACCCCATCTTGTTTATACCCAGAGGGCAGTAAGTGTTTTTCTATGTGTTTTTCATCTCACTCTCTGTTAGGCTGCTGTTATTATCCAAGGAAATGTGGGTCACATGAGACTTTTGTAATCCATATGATAAGTTCAATCAAGTTACCTGGAACAATACTTTCTCTGTTCACATACTGCATTTTCTGGGCTGAAAAGATCAGCTTGATTTACCGTAAAGTTCCAGAAGTAGAAAAACTTTAATAAAAACATTAAAAAAAAAAAAAGAAAAACAAAAAAAACAAACCAACACCCAAATAATAAAAAACACCATCTGAAATTATATGGATTTGTTCAGTGCAAAAGAAAGACTGTACTTAACTGGGAATGTTCAGTAAAGTTCACCAGCATCCTTTGTCAACAGTTACTTGAAAGAAATATTAGTTCAGTATACATTCCGTTTCTCAGTATCAATAAAAAAAATTAATCTCATGTCATGAGGTCTCATGTAACTCAGGCAACAGTGAATCATTGGCCTCTTCATTTATATGTCATACTGGAGAAAGCTGTCTTTGCCTGCATATGTAATACACACTTGCATAGACACGTACATAACTATTATATACGTGAAAGATGTGTGAAATCTCTGTAGTTTTCAGAAGATGGGAAGGATGAACAGTCTCATAAGAATATTGTGCATAAATAAGATGAAACTTAACACCTGTTTTACTCTAACCTAATGAAAGGCTTGAATACATTTCTGTTATTTTTAAAGAAAACCATCAGACAAGACCTACATTAGGAGCCCATTCTAGTTTTGATTTTGTATGTAAATATTTTCAGGTTTGCTAGTTATTAAAATGAAAAACCTAAGACTGGAGAAAATCTCTACCCCCAAGTCTAGTCTTACATTACAGACAATTACACCTCTTTTTCCTTTTTTTTTTTTCTTTGACAGAATTTGAGTCTTAAAATTCAGTAGTCTCTTGCTGGTTTTGACCTTTACAAACTATTCCAGACTGATACTCACTAATATGTTTTTCAACCCAAATTTATTTATAGCAATTTTCCATTCTTTTGCTTTTATACTGACACCTCCTTCTTTGTTTTTTCGTACTTTAAGAAATAAGCATTTTAGTCTACCTTGTACAAAAGCATAATAAATGGAATAAAAATACAAGCAGCTATACCTGCCTCAAAAATGCCAGAGATAAGTTATTCTTTCCACTGGTGGTTTAGACTTCTGTGGCCACATGCCACTTTTTTTTCTCATTAACTGGGTCGAATCAGTGATCTCCACTCTTCATCCTTAAAAGTATAATGATGCTTTCTGGACATTACTTTTTGTCTCAGTACCATTCAACTTTACCAAACTGTGGCAGATTTTCCAGTCCTCCCCCATATATTTATAATTTCCATCTCTATCTTATCAGTAAATTTCATCTAGATGCACATCTCTTTTTCCTGCTACAGTGCTGGTATCAACACTTATCCTAAATTTTTTTAACTTTCTTCAGCTTGTGAGTTTTTCATTCAGGATACTGTAACCTTCATTTTGGACAAACAGGTGTTCACCAGTATTTATATTAATATTGTCTTTAGGATACTTCCTGTATGTTAAATATTAGATTTTTATCAAAGTTCACATAGGCTAGATCTACATCGTTTATTTTGTCTAGAAATAAAATTTCACATTAGGCTAATATGATCTAACTTCAGCAAAGTCATGTCTTATAAAGTGGAATTTCATACCTGACACAGCATGAAATGAGTTCTAATAGCTCCCCTAGTGACATTATCCAAAAGCAATTGTTAAGATAGAAGATAACTTTATTTCAGTAGAAATTCATTTGAACTGTAGCATCAGTATTTTTTCTTTTTTATTGCCAATGAATTGATTCTCAAAAAAAAACAAAACAGTGGTATTATACCAAATAATAGCTTTATATAACAGTCATATCAACTGCAGATATAGACCCAAAACTTTGATGAGAATATAATCTGTTTTAGCATTCAAAGTTTAGTGACACCATCAGATTATTCGGATTTAGCTTAAAATAACACAAAATCTGATTTCACGAACATAGTTCCATCAGTACAGGAGGAGAATTCACTTCATATTACTGAAAAGAATGAAATTAGCTCACAGTTCAGGAAGTCCCTGAAATTAACATGTTTGTATGTGAGAGTATTATGGGGATATACCTACACGTGTCTTTCTCTCGCATTTTCCTGCAGGCTTTTTTACTGGGTCTGCCCGGACCTAATTTCCTCATGGTGAAATGTCAATACAGTACAACATTTTCAATTTGTGACTAAAAGACTGTTGATAGCACACCAATGTTCTGTCTGGGCACCTGTCCGCTTGTAGGAGGCGGTAAGTGATTGCCTTTACATTACTTATTTGGCATTTTTTAGCCCTCTTCCTTTATTCTTTGAACTATCTTGTTTTGTAACTGCCTCAGTGCAGGAATCTTTTCACCTTTGCCCATTTTCTCCCATGTTTTGCTAGGAAATGGGGGAATGGGGAAGCAGCTGTATGGGTACTGAGATGATGACTGTGCAACTCACTGCAGCATGCCTCATCGTCATAACTGGAGAAAGGATGATTTGGTCTCAGATAATTAACAGCTATAATATGGTGTGTTAAAGTCAGCATAACCTCAGAACTCAGCTCAGCATGTTAGATAGTACAGAGCAGTATCAGCACAACCAATGTTTCAAGAGCCAAATCATAGAATCATAGAATAGTTAGGGTTGTAAAGGACCTTAAGATCATGTAGTTCCAACCCCCCTGCCATGGGCAGGGACACCTCACACTAAACCATGACACCCAAGGCTCTGTCCAACCCGGCCTTGAACACCACCAGGGATGGGGCATTCACAACTTCCCTGGGCAACCTGTTCCAGTCCCTCTCCACCCTTACAGTAAAGAATTTCCTCCTTATATCCAATCTAAACTTCCTCTGTTTAAGTTTTAACCCATTACACCTTGTCCTGTCACTACAGTCCCTAAGGAAGAGACCTTCCCCAGCATCCCTATAGGCCCCCTTCAGATACTAGAAAGCTGCTATGTGGTCTCCACGCAGCCTTCTCTTCTCTGGGCTGAACAGACCCAACTTTCTCAGCCTATCTTCATACGGGAGGTGCTCCAGTCCCCTGATCATCTTTGTGTCCCTCCTCTGGACTCGTTCCAACAGCTCCATGCCCTTTTTACGTTGAGGACACCAGAACTGCACACAATACTTCAAGTGAGGTCTCACAAGAGCAGAGTAGAGGGGCAGGATCACCTCCTTTGACCTGCTGGTCATGCTCCTTTTGATGCAGGCCAGGAGACGGTTGGCTTTCTGGGCTGCGAGCACACACTGAAGCCTGTTCATGTTCATTTTCTCATTGACCAACACCTCCGAGTCCTTCTCCGCAGGGCTGCTCTGAATCTCTTTTCTGCCCAACCTGTAGCTGTGCCTGGGATTGCTCCAACCCAGGTGTAGGACCTTGCACTTGGCATGGTTAAAATTCATACGGCTGACATCAGCCCACCTTATGGTATGTCAAGGTCCCTCTATATGGCATTCCTTCCCTGCAGTGTATCAACCGAACCACACAGCTTGGTGTCATCAGCAAACTTGCTGAGGGTGCACTCAGTCCCATTGTCCATGTCACTGACAAAAGTGTTGAAGAAGACTAGTCCCAACATGGATCCCTGAGGGACACCACTCGTTACTGGTCTCCAGCCGGACATTGAGCCATTGACCACAATTCTTTGCATGCTGCCATGCAGCTAGTTCTGTATCCACTGAGTGATCCACCTATCAAATTGATGTCTCTCCAGTACAGAGACAAGGATGTCGTGTGGGACAGTGTCGAGCGCTTTGCACAAGTCCAGGTAGATGATGTCAGCTGCTTTGTTGCTGTCCATCAAGTTCTGTAGCCCCATCATAGAAGGCCACCAAATTGGTCAGGCAGGATTTCCCCTTGGTGAAGCTGTGCTGTCTGTCACCAAGCACCTTGTTGTTTTTCATGTGCCTTAGCATGCCTTCCAAGAGAATCTGCTCCAAGATTTTGCCAGGCACAGAGGTGAGACTGACTAGTCTGTAATTCCCCGGGTCATCCATTTTCCCCTTCCTGAAAATGGGGGTAATGTTTCCCTTTTTCCAGTCGCTGGGAACTTCACCTGCCTGCCATGATTTTTCAAATATGATGGCCAGTGGCTTAGCAACTTAATTCGCCAGCTCCTTCAGGACCCATGGATGGACAGAAGTCATTATTAGTCAAGTTACAACGATGCACACCTCAGAGTTACACAGTTGTGCAAATGGTTAAGACGAGCATACACGAACTCTCTAATATGTACCTCTGTTTCTGTAATGCTATGCTCATTCTCTCAGCGTTGCTCATCTCCCCCCTTCGTCCAGAAGATGCCTGGAGGTATATGTGGTGACAACTAGGACAAGTAATTTGTACCATAAGCACATCACCACAGGTGCTGTTCATGGTACAGATTTCCTCACCTCAGTCCTGGGCCAGTTTGGGGTTGTTTTGAGGTGTATTCTAAGAGTCAGACTTCCTAATTCCTCCATCCTTGCTTCTTAGCTACTGTTCGACCATCTTCATTTGTTGACTATTATTAAAATTGAACAATAGTTTTCCAGAATTTACATAAATTCAGTGTTTGTTACCTAGTGACTGTATGTTTGCTAGTATTTTACTGTACATGGTCCATGCAGAGCTAAGTCAAGTTAAAGACTAGTGTACTGCCTCCTAGCCACTTTTAGTCACAACTAAAAGTGAAGTCAACTTAGGCCAACACAAGCCTGAACAACTCCTGAGACTTGAAGGGTGAGGTTAACAAAGATGCTTTTACTAACACTGCCAATGTCATCTGCACTGAGCCACGAGCCAGAAGAAATATAGACTTCAGTGTTCAAAGAGTTATTTGCTATCACCTCCAAGAAATAGAAGTGCTTCTGTGGCTACTTTCATCTTGTTGTCTGCTGGATGAAGCATACATGGACCTATTTCAGCATGCTGAGTGAATGCAAGTCAGTGTTGTGTTTACTATCTTCTCTACTAGCAAGAAAAAACACTTTCTTTTCATAATTAAGTTTATTCTTATAATCCCAAATTCTAATCTGTAAGTGTTCAATAATGGAGTGAAGGGAAATTGGCTCAAAAATATTCCCCCTCCACCCCTAAGATTATACATATTTAGTACGAGGCTGAGTAAATTCAGTTGTTCTTTACCCAAGCAGTTCAAAAACAACCAGAAGAGGAAAAACCACATTACTTTGACAGTCTATCTAAAAATATATTTCACCAAATGGAACACAGTTAAAAAAATGAAATATGTCTGTTGAAAGACAAGCACAATAGAGAATGTAATTTTTGTCATGCTACAATAGACTGAAAGAAAAAAGAATGAAGGAACAAAACCATGTACAAAATTAGCTTGGATGAAGAGAAAAGAGAATGTGCTTAGCCCTCAACTGTAGTTTTTAGATATGCCTAATTTTAGAAAATCTTCCCACCACAAAGAGATGAGAGTCTCTTGAAGCACAACATGCAGCAGAGAAAATGCATCCTGATTCTTTCCAGATTCATGATCTTTGGGCAATAGCTACGGATTCACTCATTTTTGTGAAGTTTATGAAATGCTAATGGTTTAGTTTCACACTCTCTGTCCTGAGGGAGTCTGTGGGTATGCAGTATAAACAGGACAACTGTAAAGTCACAGAAATTAGAGGTTTCTTTAATCCAAACTCTGAGAATTAAAACTTTCTTTCCTTTTTTTCTTTTATCTTCCTTTATAAATTCTACATCTTGAGCTATTTGTATCAGTTCCTAAACTGAGATTTTTCTGAAGTGCAAGAGAATGCCTACCTAGTCATCTCCAAATACAGAGAGATTGTTTTCCATCATGTATTTGTGCCCAGCTACAAAACTAAACTACATAGCTTTGACTTGTCATGCATTTGATTTCTCTTGTGGTGCTGTTCAGCAACATTCAGAACCTCTCTAAACCACTAATTCCCTCTGACCTCAGAAGCAGACTTTTTTGCGATGGTGTAAGTTTCTCTGATCGTATCATCTTCTAGGTCATAGAATCATAGAATTGTTATATTTGGAAGGGATCTTAAAGATCATCTAGTTTCAACGCCCCTGCCATGGGCAGAGACACCTTCCATGAAACCAGGTTGCTCAAAGCCCCATCAAACTGGCCTTCAGCCTCTTCCTACCTCTTCCGCCCCTTTCTTCCTCCATGAATCTTCCTTTATTTCTCCCTCTTTTGTAGTGGACTGTTTTTAAACCTATTTTACCTTTTCGATATTGTACATGATTCTCTTTACATAAGATGGGGAAATAATGGTGTTGACTTGGATGCAGTTGCTTGTACTGTTCTCAGATGTTCTCCTCTGATGGTTATGCATTCTGAATTAAATTAGAAACCAGATCAAAACTATTATTTGTTACTGGTTTGCACTTATTTTCTAAAGATTAAGAGTCACTTGTAAAGAAAATCAGGTTTAATATGGAGAAGACAT
Organism: Pezoporus occidentalis; assembly: GCF_034315485.1. Taxonomy (NCBI): domain Eukaryota; kingdom Metazoa; phylum Chordata; class Aves; order Psittaciformes; family Psittacidae; genus Pezoporus; species Pezoporus occidentalis. The sequence goes on along the minus strand of NW_026915159.1, from coordinate 71,525 downwards.
AAATTGTGCAATGTTTTAAGATGTGTTCTGTAGCTTCACTAGTTAATACTTTTTATCAAAATAGAGAAAGGTTATATCTACTATACAATTCCAAACATTTATTTTCTGTCCAATAAAGTTAATAAACCCAGCCAATCTTCCATTGTCTTTTGCATTCTGTGTTTAATAGTAATATGAACACCAAACAATAAAAAGTAATGTAGGGTTTACCAGATAATAATAAACCTTTGTTAACCATAATATTTAGGTATTTTAAAATCTAACTTTTTCTTTGGGAGCTGTATTTCGTTTGCCATACATTTTGAAAGATTGTCTTCATGATTATATCAGTCAGGGACATGTATTTTTATGAATCAGTTTGAGACACTTCCTGAATTTTGTGCACATGATGTGAATAATTACTATCCAAAAGAAAAGATCAGCTTCTGAAAAATTAACCTAATGTGAAAAGATAGACATATAGCAAGAAGTGATTGAAAGAAGCAATTCCACTTCATTTTATGATGTCAAGACCATGGTTTGTTCTGTCCTGGAGAACAAATTATTTGGAATGTTTCTGAGGTTCTTTCCATGTATTTCTTTTTTTGTGACATTTACAAATGTAGCCTTTTTCATTTTGGAAGGTAGATCCTTGTTGAGCTAAAAGAATACGATTGTCAGATTACAGGAAGGAGATTTCCATTTAGAAATCGCATACACTCAGATTTCTACAGGCCAAGGATTTTGCTCTAATCATTCCTACACTAGAAACAGAAAAAGGGAGTCTGGCACTCAAGCAACTATATTTCATCTTTCTCAAATTTATGTTCCATCCTCTGCAAAGCTCTAAAAATTACTTTGGTAAGTATTTTGGTTTTCATGGGTTGAGAAAAGGTCTACTCATAAATTCTTGAGAAAGCTTGGGTTTTGGTTTTATTTTTAATATGAGCTCAAACTTTTTCTGTTATGGTAAATAATAAATTATTTTTACTGTTAGCAGTTTATACATAAAAATAAGCAATATTAAACTGTATGTTTGGATCTATGCTTGATAATTATTCTTTCATATCAGAGTTTTTGAAATAGAAAATAATCATTACACACGTGTTATACTTTATATTTCAGTTCTTACTAATTTTTTAAATCAAAAGGCTTCGTTTAACACACTTTAATAGCAAACTTCCAAATAAAAGAAACTCCACATACATACAAATAAACCCAAAGCTCTTTGCTCTAAATAGAAATTGACATCTGCATACTATAGACCATAATTTAAGCATTTATCTGCAAGACCAGCTTGACCATTTTAGTTGTAATTTACAGGTCGTTGACTTCATTATAGGCAGCCTGTGGGAAAAGTAGCTTCTAATACAAAGGCACCTACAGTAGCCAAGCTGCAATATGTGACTGTGTAGCAGTTTGCTTGTGACTGCAGGGTTTCAATATGCGCCTAATATACATTTGTGTTCCAACTTGGTCTAACTAAAGAAAATTAGTTCCTATTGGAAAAGTAAGTGAAAGAATGGGCAAATAAAAACAGACAACAATTTCAATGCATTGCAAGGAGACATATTTTGCAACATTAAGCTTTAGTGTCACTAAAGACCACTACTTTTATGCTCAGAATACTTTTTTAAATATATGGAATGGACAAATTTTCTCAGCACCTAAATTCTGACAGAGTAAGGTAAGCAATATGTTTTACATTCAGTAATATTGTTCATTATATCTTCCACTGAAATTCTGGTATTTTTCGACTTTTTTCACCTAACAAAGTCTTCAGCCTAATGCAGTATAAAAATCAAAGCAAAATGCTGGACATTAGAGAGTCAAATTTTTATGTAACTTCAATATGACTGCAAATAAATATGTCCCATTCTGCAGCTTCACCCTGTAAGAGATGTGAAAGACAAGTGAAACCATAATCCTGGTTAGATTTCACTGTGAAAGGAAGGCAATGCTTAGGATCTAAAAAAAAAAAACCCTATAATATTCAACATAGTCCAGAGGTGGCTATAGTTATGCTTCCATATCAGATTAAATTTTAGATGGCAACCAGAGTTTAAATATTTTTCTCTCTCATTTCCCATTATAATTTTTCCTTTTTGTATATGTGTGTGTGAAGACTGTGAATAAAATGTGGGGTTTTCTTTAGATCACCCTGGATAATATATCAGATACTCAATCATGCAAAATTTCACAGAATTACAAAATTTACAGAACAACTTACACATGTTCTATAACTCATACAGAGCTCTGTAGGATATTTCACGCTTACTGGGATTCAGACATGACCATAGTATTTGAGGCAACTGATAAACAAGATTTTTATTGTTTCTAATTTCAGGATTCTTTTTAATTTTTGGGTGAAAGCCTAGTGTACACAATGTTTGCAAATACAGAATTCTATTAAAATGCTTACTGCATAGAGAGAAACTACCATTTACATTAGGCAATAAATCTAAGAATGCGAATATTATGCAGTATGGGTTCTCCTTTTTTTTTTTTTTTTCTGTATTTAAACTGTTTTCTGCCAAAATTCACCGGTTTCACTGAAATTAAAATAAGAACCAAGCTGTGAACAAGTCTTCATAATCTAATGATTAAAGCATTCAGCTCAGGAAATATTCTTTCATTCCAAATTGTGTTCTAATAAGTGTCAAAATATGAGGAGTTTTGTTAACAATTCCTTTACCCCATGCAGTAGTTTCAAGATACCCACTTGCATCTTCAGAGCCTCTAAAATGCATCTGAGGCAGATTGAGATTTTGTTAAGTAAGGGCATAAAATGAAAAACAGACCTTTTAAATCTTGAATGTGTGTTCCTGAGACTTAGATTATAGGAATATAAAACTGGAAAAGCTGAGTCTAGGATCCTAAATTTATTTAGGCTTGGTTCTTGATTTCACCACTCTGAGGCTGAAAGATGCATTTTTTCTGCCTCAGTTTATTCAGCTTACTTCCATAATTTTTTTAATGTTGCATTTTAACTTACTGATATTTTCAAATATTTACCTGTCTTTTGTTTCTGTAAACACTGCTTCTGTCTTTACTCAACCTTTTGATTTTTCTAAAGTACAAGTAATTTAGAGATTTTATTCTAACACGAATGCATTCTTGGACAGCCTTTTTTATAAACTGAATTCTTGTGAAATCTGGCTTCAGAGGCAGCTGTTTGTTTCAAGGAGGTGAAAACCCAATGTTTGCCTCTCTGTACATTACATTTTTTTCTGAAGTTATCATAGAAAATACACTTGTGCTGTAAAGCACCAAAAGTTTCGTTTTTTTTCTCACCCCAGGGTATGAAGCAAACATTGTCACCATCATACTGCAAGTTACCCATAACACCATATACACTGTTTGTATATGCCATATCAGGCTGTTTGAACCAAAAAAAAACCAAAAAGCAAACCAAAAACAACTATCAGGCAAGACCTAGCTCAAAAGCTGTGTAATGCAGACACTGATAGCTGATATAGACCTATATGAAGTAAATATTTTAGACAGTCAAGATCACATTTGCTTTGCTAGAATGCACAGAACAACCCATTCTCATCTTTTAGTGTACAATTGGACTGGACACAAGAAGAAGTGGTTCCCAATGAGAAAAATCAGCCATTGGAATAATCTCCCCAGGAAAGAGGAGGACTCCCCAACATTGGACACTTGCTATACTTGGCTGGACAAGGTGCGGGGATATATGGTCTAGGTCACGCTTTGCCTAGGTTGGACCAGATGATCCTTGAGGTCATTCCAGCCTGGGATTCTATGATTGTATGATTTATTTCTTCAAACATCTCTGTACCTATTTGGAGGCATATCCAAACTAACCCTCCTTGTACATGACTGATAAGGACTGCACACAGGTGATGGTTCCACAGAACAATCACATAGCATATTTAAAAAAAATAGCACTATTTTTTCCCTATTACAGCTGTTTAATGAAAATAAACATGAGCAACTCCTTCTCCTCTTAATAGGAAAACTCTTATGGAAATTATATTATGAGAAAGTCCACATCAACAGCCCACAGTTGAGGTAAGAAAAGATATTTGTGGACTAAGAATATTTACAAGTACCTTAATGACTTTTAAAACCCAGGTGCTTCTGAGTGTAGCCAGAGTTCACACTTAGGGATTTTCATTTAGCAGCTGAAAATCATGTGATTACTAAGAACTGTCATGTATAACTAGCAGCTGACAGCAGGCATAAAGACTTAGATGTTTTATTCAGAAACCTACAAGAGCAGTTAGGCCATATTTTGAGGCCTAAACCTTTTTGTTGCTTTTAGCTTTCAATAAATAACAGATTAAATTCTCAAGCTTTTCTTTTTTTTTTTTGTAGGTTTGTATCTCAGTTTGCATATTGCATATAGATCCTTTCAGTTAACGTAGACGTATAACTGGTTTTGTAAAATTATGCTTTGAATGACCTCATAATAAAAATGTTACTCAGGAGGATTAATATGAGGAAAGGTCACTGAATTCACAAGTTGGAGAATTCCACTAGACAAGCAAGCTGTTGAATAAAAATCCAAAGGCTTGCCAGGCTTACATTAATGTCGCTTAATGACTTGCTTCTTGTAACTCTCAACCAATTTTACAGAAAAGGTATTTTCGATTTAAGCCCCTTTTCAGGGGGAGTTTTGGAAGTCAAAATATGTTCTAGCTCTGAGACTCCTGAAACATCTAGCATAAAAAATCTTTTGATAACCTTGATGGGCAAACTTTTTTACGTTAACTGAAATTCATATTGTTCACTATTTTTTATGAATTTCTGAAGAATTAGTGTAGTAGATGGAAATCATATTTTAAGGTGCATGGATTTAAAGAAACACAGAAAATATAAATTTTGAACATCTTGTTAGAGGGAGTGAGTGAGCTGCTGCATGAGGCTTAGTTACCAGCTGGGGTTAAACCACAGTGTTATGGGATGAAGCATGATTGAGAGCATTGGGTTAGCCAAGAACAACTAATGAAGCAAAGACTCATAACAATCTGCCTTGCCTGCTTTAGCAGAGATGCCAGAAATTTGTTCATTGTAGGAAACTTTCAACTTCTCCCACCTGCTTCAACTGATTTAACTCTTGGTGTAAGCTGGCATGATGGAATAAGACTTTTAGGAAGGTGGGACCTATATCTAATGAAATAAGGTATAGATACTGATAAATTGAAGAATACAGCTTAAGACACTGTATTGCCCAAATGGAGTGGTGATAAGAGAGGAATTGTGAGATAAGAAACCATTCATTGAATTTTCCTAAATTTAACAATATTAATACAAGCAGTTCTGGTATACAAAAAGTCTTTACTTATATGATGTGTAGGAAAGCTAATCTTATTAAATATACTCCTGATTCAGGAGTAAACCTGAACTGGCTGACGAGGTACACAAGTTTCTAAGTGACAGGGAACACTTGGAAGAAAGTTTGTGTCAACATCAGCTAGCTACATGTTAATCCTTAAGTTTTTTATTTGAGCTTTAATGTTTGGTTTTTTTTTTTTTTCTATAACTACCAGGCTAGCTTGGTCATCACGAAGATGCTGCAGTCTGCAGACATTCTTATTTCCAATAGTTTATGGCTTGTGCGCTACCAAGGTGAAAAATGGTATGCTTAAGTCAATGATTATCAGTAACAGCAAGATTCTTAACTGATTAGAGCTCCAAAACTACTCACAGACTTTCTGGAAGCTTCAGAAACTGAAATAGCTGGAAATTAAATGATAAGTCTGGGCCAGAGACACTGTTACACTGTTATCAGATACACAGGTACACTTCTTATGTAAGTAGGTTTGTGAAAGTTTGAAAATTAATATGAATATCAATATAAAATAAAGCAGTGGAATGTCATCCTTGTTACATAGACAGGTGTTTGGCAGAGTATGAATGTGCTGAGCATGCGGGACAAGCCTCTAGGAAAAACTTAGTCTTTGCCTTTGTGGAGCCCTTGGGAAATGTGAGTTGAGGGTAAGGGGCTGCCCTGCTATGTCTACTACCTTTCTTACCTGCTACATTTCTTATTTACTTTTCTTACCTACTACCTTTCTTACCTACTATTACCTTATTTGGGTGAGCAACTGAAAGAGAAGATTGTCATTGAAAGTATTACCTGGACTCTTACCTATGAAAGAGTCTATAGTTACCTATAAAACTTTGCAACTTATCTAATGCATTATATATTATATCCTCACACTTTGCTTTGACAATTTTTCCTGTTTTTTTTTAATTATTTTTATTTCAACTAATGAGGTTTAAAGCAAGTCCATTTATCATGGATGCTATTCACTTTCCACAGAGTACAGCTTTAAGACCCTCAAGTCATGATTTGCTAGATTATGGTAATTTTACTTCAAGGTACTGGTTTAAGTAGACTATTACTGTTGAAGAACTGGAGAACATAAAAAAATTTAAGTACAGAACTGGCAACCTCTCATAGATGGAAAAGTGCTGATAACAGACAGCAATAAGTCATAGATAAATACAAGTTTTACTGCATTGCATGACTGAAGGTAATGTTTTACTGCAGCAAGACAGCACACCAAATAAAGCCACTCTAATATGGGGGAAATATAAAAAAAGTTGCTCTACTTCCAGATTATGGATGGATGCATGACACACACACACACACACAAAAAAAAAAATAGAAAATTACTTTAGGAACAGCTTTGATTATATAGCATAAAGAAACACTAGAAAAAAGATAAAGTGAATCAGAAAAAGTCCAGTAAAGGTCTTTAGGTGAGGAGAGAAACAGCTGTCAGATGTGAAATTTTACAGTTATTCTTTGAAGACTTATTCTTCTCATAGTGTAATAGAGAAACTCAAATTAAGATCATGTTAATTTTAATTCCTGCTGTTCTTTTAAAAAATATGTCTAGTTTCAGAGGTCTTCCACCAAAAAAGTTAAGAAAATTTTGATCTCCTTCAATAGAAGTTCATTTCATTATGATTATTCCCAAAGTCAAATAGTCTACTATATTTTAATTAAAAGTATAGAAATTCTTTTGATGCGTTCAGCTTACACTTCAACCTAAGGCTTTTGTTTGAATTGAATGACTTGGCCAGTTTCTAAATCACAGGATATGAAAACAGAAATCGCAAATAAGTAGTGAGAATTATCAAAAATCCTGCTAAAGACATCACGAGTGACAAACAAGGAAAAGAAAAGTCTAAGTGTGGAGTTACGACAGAACTTCACTCAGCCAAAACACCCTGTACCTTTCAGAGATAACTGGACTCTAGATTGCCATTGTCATGTGGATGCAGGAGAGAAATAAATATTTTCTTTAATAGGCAATATGAATATTTATGAAAAATATATTCTGAATATCACTGATGATGTTGTAGGTAAAAACTTCTGTGTTTGTTTGGGAAATTAAAAAGAAGTTGTGTCTCACAGAAACAGCTTCAAAACATGGTGAGCTAGTTTATTTAGAGCAAGAACATGATGATGAAATGGAAAACTGATATGTAGTCCTGTAAAGCGCATTTATTTTCACCCTGGAGCTGCATATCATGGTATTATAAGATGACATATTAAGAAAACTTTGAGACTGTATTAGAATGATAAACTTATGCAAAGCATTTAACACTGTCCCTCATGACATTCTTGTCTCTCAATTTGATAGGTGGACCACTCAGCGGATAAAGAACTGGCCGGATGGCTGCACACAAAGAGTTGTGGTCAACGGTTCAATGTCCAGCTGAAGACCAGTAATGAGTGGTGTCCCTCAGGGATCCATATTGGGACTGGTCTTCTTCAACATTTTTGTCAGTGACATGGACAATGGGCCTGAGTGCGCCCTCAGCAAGTCTGCTGATAACACCAAGCTGTGAGGTTCGGTTGATACGCTGAAAGGGGAGGAATGCCATCCAGAGGAACCTCGACATGCTTGTGAGATGGGCTGATGCCAAGCTCATGAAGTTAAACCATGACAAGTGCAAGGTCCTACACCTAGGTCAGGGCAATCCCAGGCACAGCTACCAGCTGGGTGGAGAAGTACTTCAGAGCAGCCCTGTGGAGAAGGACTTGGGGTTGTTGATTGATGAGAAACTTAACATGAGACAGCAGTATGCAAATGCAGCCCAGAAAGCCAACCATATCCTGGGCTGCATCAAAAGAAGCTTGACCAGCAGGTCAAAGGAGGTGATCCTGCCCCTCTACTCATCCCTCGTGAGACCTCACTTGGAGTACTGTGTGCAGTTCTGGTGTCCTCAACCTAAAAAAGACATGGAACTGTTGGAACAAGTCCAGAGGAGGGCCACAAGGGTGATCAGGGGACTGGAGAACCTCTCATATGAAGACAGGCTGAGAAAGTTGGGTCTGTTCAGCCCAGAGAAGAGAAGGCTGCGTGGAGACCACATAGCAGCTTTCTAGTATCTGAAGGGGGCCTATAGGGATGCTGGGGAAGGTCTCTTCCTTAGGGACTGTAGTGACAGGACAAGGTGTAATGGGTTAAAACTTAAACAGAGGAAGTTATATTGGATATAAGGAGGAAATTCTTTACTGTAAGGGTGGAGAGGGACTGGAACAGGTTGCCCAGGGAAGTTGTGAATGCCCCATCCCTGGTGGTGTTCAAGGCCGGGTTGGACAGAGCCTTGGGTGTCATGGTTTAGTGTGAGGTGTCCCTGCCCATGGCAGGGGGGTTGGAACTACATGATCTTAAGGTCCTTTACAACCCTAACTATTCTATAATTCTGTAATTTCTGTATTTTCCATGTAAAATTTTAATCCTTTTGTGGTTCACATCAATGTTCATACTTTTGTCTTTGAGGCTTAATACATTTCAGAAGCAGAATAATATTTCTCAAAATGTCTATCCATCCTCCTCAGTCCCAGTAAGTTCTGATGGTTCCACCTCTATCATGCCTATGATGATATTATAGATTTACATGACTGTGCCTTAAAGAGTCTTAGATAAAAACACCTGACAACATCAGACACTTAAAGGTACACATATGATTTTGAGTTGATTTTTTTCAGTAGTAGGAATACGAACACAGTTAAAAAGTGTAGCACTGTGGGGTATATAAATAGATATTACTTGATGTATACAAATATTAGGAGATAATCAGCAAGACCTGAAAATTTTGATTTGTAGTACGCTTTCATATTTTACTTGCTAGTTTTTTATAGTTCAGGATGTGTCACATGACTTACAGTCTCTGTGACTTGTGTGAAGACCACTAGAAGAATTGATAAAGTCTAAGTGTTTTAGCTAAAATAGATATATCCTCTTTAAATTTCATGGCATCAAACTTTTTTCTTATCTATCAAATCCAGGAAAAGTTTTGTTGTTACAAGGGAAACCAGAATATTAAGAAATCACTAGTAATAGAATTAAGAAATTTGGAGATAATGTAAATGAGGTAAGATGATCTTCATCTTACCTTGATGACTGCTTGCATGGTACCTGATTAGATGCAGAGGTTGTCAAAGTCATACAGATTGTGATCAAAATCTAGCAGTTAGATAATGTGCCTGTAGAAAAAATACAGTGTACAAGAACTGAGATAACTTGTAATTGACCATATTAGAGCATATTTTTCACAGATAACAGATGGCTCCCCAACAGAAGGGCAATACATAGGAAAATGTCCAATTCCTCCCCTGAAACTTTGAGGTGTTTAAAAAACAAATGTAAGGCAGGTTGAAATTATAAATCAGTTGTCCTAACCTTTGTTTTTCAAATATAACTGAACTGTTTAAGATCACATTCCCAAGATATTTAACCCTTACTAACTGTGATATTGTTAATTATGTGCTTAACATGAACAATTCCTGTTTGAAGAATAAAAATTTAATCAGGTTGTGAAACAATGAAATACTATTTTATGAAGAAAATAAGAAACTACAACAGCAAGTAATATCCGCCCTATAACATCTTAGGTAAAAAACTCAACTAACTCCCCTACAGTGTAAAATGGGCTTTATGTAGGTTTAGGGTTTCATTTCAAAGTTGTTGCAAAAATATTTTAGATTTTCTACATGCAGAGGTCCAAGCTAAATGAAGAGTATGTGAATTTATTTCACTTCAAAGGGATCAGAATGAAGATATTTGTTGCAGTGGAACTGTAATACTAAATGAATAATATATTTCTCAGAGAAAATATCAAGAAAAGATCAAGTTCTCCTTTCAGAAGGCTACAATACAAATGTGTATTGCCTGCTAAGCCCTTTGATAAATATTCTCAAATAAAGAGTCATAATCTGAGAACAAGAAATGTAGTACTGATTAAAAACTTATGTTCCGAAAGATGATTTCATGTGCAAGGAAATTTTTCAGTACCTGTCTTTTTCTAAAATCTGACCATTCCATTTGATTATATCTAAGGCCATGACAATAAGAAAGATCATAAACCACGCATATGTCATGATCAATAGAATTTTCAGTAAGTCAATTATAACTTAAAATCTAATAAGACGTCACAAGGAAAAAGTCTATTACCTAAACTATCTTTGTCTAAGCAGAATTCTTCCTTCATTTCAAATCGCACTTATAGAAAGTCTTGGAGAAGAAAATGGGACTTACCAGGTGTCGTGGTTTAAACCCAGCCAGGCAACTTGTTCACTCATTCCCCCCCTTCTTTCCCTCCCCTTACTCCCGGAGGGACGGAGAGGAGAATAGAGAAGAATGCAACTCCCACGGGTTGAGGTAAGAACAGTTCAGTAACTAAGGTATAACACAAATCACTACTGCTACCACTAATAATAACAATGATAAAGGAAATAATAAGGGAAGAGAATACAACATCTCACCACCAGTTGACCAATACCTCCCCGCCCCCCAGTCTGACCCAGCTCTGACCGATACTTCCTCTAACTCTGCAGCCCCCCAGCCCTTCTGGCTAACTCCCAGTTACCTCCTGGGCATGACGTGCCGTGGTATGGAATACTTCTCTGGCTAGCTTGGGTCAGGTGTCCTGTCTCTGCTTCCTCCCGGCTTCCCCTCCTCCCTGGCAGAGCATGAGGCTCACAAAGTCCTTGGCCAAACCAAAACATCATTGTTATCTGCTCTGTTCCCGAGCTGAAAGTCAAAGCACTGCACTGCACCAGCTACGAAGGAGAAAAATGACTCTTACCGCTGAACCCAGGACACCAGGATTTTAGGTTTACCTTGTCAGTAGGCACAGAATTTCTTTTTAATGCAGATAGTGAAATTTCTTTTTAAGAAATGAAAAGGTAAAAGAGACCACTGAGAATGAAATACCACAATCTGACCTTGTTCTATACATTGTAAGAGTATTTTTATCTTCTTTCAGAAAAATATCAACTAAGAATGGAAACTTAAGAATGGATTCCTTTTCTCTAGCAATAAGATTTTTCTTGACTCAACATACTTATCAAATGCTTGATTTTTATTGTATTACCTTTCTTCAGAAGGGATATTAATACTGAGCAAATATCTCATGCAATCAGTCACTTACTGGTGAAGAACTTTTAAAGTATATTCAGATGCAGATAGTGAATATTGTAAGTCCAAAAGACCCAACAAAAGTATCAAAGTAGACGTTGCATTGGAAAGAAAAAGTGGAAACTAAATGGAGGGTAAAACTCTACAATTTCTAAAATCATTGTGTGTGGTGTCTGTGCAATACTAAAGAACTATAACACTTTTCTCAGAAATAGCAACTTCAGCGTGCTCTGTAAAATAATCCAATAAATGTGTGAACTCACCTATTTCTTGTTAATGTCAAAAAGAGCAGACAAAATCATAGCTAGAGAGTTATAATTTTCCAACTAATTTCAAATTAAAACTGAACACATTTAAATCCTGTGCAATTCTCTATTAAGTGAACTGTAATGGTATATTTATATATATATTCATATAGAGTTGCTAAAACTACATTTGTAAGGGTTGTAGCTTAGAATAAATGCTACACTAAAGACCACTGTCAGTTATGCTCAGAAACTCTCATTTCAAACTTTTTTTACAAAAATGAATGAACCTCACTGGAGAAGATGATTTTTCAGCACAGTAGAAACACAAGTGCCCTTACTCATAGAGTAGTCAGGAGAACAAATTAAGTCAGTTGGCAGGATTTCTCCAGTTTGTGGAATAATGTTCTCTGGCTTCATCCTGTTTTACTCTGTGGGGAACCCCAGTGCCCCAGGGACAATCATCTTCTAGACTGGCATAGGGTATGGGTCTTTTACAACTCTGCAGGAGGACCTTTTCCTGTCGAAAGCCCACAGTGTTGGATGGGACTATTCCTCCTCAGGTGCAGAACTTTGAACTTTTCCAGTTTGAACTTCACAAGGCTTCTGCTCAGCCCATTTCTCCAGACTGTTAAGGTCTCTCTGAATGGCTGCACAACCCCCTGGGATATCAGCCACTCTTCCAAGATTTGTTTCATCATCAAACTTGCTGAGGGTGAAAGTTTGACCTGAATGATGAAAATGAAAAATCCTACATAGTTTATATACACACCTGTGTGGGGAGTGAAGGCAATAAGACTTACATGAAAAAGAGCTTGGGAATGAGCTCTGAGGCCTTAATGCTTTAACAAGCCCTGAGGCGATAAACTGGAGCGTTGAAGGACAGGAGAATTAGAAAAACAAGCCTTGGGAGGATGGGCCAGGATGTAGTTGTCACGAGAATCTCAGTTGGAGGCCAGAGGATGTGGGGGTTGTGGAAGGGTCTTCAGCGTTGTTCTTGGACTATTTAACTGGAGAGTTTTACAGGGGCCAATGAGATTGAACATGGCACGCTTTTGCAGGCTGGGAAAGTACTGAATAGGGGATAAAAAAGGCTTGGTTGTAATAAAGTTGGATTTGAGTGACCTCATCAGCTTGAGTCTGCGTCGTGAAACATCACACACCTGAAGCACCTCAAGCACCTGACTCTTTCGGCAAAATTTGCTTGTACACCTAGTAGGTATGGGTTTCAAAAACTCTCACATCTTCAGTTCACTGTGTAAGTGCCTTCGTATGGCTATTTGAAATGTAGAAGCTAAGGTTAAAATTTATTTAATCTAATATTTGACAGTACAGGTAAGTTGGTCCTATATGATATTTTTCAATGAAGGGAAAGAGATAGACCTTGTAGGCTATAAACCTTCTCATCTGATTCATTTGTCCACTACAGCAATGTGCTACAGACAGTGCTCTGTAAGTATCTATTTCATTCCAATGATTATACAGGTATCTAATCAGGTATAATTTGAAAATCAAATCTACTGAATGCTGACAGCAAGTTTTCATCATTGAAATAACAAATAATAAAAATACATTTCGGAAACTGTTAGAAAAGACCACTAATAATAATGGCTGCTAATACAGACAGTGTAAATACTCTGTAGCTTTATCACAAAAAGCATGAACTAGCCTTAAATCTCAATGCACACATTGTAGACATTTTCATTTGTTCAGATAAATTGACTCAACTCTAAATCTGAATCTCTGAACAGGTCTTACTCTAAAAATTCATAGAGAACTCAGCATGTATGGAATAACCTATTGATTAGAAATGAGTAAAACCTGATTAAAGATTTTTCCCAGCTGTTGATTTCTGTATGAACCCAAATCTTTTGAGTCCCAGCAGAAGTCCAGTAAAAAATAAAATTAAAAAAAAAAAAAAATAATAATAATAATAAAGGCATGGAGCACTGGGTAAGCACAAGTCATGAGTATCTGTATGAGAGGAGCCACAGAATCATAGATACACAGAATGGTTTGAGTTGGAAGGGATCTTAAAGATTATCCAGCTCCAACCTCCTGCCATGGGCAGGGACAACTTCCACTAGACCAGGTTGCTTCAAGTCCCATCCAGCATGGCCTTGAGTACTGCCAGGGATGAGGCAGACACAGTTTCTCTCAGCAACCTGTGCCAGCGCCTCACCACCCTCACAGGGAAGAACTTCTGCTAAGAGCTCATCTCAGTCTCCCCTCTGTCAGGTTAAAGCCATTCCCCCTTGTCTTGTCCCTACATGCCCTTGTCAAAAGACCCTCTCCAGGTTTCTTGTCACCCCTTTAGGTGCTGGGAGCTGATCTAACACCTCCCAGAGCCTTCTCTTCTCCAGGCTGAACAAGCACAGCTCCTTCAGTTTGTCTCCAGAACAGGGGTGCTCCAGCTCTTGGAGCATCTCTGTGGCTTCCTCTGGACTTGCTTCAGGAGTTCCAAGAGCTCCTCTTGCATTGTTGCCCCAGGAGATGGAGGCAGGGCTGCAAAAGGGATCTCCCCAGAGCAAAGTAAAGGGAAAGAATTCCCTTTCTTGACCTTCTGGCCACAGTCCTTTTGGTGCAGCCCAGGACAAGGGGTGTTTCTGGGCTGCAAGCACACACTGCCCGGTCATATTGGCATCATAAACCAATATACCAAGTTCTTCTCCTCAGGGCTGCTCTCAATCCATGCTTCAACCCAAGTGCAGGACCTTGCACTTGGCCTTGCTGAAATCCATGAGGTTCACATTGGCCCACATCTCCAGCTCATCAAGGTCCCTCTGGATGGTATCACTTGTCTCCAGTATGTTAACTACACCACACACCTTGGTGGTGTTGGCAAACTTGCTGAGGGCACACTCAATCTCACTGTCCCTGTCACTGACAAAAATGTTGGATAGCGACAATCTCAACACTGAGGGATGCTACTCACTACTGATCTCCTCTTGGAAATTGGGCTGTTAATGACAACTCTTTCAGTACGACCATCCAGCCAAGTCCACTGAGTTGTCCATCTGTCACATCCATGACTCTCCAGTTTACAGACAAGGGTGACGTGTGGAATACAGGTCCAGTCACCTTCCCTTATCCACTAAGGCCATGGTCCCATTGTAGAATGCCTCAGAATTTGTCAGGCACGATTTGCCCTTGGCTGTCACTACTTACTCCCTTATTGTTCATGTATTTGTGTGTAGTTTCCAGGAGAATCTGCTCTGTAACCTTGCCAGAAACTGAGGCAACACTTGCCAGCCTGGATTTCCCTGTATCTTCTTTTTTTTCCCCATTTTTTTTAAATCTGAGTTATGTTTCCACTTTTCCAGACAGCAGGAATTTTATCCACCCTCGAGGACTTCTCAAATATAATGGATAATGGGTTGGCAACTTCATCTGCCATTTCCCTCAGGATCCACGGATGCATCTCATCAGGTCCCAAAGACCTGTGCACATCAGCTTCCTTAGGTGATCCTGAACCTGATCTTTTTCTGCAGCAGGTGATTCTTCATACTCCCAGTCCCTTGGATTCAACAGGAAACCTTGATATCTATGTCCATGACTGGAGCAGTTTCCCAGAATAGTCATGGAATTGCATTTCTGTATCCCCTGAGTCCTGTTTCTGTTGAAAAACAGAAAGGCATCAGAACATGTAATAAGCTTTTCAGAATTTTGTAACGGTCCATTAAGATAGCTGTATTTTGCTTAAATTATACCAATTTCACTGTTTAACAAGGTAATAATCTAATAATTTAAAAGAAAAAATACTAAAAGTGTTGCAGATCAGATCAGGAAGCTCTGAAGTGATCATTTTGAGAGAGCTGGGATTTCTTAACTTTGTTTGAAGTTAAAATAGAATGCCATGAAGCTATTAAAGTTAAATAATCAGCAATTGAATTGAAAAGTTTGCCTATACTCCTTACAATTAACTTACTGTCTCATCTACTTAATGAGATGTAATTTTCACACACACATACCTTTTACTTCTAATCGGTGGATTTTGGTGCACACAGATTGAAAATAAGGAAATGTGAGATACAGTTCTAAGATGAAGAATGCTTAGGAATGATATAATGAGAAACTCACTTGACAAGAGAAAGTGAACATGTATCTCAAACCAAGATACTCCCTTCTATAGCTTAATCTTGCGTCTTCTAGTTACAACATCTAAATCGCATTAGCTTTTCTCATATGCAGTTCCTCAATTTATGTATTACTTGAGTTTAATTGTCTACTTTTCATTTGGAGAATTATGAAAGATGAGGAATAAAGTTTTGTTGAGACATGAAGTTAAATATATACATTTAAACTCTTATTTTTCTCTTTCAGATAATAAATTGGCAACCAAATGTACTGACTGACATTATTCTGATCTATTAATAACAGTACTGGTTATGTAAAACCTCAAAAAAATGTCTCAGAATTTATTCTTCAGGACTCTAGGAATCCAAGTCTATTGAAAATCTAATGATTTTCAACTTAATAAATGTTGAACAGTATAAAGAGATGTAAGATACTTGGCTTATTAAGATATCATTTCTTGTACCCAAAACTTCCTGCTAAACATGTTAATAACTTCTCATAAAAAATCTAGTAATGCTTTAAGTGACAAAGTAGGAACAGAAACTGAGAAATATTATTAAATTAGACTATATAGGAGTTTTAGAACACTATTAAAAAAAAAGGTAATATACAGAACATGACATGAATGATAAATAGTAATTTAAATACAAAGAATTAGCAGAAAAGATGAAAAAAATCTATGCCTAATTAAAAAACATAGGTAATTTCATGGCAAAGATGAAAAAGAAGAAAAAAATATCCCAAACCGTATGGGGTGGAATCAAAAATCTTTTTTCTTTTTTCATCAGGAAGACTGTGAGTCTGTTGGAATATTTCTACTGTTTCGTAGAGGAATTAAATTAATATTCTTGAGACAGGTAGCTTAACCATTAGTGGTGAAATTTATGACCATTAAAGAGTGGTCTATAGCATGTCCAAGGAGGAGAAACAGAGAAGAAATAAGAGCATAGGTATAGACATTCTTAAATTAGTTATGGATTTTACAAAGCAGGACTTGCAGTAAAAGGTTTTATGAGGAAAAAAGCAAAATAATAAACAGGAGATGAAGAATGACATAGGAATTAAATTGAAAAAAAGTGTATAGTAAAAAAAAGTAAAAGCCAAAGCAAAACAAAAACTTCAGAATTTGTGCAACCTTTAACATATTCTTCCATTTGGCTTTATCAAAGATATAATATGTTAAAATAAAATTAGGTGTATCATGGCCTAAAGCTACAGTAATAAACTTATAACCAATAATTCCAGCATGAACTAATGCACCGACTGGGGCTGTATCCTAGCTGTGGAAACCATATCTTTACCACTTATGCTAGATTTGTTTCTGAGGAGACCTGTTAATTGTGCCTACATTATTCCAGAGTATTGACTTTTCTATTCTGTAAGCACAGAAAAAGAAATCAAGATCAACTGAGGTCTTATCTACCCCTGGAAATAGGTAATGAAGCTTGGGTTTTCCGAGTTGTGTGACTGCTTCAGTCATTTATTTGTATGTGCAAAAGTATAGTATGGTACGGTGTGTCCCTGCACAGTCGGGGAAACAGGAGAAAACCGCACCTTAAAATAATATTGATTTAAGTACAAGAATTATTTTACAGCTAGGAAATATGCCTCAGGGCTGCTTATCACTGACAATACATTAACTCTTTTTTATCCATATAAAATTTGGTCTGGGAAATTAATGCCTAGAAATGCTGACCAATCCCATTCATCCAGAGCTTACTCTGAAGGCTGCATAAAGTGACTTGGCAGAAATAGAGAGCAAATGCTCTTAGGGCATTTTTTCACACCTCCTGACAAACATACCAATCCACATCATCATCACACAATTTTTTACACCTCTCATACAGTGAAAAACAGTGAACGCATTTTGCTTCCATATAAATAAACTATTTTCTAACAATCACACCTTTTTTTTAATTTTTGGTTGCAGGCACACCTCAAAATCCCCCCCATTTTATCAACAGTTCATTACTGGAAGTATTAGGAACATATTGATGACCCTTATAAGGATGAAGTTATTGCCCTGTCTTTGAGCTGACTTTAGTCTGTCTACAGAGTTTAAAGTCTGTAGAAATGTCACATTATAATTTTCTCTCATTTACCACACATTCTTCATTCATTCAGTGTTTGTAGATGCAACAAAATTATGAATATACATTATCATTAATAAATTCTTAAGTTTGTTGAAAAAGAAAAGTGCACTGCAAACACACTGGTCATAATCTGTGTGAAAATGTGGCAGCTGCTGTACAAAAGTACAAGTTTAAAATACATAAAGACAATCAAATTATCCAAAATAAGTAACAGAAAAAAAGGTAAGGAAAATCTTGTAAGGTTAGAGAGAATTTATTTAAAACCAAAATCCTGTCATTAATGCCACTATCTTACTAGAAACCAATCATCCAGATTCAGTCTTGCAGTAATTCTATTAAAGGCAATAAAATTACACCAGATGTTAACTTGCTTCATAATGCCCTCTTTTGTGATCATCCAAGACCTCAGACCATGTGAGAAATTTTAATAAATAGACATTGAGAAAGAAACTATGACTTTTCTAGGCTACTTTAAGTACTTAAAATCTAAAAAGAATATGCTCTTTGCATTTGATTTTTCAGTTAGGAGAGCGAAGAGTGGATCAGTGCATACAGATAATCATTCTTGATCTTACTTTTTTTATTTAATCATTTTTGATCCTGAAACTTGCTCAAGTTTTCTCAGTGAAAAAGGGGATTTGATATATTTCATACTCTTGTCTCTTTTTGTTGTCAACAATGTAGGTCTCCTATATACAGTCACATGCTGAGTACTACACCTACAAAGGAGAAACTGAAAGCATAAATGGGAACAGAGAAGGCAACAGTTCTGCAGAAAAAATTCTGAAATTTAAACGGGATGTTGAATAACATTTTAAAAGTCAACATCGTGATATTTTGACATAGAAGGCAAATGTTATGCTGGTAATGTTACGTATAGAGCACAGGATTATTCCTCTGCTCAGTTCTGGATTAATCTGGGATGGAATGTTTACCTTATAAAAAAGGTGCATACAAATTAAAGGTAATCCATAACCTAGCAACAGCAATGATAAAAGATTTGACTACCTAATACATGAGAGGAAGCTAAGGGGCCTTGTATTGTTTTATCAAGAGACGAGAAACCTAAGCAGTGGGGAAGAAACATTTCAGGTTTTGCAGTAGCTCTTTCTTAGTATAAGAAAAGAATAAGAAATATAATTGTTTTAATGGAGATACTTAAAAATTACTTAGACATTCGTTCAGAAAACTTTGCATTTTTTGGACTTTATTTCTAAGAATCCGGTGTTATTATTTCTCTCATTTAAAAGAGAAGATTACAGCATAATTTTACTTACCGAGATTACATTTCTACAGTTAAAAATAATCTGATATTAAGAGATGAAGACTAATCATCTTTTCTCAAAGTCTGGAAAAAAAAATAGAAAAATATATCTGACAGAAGTTTCAAAAGTCTTTATATGCACCTGAAGTTTTCTGGAAAGCAGATCTAATGGTGTTTAACACAAAGCAAAATATCTATGAAATTATATTTAGGGTTAAGTATTCCACAGTGCCTAATTTATTTTTCTTAGGAATAACATTAGAAAAACCAATAAACTTTTACCTGTGTGGTCTTTGAGTCTATCACAGATCCATTGCCTGTAATCCCAAACTTGTTATAATGTTGTAGGACCACGCTTGCTTTGTTTGAATGGTGCACAGACTTTTGATCACTCCCTTCCACTGGAATTCCTTAGCATGTATAGTACAATCTGATTTGACTTCACAAAGGTAGCAGAGATGGGAATAATAGTTTCTTTTGATCTGCTGATTTTAATGAAGGACAGCATAGAAGTAGCATTCATTGCTGCAAGGGTGTGCTGCTTGTTTGGGTTCAGCTTTCTGTCTGCAAGACCCTTGATAATGCATTGCCAAGCTGCTTTCTATCCAGCTGATGACTGCATGAAAATACTGCGTAGCATCTGCAAGTTTTGACTCATCTTTGCTAAGATCCATTATGCTTTTGTCAGTCTGTCCCTCAGACTTTTAAGTTTAGTCACAATTAAAGAAGATCATAGAATCACAGAATCCAAGAGTGATTGGATTGGAAGTAATCTTGAAGCTTATCCAGTTCCAATCCCCTGCCATGGGCAGGGACACCTTCTACTAGACCAGGTTGTTCCAAGCCCCGTCCAACCTAGCCTTGAGCACTGCCAGGTATGAGACAGCCACAGCTTCTCTGGGCAACCTGTGGCAGGGCTTTACTACCCTCACTGAGAAGAGCTTCTGCCTAATATCTAACCTAAATCTACCCTCTTTCAGCTAAAAACCATTCCTCATATCCTTCTATTTGTGAAGCTATTTGTCTCTGTACCTAATTTAGTCATATGATGCCAGGCAAGACCAACATGTACTCTTTAGGGGCCCTGTTGAATTTTATTTTATATTTGTTTCTGTATGTGCATTTCTTTACAGACCTATACCCCTCTGAGATTTTTGGATCAAGGAATAATGTCTGAATCACTAGTGAGGTAGCACACTCTACTTTGAATAATCTAATTCATACTGTGCTTGATTCCTTAAATCTAAGTATATAAAAATGTATATAAAAGCTTTCTTTCCCAGATGACAAATTGTCATCTTAGTATAAAAATATATGATGCCTGAAATTTGAGGGAACATCCAAGATTGTACTTTAATCACACAGGCACCATGGCTTGCATGAAATGAAAAGCAGAGTTGACTAACTTCGAGTTACAATTTCCAGTCAGTCCATCAGCTGGGATTCACCTCACAGCAGTGTGAAGATTGTCTACTAGGAAACATATTTTAGAGAGATGAGGTCCTCTAAGAGTGCAATGGTTGTCAGAAAAGAAAAGAAATCTAATGTATTATTATAGCTTTTTCTGGAACAGGTAACCTTCAAACAATCCGATATATTCAAAAAAAGATATATTTTCTTATTAGAAATCCTATCCAAACTGAGTAATGACTTTTTTTTTTTTAGCTAAGGTTTTTACAACTGTTTTTCTAGGCTCAATACTGTCAAGATGACCAGTAATCTAAGTCATCTCCCCACCATAATCATAGCTGTTAATCCAGTTTAGATTGTAGAATCTGTTATTATTAGACATATATATTTTGAGAAATGGCAGTGTGATCAACTAAGCTTAAAAGTGGGAAGTTAGCCTTGTACTAGGTTTCTCCAGTACCTTGTACTAAGTATCTCCATAGAAATATTGCAATAATTCTGGACATACTTTAGGCTGCAGACCATACAGGGAACTAAGTGTTTTGATAGTTACGCTTCTCACATTTTACGGCTGTCCATCCATACAGCAATTGCTATGACTTCTGCCAAATTTTATACTGCTCCATCATCTGTCCAGCTGCTATTATCATCTACTGAGTGTTTAAATCAAGAAACAAGTGAAGAATTGCATGCCTGTGGGCAATTCCAGCGTGCCTTTGTCTATTTAGAGCAGCAGAAGTGGTATATGATGGCAGAGAATTCCCAGAGCCCAGCACCTTTACAAGCCATAACTCCAAATGCTGCCTAAGCCATCACTATAAAAGCCTTCAAACTGAGGATAACTGTGAAAGTTCATTGAACTTAGGGGTTAAAGGACCAAGCCATTAAAGTGCATTTCAGTTTAAAATTGAAGTTTGCCACTTTCCACATCATATGGGTTTTCTTTTTGCCTTCCATTACACATACTTGTAGTCTCTCTCCTCTCTTCTCAGCATTATATTTTTTTTTCCACAAAAGTCTCATCTTCAAGATAAAATTTAAAGCAACCCCAAAGGGAAAAAAAAAAATCTTGCATTTATTTGTCATTCTTGCTTTAATACTGAAGTAAACAAACAAGCAAACAAGCAAAAAAAAAAACCTCCAAACCACCACCAACTTCATTCCTCTAAAATATCCATTTGACAGGATAATCATTGTTGTAACAATGCAGACTTTGAACTATCTGATTTGATTTCATCTGAGCTGAAAAAACAGCCCAACATTTTTCATTACTGAGAAGCATCTAAAGTAAACTGTAAATCTAAGTGGAAAAGGTCATTCTTAAAATATTTCCTGATTTAAGCATCCAGTGGGTTAAAAAAGCAGCTGGGAAGACTGAAAATGTTTCTTCATATGCCAGTAAAAAATGAATGTTACCTAAGCTCTAAAAGAAGTCTACCCCTGCTCCCAAGATCTCTGACTTCTGGCCTCAAAAATGTTAAATCTAAAAAAGATCAATACCAAATTTTCATTGATGTAATTTTCCATTTTGAAGAGTATACTCAATCTGTTAGAATATGATTTTCAGGGGACTCTAAAGACTGGCAATTTTCAGCTTCCTTTAAAGAGCCCTTTGTCAGTACCAATAAATCAGGTACTGTGTTCTTCTAAATATATGAAATTACTAATCTGATGCTTTGCATCTTCCTTCTGTAGCTAGATTTCCTTCTTGGAGACGTTCAGATGTCCCAGCAATGTACTTTCACCACAGTGATGTCTTTATAAGTGTATTGCCATCATCTTATAATTAAAATTACAAAAACAGATAATTTAGTTGATGCCTTACGATTTTAAATTGGTTTAACTAATTAGAAATGGAAACAGACAGACTGCTTTTTACACAGATTTATCTGACCTGCTTTGAGAGAAGTTTCTTTCTCCCACTCATACAGACAAAATACTTGAAGAAGACTGAATCATTACATTACATTTAACATGCAGTCCAAAACTTTAATTTGACTTACATTATTACCTTGGAGGACACAAAAGAAAGGAAAGCAAATAGGCTCCAAACTACTAAGATACCCAAGTCAAGCTTCCTACCACAGATGTGACAAACAGATGCCTGGTCAGAGGTCAGAGCAGACTAATAAGATCCTGTTTATGCTGAGAACTTGTCTGGAGATATAAGGTAAAAAAAGAAAGGGAAAGAAGATTCAGAACCTCAGTGAGAGGTTCTGGAAATTGGACTAGATAATCATTGTAAGTCACTTCCAACTGAAAATAGTCTATTATATTCTGATTTTTAAAGCTTATATCACTGAGTGTACATTTGCCTGAAAGTCTTTCTTCAGCAAGGAATGGGTTTTACCACCAGTAAGGGCTGTGGAGGTGGCTGAACACTTGGTAGGTAGACCATGCTGTCTTACTCAAACAACCATGTCAGTGCATCTGAGTGAAAAAAGAGCCAGGTTTCCCACCACATGTGAAAAGACTCCTTTTTTAGGCTGAGGGACTAGGTCTGCAAATGTGCCCATTGTCTTGGTGGAGGGAGCATCGGGCATTTCTTGTGGAGAAAGATTCGACATTTATATGTTGCTGTTGATAATGAAAGTGTCAGGTTTGGCAGCAATGTGCTGTTGTCAGCACAGTGATCCTGTGTGGCAGAGTCTGAGACAAGAGCATCACGAATAATGGCAGAAATTTGGTAGCAGAAAGTGAAGGTGGTGGTAGAGAATATGTTTCAGCAAGCACACCCAGATGTGGGTAGCTTCAGGTCTTCATCCCTTCCTGGCCACCTTTCGGGGCAGGATAGTGGGGAAATGGACTTTTGTTCTGACCAGTAGGATTGCTTTAATCTTTACAGGAACAAGTCTGGCAAAGACAGTAGTAGATTAAAATGCACACAAAAGATACAATATTTTGATAGCAGCATGGATACAAGTGCTTAGAATAAGATCATGAGCTGGCATTTTTCCTTGAATAATGATTTATCATAGAATTACAGAATCCTAGAATGGTTTAGGTTGGAAGGATCCTTAAAGCTCATCCAGTTCCAACCCCCGCCATGGACAGAAACACCTTCTGCTAGAAGTTGAAGGTTGCTCCAAGCCCCATCCAACCTGGCCTTGAGCACTGCCAGGGATGGGACAGCCACAGCTTCTCTGGGCATCCTGCCGAGGCCTCACCACCCTCACAGGGAAAATCTACCTAAGATCTCATCTCAATCTCTCCTCTGTCAGGTTAAAGCCTTTGTCCTGTCCCTACAGGCCCTTCTCCTGTCCCTACAGGCCCTTGCCAAAATCCCCTCTCCAGCTTTCTTGTAGGCCTTTCAAGCACTGGCAGCTGCTCTAAGGTCTCTCTGGAGCCTTCTTTTCTCCAGGCTAAACAAGCCCAGGTCTCTCAGCCTTGAAACACTGTTTTTTTTGGCTGATATATGTGTATTTTTCAGTCTTTTCTTACTGTTGTGCAAGTGTTAGAATTTCACTGTGAGTGGGTGCAGAGAAATTTGATCTGCAAATGCAGTTTTCTTGTGATGTTACCCAACAGCTGTGATAAAAAATGCAAATGCTTCATGAATAAATTTTCTCAAGAACAAATTGAACATCAGGATCTGATGTATTTTCTATAAATTGAATCTCCATCGTAGGTATCCTGACACATAAAACAATTTTAATCACATTTCATTAAAAAAATGGTTGTGATGTAACCTGTTTCATTTTGGGCATAAGTATCTGAAAATCACTTAAGTCTGAAAAAATAGTTTAGTCTGCCTAAATCATGTAATGGAGCATTCTACATTTAGTGATGGAAACAGCCTTAGCTATTTTTCAGAGAATGATAAGTAACAATGACCATAAATCAGAAGTCTTAATCCAGAAGAAAGGAGGTTAAAGAGAAAGATACATGTTAATTTTAACATAACTTAGTACCTTCTCATTTTGATAAATAACTTTGATTTAAATAGTGATTCAAGTAGTCTACATAGCAAAGCATTAAACCAATTGTATCATATCAAACTGTTTGGATTTTTAAGTCAGTTAAAGCTTTGACCAAGTTCTATAGAACATCTATAGAGATGGTTATACTATCGTCATGATTTGTTATGATATTTATCTCAAAACTCAGATGTTCCCATTGATAGTGGATAGGTAGAAATTTATGAGAAGAATATGTTTGAAGCAAGATGCAACAAAAAGGGAAAGAGAAGACTGGGCTAGCAACAGCTTAGATGGCAAGTTTGACAAGCAAGCATGACACCTTTTGAGGTGAATTTTTTTTGAGTCTTTCTTTTTTCCTTCCTTTTTTCTTTCCTCTTTCTCTTTCTTTCTTTCTCTTTCTTTCTTTCTTTCTTTCTTTCTTTCTTTCTTTCTTTCTTTCTTTCTTTCTTTCTTTCTTTCTTTCTTTCTTTCTTTCTTTCTTTCTTTCTTTCTTTCTTTCTTTCTTTCTTTCTTTCTTTCTCTTTCTTTCTTTCTTTCTTTCTTTCTTTCTTTCTTTCTTTCTTTCTTTCTTTCTTTCTTTCTTTCTTTCTTTCTTTCTTTCTTTCTTTCTTTCTTTCTTTCTTTCTTTCTTTCTTTCTTTCTCTTTCTTTCTTTCTTTCTCTTTCTTTCTTTCTTTCTTTCTTTCTTTCTTTCTTTCTTTCTTTCTTTCTTTCTTTCTTTCTTTCTTTCTTTCTTTCTTTCTTTCTCTTTCTTTCTTTCTTTCTTTCTTTCTTTCTTTCTTTCTTTCTTTCTTTCTTTCTTTCTTTCTTTCTTTCTTTCTTTCTTTCTTTCTTTCTTTCTTTCTTTCTTTCTTTCTTTCTTTCTTTCTTTCTTTCTTTCTTTCTTTCTTTCTTTCTTTCTTTCTTTCTTTCTTTCTTTCTTTCTTTCCTTTTCTTCTTTCCTTTTCCTTCCTTTTCCTTCCTTTTCCTTCCTTTTCCTTCCTTTTCCTTCCTTTTCCTTCCTTTTCCTTCCTTTTCCTTCCTTTTCCTTCCTTTTCCTTCCTTTTCCTTCCTTTTCCTTCCTTCCTTCCTTCCTTCCTTCCTTCCTTCCTTCCTTCCTTCCTTCCTTCCTTCCTTCCTTCCTTCCTTCCTTCCTTCCTTCCTTCCTTCCTTCCTTCCTTCCTTCCTTCCTTCCTTCCTTCCTTCCTTCCTCCCTTCCTCCCTTCCTCCCTTCCTCCCTTCCTCCCTTCCTCCCTTCCTCTCTTCCTCTCTTCCTTTCTTCCATTCTTTCCCTAACTTACACATCAGAGTTTTATGCAATGAGTTAAAAGCTTTTACAAAAGTGGATGCACTTTTGCTGAAATTTCTATAGATAGAATTAATTTGTTTTACAGTACCTACAAACTAAATGCAAAAAAAAAAAAAAAACACAAAAAAAACCATAAAATTCTTACTCCATACACTGAAAAGTTACATGCTTCTTGAAAATATCCTTTCTTTTTTTTTTATTTTTATTTTGTTGAGGTGCTTTAGGAGGCTCATTATACAGACACACTTTTTCTTTTTCTTTTTTTTTTCAAAGGGACATTAGGAAAAAAATAGTGACACAGTGTTGGAATGAATCTGAATCATCCAACAATAGACATTGATGCCCATCAATTCATTGTGGATAAAGGAAGAGTCAGAATGATTGATGCACATGTCTATGAAAGGCGGAAAAAAAGCCAACCCAAATGTGTTTGGTTATGGCAGATTATAGCTTTCTCAGATGTATGGATCATTCTTTTCTTTGGAACTCCCCTGAGGTAAAAGAGAACCTGTGTAGATTAACTTTATTTTCTGATGAGATAATGACCAATTGGAAATTTCTTTTATGCTTGGTGTAAATATTTTCTGGATAGATAAAAGATGTTTATGAGCAAAAGGTCCTACATTGTGCGGCTATTAGTCCCAAAAAGCTTATAGTACATAAGGAAAAATAAAAATTAGAAAAGCAAACCCAATGGCTCACAACAAAGAGTAGAATGAAAGGAATAAACTATCGCTTTTTTTGTGGTATGTCTTTGGGTATTTGAATAATACACAAGATTGCTTTCTCTGTACAAACAAGCTCCACATGTGTTTGACAGAAGGGATGGCTATTTTGCAGGGGCAGTAACTAATTCATAGTGAAGTGTTGAGGTACATAGTCCCACACTGCTTCTTAGTAAATTAGTTATATTGGAAATCAAAATCAAATTAAAAAAGATATGGAAGTTGAAGAAAATCTAAAGGACTGTAGACATGTTCTTTCTGGCATACCTAACTTCTTCCATCCACTCTCTAGTGCTTTTTTCCCTTCTTCTCTCACAGAGAAAATCAAGTACGAAATAATGACTCGTTCAAAAGAAAAGACTGCAGTAATCAGATGTACACTTGTGTGTGTTTGTGCATACACAATTGCATGCACTTCTACACTTACGTAGGCAGCAAATGATTTATATATAAAAATCTTTGGTATTATTAATTACAAAATGGTGTTATAAATGATATTTTAATTGCTAGATAATTTTGTCTGGCTCCGTGTAAAAGAATTGAGAACAATATGTTAACTAATACTATGACCCTCTGACTCTGAGTCTTTCTCACATATACTAAGATGCTTAGCTATGTATACTGCAGGTAATCACAAAGAGAGCAATAAGATAATTTGTTGCAAACAGTAAAACCTAAAATTCAACTCTCCATCAGACTGAAAGTCTCATCTTTGCTATCATTTATTTATATAGAGTTAAATATACAGAAATATTTTACTAATAAATAGTTTCTTCTATTAATATAATGCGAAAGTCTTGGAGTTAGAAGTTGATAATCATTCATTTCTGAAACATAAAAATGCAGCGTATTCCAAATTCTAGTCAATATTAATTTGGAATATAATCATGTAAGACAGATAAACCCACATGCTCTTCTGCATGAGCAATCGCTAAAAGAAAGGCTTGTGAAGTCAAAACTCAGAAAAATATGTTTTCACCTACAAATATTGGAACTGACTACATATTTTCTGTACAAAAACAGTAAGCCTGTAAATAGTCCTAAGCATAGTTTTTTAATTGGTTCTGAATAATTTGAAGTAATTAATATAGAGTAAGGAAAGTTATGAAAGTTTTATGAGTGTGTCTTGAATGGGACCCTGTCCTAGATTCTACTTTCTGAAACAAGGAATATTTAGCTTCTCTATCATTGCTAATGCTAGCTGAAGTATGGGGAGTATCACAAGCTGTCTTGATAATGTTTTCTTAAAGTTGTTGATTTTTAATACATCTAACAAAATATAAATTAAAATATCATCTCTGAACCTATAAACAACTCAAAAGTGTATAGTCTAGTTAACAAAGACTCTATATATTCTGACCAAAGGCAAATTATGTAGGCTTCTGTGTAGAAGGTACTGTCCTTGCTATAGTTTTCCTAATGTTTCTCAAATTAATCAACATTTTTTCATATTAATAGAAAACCTCAGTTAGTTTGACATTAGCCTTATTGGACAAGACACATGGAGGATAAAACTGAACAAAAAGATTAATATTATGTGATAAAGATCTGAAGAAAGGTTAGCTTAGGAGAAATCAGTATTTTAGTGGTTAATTCCTTGAGTTTTTGTTCTTGGAAGAAGCATGCACATTTTTATTCACAAAACAGAAATCATTTCTTTACACCAACAGATCACTAGACAATGTTAAACATTTAGTGAAGGCCCCTTGCTGTGTCTACTGATCCAGTACATTAACTAGTACCACATTGCTACGAAAGCAATCTTTAGACAGCACAGAACTTTCTCTTTCATGCATATGTTAAGTCAGTGAACACTGAAAAGTTTCAGTGTGTGACCTTAGCTCCATGAGAAAATTCATGCTTCTTGCACAGTGCAGTCAGTCATGTTCACTTAATCCTATCTCAAAATTCAGAAATAAATTCACAGATTTAGGACACTGTATCAGAGCAAATAAAGACACAGAAGTCCTTCAGTATTAAAAGGATATGCAGATAACAGAGGCATCTCATTCATTCTGAAATTGTTACCGGATTAGTCATTTGTCTGCGAGTGAGTGCTCTAAAACCATACTACTAATGCAGTGCTGTCTTTCATTATTAGAGATATTATTGCAAGATTAAGCTTTAATTAATCATCTGTGCAAATATATTCTCCATCCACAGTCTGTTCTTTAGATTTTTATGAATACATTTCAGAGCCACTTAATACAGGGTGATGGTTGTAGCTCTTTGTAATTTTTACCTTTGTAATTCCAGCTCCATCCCTTGCACCAGTATTTCTATTGAATGCAAATGCTGGATTTGACCATGGTTAAATTTCTTGAAAGTAGCAGAAAGAGGCTGTGCTTTGGATTTGTGCTGAAAACAGTGACTATAATGCAGAGATGTTTGTATTATGCTAAGCAGTACTTACACAGAGTCAAGGCCTTTTCTGCCCCTCTGCCTCCAGTGAGGAGGCTGGGGGTGGATAAGGTATTTAGAGGAGACACAGCTGGAACAGTTGATCCCAACAGACCAAAGGGATGTGTCATTCCAAATGATGTCATTGTCAGCACTAAAATCTGGAACAAAGAATAAGGAGAGGGAGACATTTGCAGTGATAGCATATTTCTTCACAAATCACTGTTACATGTGATGGAGCCCTGGTGTCCTGGGCATGGCTGACTGCCTGGGAAATGTTGAACTAATTCCTTGGTTTGCTTTGCTGAGTGTGTGGATTTTAGTTTATCTATTAAACTGGTTTTATGTTAATCCACAGTATTTTGCACATTTATCTTTCCAATTCCCTGCCCTGTCCCGCTGGGGTGAGTAAGTGAATGGCTGTGTGGTGCTTAGCCATCTAGCACGGTTAAACTATGAAAAGGCAAAAGTAGGATAAATATTTATTGTGTCTTACTATTATTTATTAATAAATCCTTCTCAAAAATTACTTCTGCATACCTGTAGATTATCAGTTTTGAGTAAAACTGATGACACAAACCAGATTTCAAATATGCTCTTTGAAAAATAATTTAGAAAAAATAATAGAATAGAAAAAAACCTAGATCTAAATTGTACATATATCCAAGAAGCAAAATTGTTGTATCTTAGAAGAAACTTTTCTTCTGGACCTGGCAAAGGAATTTTTGCAATGTGGTCACAAAATAATATGTAATCATAAAAAAGCATTTTCTGAAAGACAAAAATTAAAGTTTTTTTAGTGTTCAGAATATTATACTTAAAGGCAATATGAATTACTGTCATGCCTTCATGACTATTGATTTGCAGTCCACTAATGCACTAAACCAGAATGGAGGATCTTCAAGCAGCAATAAAAGCCAAAAACTTTCAGCAAAAAGTGAGGTCTTGAAAAGTCATTAAATGATTCAAAGGGTAATACAGATAATTTCTCATTATACCTACCTGTACATCTAAGATAGCATCTTAATTTTGAATTTAATTCAGTATCCTGAAGCATGAGCACAGTATTACATAGCTTACCTGAGATTCAGGGATTTGCTGCATAGATTCCTAAATATTTTCAGCCAGTGTACTCTCATACATGTGAATATATTAGCTGAGTTTCTGGTCCATTTTTTTTACTTTACCTTTCTGGAGATACAATGTAATCCTGTGTCAGTTGTAGTGTAGATATGAGTATTCAAATATGTTCAAAGCATGTGAGTTTTCAAGACTGTGTTTTCTTTGGGTTGCTTTTTCCTCTTTTATGTATAAATACATGTGTGCGTGTAAATGCTCAAAAAGGACATGTTTAAAAGGATCATTATTTCAGAAGTATTTCAAATACATACAAAAACTAAGAAAGTTGATAGAATTTTTTACTATTTTTCTTTTCTGCAGCATAGTTATTTACTGACTGCAAACATTATTTTATTTCCTTAAAGGGCTTTGAATTACAGTTTGAGAGGGAAATGACACAGCACAAAATTTATTGACCCTTTAGTATTTTTGCTGTGGTTTCTTATTATTGAAAGTAACCTTTGAGTTTCCCAAATGGCTTTATCACACATGAAATCATTAAGTCTGATACCATAAGGGCCAATAGGTGTTTCAGCTTTTCCTAACAACACCTAAAAGCTCCATGGTTAGGAAAAAAATGCCTTTTCAGTTTAAAAACAAGCCCTGTCCTGCCCCATCAAAATATCCGCATTTAAATCTGTGAAGGCAGATGCAAACCTGTTTACGTATACAGCACACAAGTAATCTTGATCAAGTTGAGAATGAAAGCTTAGAAATACAAATATTTTGGAATACTTAACTCCCATTTTGCCTTTTATTTTCAACAGAGAATTAATGTGATCTTCACAATTCTACACATTTTCTAATATAAAGAAGAAGAAATCTTCTAGTAGTCAGCTTAAAACACATGATATGGCTGTGATAACAGCTTTGCAGAAAGACAGCAAGGACAGACATTTCACATAGAAGACCACAAATTCTTCAGATATCTCCTTCTTTGAAAATTAAGTGAAAGAGTATGTAACACCTTTACCACAATTTGTTCTGTTGCAACACTCAGTATATGAAGAAAGGTTCTGATTCCTTCATTCAAGCTCTTATCCTATATTCAGCTCCATCATGGGACAGTATTTGCTTCAAGGCAGCAGATAATTATGGAATATTTTAAAAAAGCAGACAGACTTCATAACCCTATGCCACAAAATATATCTGATAATTCATTTTGTGCTCTTACCTTGTTTAGTTTTTCTTATTTCTGCTCATTATTATATTTTAAGGAACAGTACAACACACAAAAATGCAGTAAGTCCTTGCCCTCTGTAATGCTGAGTTCAAGACAAAGAAGAGTCTCAATTAAAGCTCATAGAAAAACGTTATTTTTAGTAAAATCTATCTACCTGCAGTTGCCTATACACTAAATAATAGCTTCAAATGTTAATGTTGCACAGTCTGTTTCTTGCATTTGATCCTTTTCATGCTGTCTTATTATTTGTTTCAAAATGTCTCAAAGTATTCTATGTATTTAATGATTTTTTTCCCCAATTATTCTTCCTCTTGGCATTAGTGACTGAGTAGATATATATTTCTCTTGTGTTTTATCAGGCTTATTTTCTGATTTTTTTTTATATCAGTGTTTTCAATATAGTAACTTAAGAAAAAAGATATATTGAATACACATACAAATCTCTAATGATTGTCCTATGGTAATGCAAAAGCAGTTTTGGTTTAGTAAAGATGTAGTTATGCTGCAGTAATATTGAATAAGATTTTATCTTACTATATAAAACAGCTTTTATGCTATGTATGTATAAAAGTATTGTTACATTCCTCTCAGACTGGAATACTTGAGGCTTACTATTTCTATATGTTCCAAGCTGAAGCAGCTAAAAAATATTTCCACCGAACCTTCTCTAGTACTTCTGCAACATTCCTGGCTCATTCCTTTTAAGAGGAAAAATGTATAGAGCTTTAAAGAGAGTTTCAGCTAAATGAAATCACTGCAGGTAAATTATCTGTAAAATACAGAAATCCATACTTTTTCCCAAAGTTTCATCCAAAGAATTTGAGCCATGTAGAACTGATGACTAAATGAGGACTTTGGTAGTTTCAATCATTCCATTAAACATGGGAAATACCATACATTGAACAGTAAAAATTAAAATGAAAGAAAATAAGCACACATCATTAGACAGAGCTATTGAAATAACTGAATTTTCAGCTTATTAGCCAAGCAAAAAACAATACGCTTTTGACTCTTTGAATTATGTGGTTTATATTTCTCACACAAATTAAAGTATTGAAATAAAGTTTTCTCGCAAGTATTTTGCTTCAAAAAGCAGCTTATAATGGGTTTAAACATTAATAAAACATTCAAGAAATGGGACAAAATATTAAGTTAGCTTTTCTCAGGTTTAGGAGGGATTTTTTGGAAGTCCCACATAATTTTATATTTTCATTATACAATATGAATGTCATTTACCTGAAATTATTTTTCATCAGTAGTTATATTGAAGAGATGTCAACAAGTGTAGAAATAAGAAAGATCTGCTACAATAAAGGTTTAGGGAGTTGGAGCATATTGAATTATGAAAATCTAAAATCTAGAGTTCTTTCTCTTGATAGAGACAAGGGAGGATCATGTAGCTATTTCTGCCCACAGCTGTGTGGAATACATCATAGTAATTGCCCTTTTTCTTATAAAATAAACGCTCTCATTATCAGAAACTTCTACAGAGAATTCCTTTTCCTTTTCAGTACCCTCATCTCCATGGTAAAAAAACCTATGTTGTTTTCCAAAGTAGTCCCCTGCCTGTTAGCTTCTAGGCATTTTTCAGGTTCTGGTGAAAGGTAGAGTTAATGAGGATAACATTGGTAGAAAGAGTCTGTCTTCCACTGATACTTTAAATTAAATTAATTTTAAAATGTATTATTTTTTAATACTTTGTGAGATTCCAACCTCATTTGGTTCGAATAAAAAATTAAAAACAGTAATAGTGCTGATAATTTAAAACCCCTGAATCAAATAACTAAATATTCAGATAAGTAAAAGTGATAGAAATTTATTAAGGATCAACCTGGTATTATTTGTTCTCACCTGAAAAGGAATGGACAGCAAATTCCTGATGATCATCAGCAGTAGAACAGTTAATACATTAGGCTGAAATACAGATAAAATTTGAAAAATATAAGCACTGATTTTCATTGTTCAAGGTAATATAAGAATTAGTTTCTGTGCTATAAGGGAATAATCCTGATTGAGAAAATAATATGGGAGTAAAATTCACAAAAATTCTGCTACTTCTTATTTTTTTTCAATCAAAACCAGAATCTATGTCCATAACAAAAGTTTTTATTACTGAAAAAGGAATTTCAGAAGTTATTGAATGCTACAGCTAAAGTAAACTTCCTTTAAAACTATCCTGCTAATCTTCAATATCATGCATGCAATGATATACAAATAATTTGGTTTACAGTTTATTCCCTAGTGAAAGAGAGAATTAAAGCTATAATTCTTCCATATCAAAGTTGAAACACTGTCATGATATGGGTGATTTAGAGTTGCTCAAAAAATGACTATCAGAATTATTATCAAGAGCAGTTTAAGTATGACTTATAAGGGCAAGACTTAACAGAATTTGATGGCAAGGTTCACTGCTACTTGGATGAATCACACAAAGGAAAAATCAAGCTTACGATGGCTGATAGAGATTAAAGGCACAAAGAGTAAGGGAGACCCTCTTTTTGAGTCACAAGGTTCAGACCCCCTTGCTTTCTAAATTCCTGATGAAATGTAGGTGCAGAAGGATTCAGCCTTGGTCTCAGACTTGGTCAACAGTTAACCAAAAAGTTACAAGTCTACCAGTTCAGTACAGAAGAAATTTTTACATAGTTTTCATTTAACAGCAGTTTGACCTTTTAAGGTGGATCTTATAATGCGAGTCAATAGACTTTACCACAATTGCTGTAGCAATCTATATGCACATACACACACCTGCAAACATGAAGACATAAAAGGGTACCTGTTAAAAATTCAACTGCCTTTAAGGTGCTTAAATTTCCATGTTTTTCTGAAATGTGGTGCTTTTTCCTGTTAGTTGGAAAGTTGTTTCAAGCTGTGTATCTTCAATTATACCTGCACTTACAGATGCCACCCCATAAGGCAGGTGAAAGCAAAAGTGTGTTGGCATATAAGTGTAAATAAAGGTTTGCATAAATAAGTAAAAGAGGTGAAAATCAGGAGAATTTTTTTGACTTTTAGGTATTATTTAGCACGTTTCTAAAAAAGCATTCATGAAAAAAGTATAAATAGCTTGTGACTGAAGTTTATAATACTTAGTCTGATAATGCTTTAAAGATACATCACATTAGCTGACTTACTAAACAGACAAAAAAAGCCCCAAAGAAAATTCTCTCCTAAGACTATTGCCCACCTTTTTTATTACACATCCCTTGCCATATAGTTTTCCATTATTACCTTGCCCAGCAGCCATTTCAGTGCAGCACTGCAAATTTCTGTCTTATTTATTTTCCAGACAAATGGACACATGCACACATTAAGGAACTATACCCTTATGCTGATTACAGTTATAAAACTATTATCCTCCTCTCTTCTGTATTGTGTTCAATGAGACTACTGGCTGATAAATGCCATGAGGTCAGCTTCAGTTTCTGAATACTAATGCCTTGAAAATTAATTTTAATTGGTGTTCCTTAAAATTCACAGCACAAAAAAAATCCCTTAAGATGAAATATCCTCTGTATATGTAGGTTTGGTATGAAGTTTATATATTTCTATCACTGTCTAATTTTGAAGAGTAAGTGTTGGATTATGATCACCATATTAATGATGCCTAACTCTGATATTGAATTTTATTGGATCAATTTTGTTATACTCTGTGAGGTGAATTCTAACAAAAACCACTTAGTCATATAGAATATTAAATAAAATTTAAAAAAAAAAGTTATTTTAGGGAAGGGTAGATTGGAAAAAAGATTCATTAATGTCAGCCTTTTCATGTTTGTTAAGAAAACTTTGAAATTAAATCTTTCTTTCAGTGAGAACTGTAAGTGTTAGGATTTGGTTACTTCAGCTTTGGTTTGCAAAGTAGATCTCAGGCACACTGGACAGTTTTCTCCTCTAGTTCTCTCTTGTCCACACCATCCTGCTTGGGATTGGAGGGGATTCTGACAGAAACTTTCAGAAATTCTTTTCAGTATTATACCTTGTAATGACTGAAATGAGAATAATTGACTGATGACATCTCTTTGGAAAGGATAGCTACTGACATTAATTTTTGATTTTTTTTTTTTAATTTGAACTTTCTTTTCTTGTTTTTATTCTGTGGTACAGACTGACACCCACAGAAATATATAGATCAAAGGATTAAAAATGGAGGCATCAAAACCAAAATAAACAAGAAGCCCTTAAAACTTCACTCCTCCCTCTCTTCCAGGAAAATAGTATATTGAAAGCTCTTATATAAATTTCTACATCAGAGATACATTTCTGAGAGTGCAAATAGGATGGAAACTGGTCTTTCCTGAAGATAGTTAAGCAGGAAAACTCTCATTGAATCAGTAGAATTAGAATTATGTCTATAGGAACAAGAAAACACAGGCCAGAAATGTTTTGTATAGTTTATTCTTCAAACTACTTTTCCAAAAGAATTGTGTTAAAATATAATTTTCCTCAGAGAACAGAAGTACCATTTACATCACTGAAGTGAGAAGAGTGATGACAGAGAGCATCAGTGCTCTGAGTACCGGCACAAGCTGCCCACAGAGTTTGTGGATTCTATATCCTTATGTTAAGAACATTTGGGATATAGTTATGGGTCGGACCTGGTCTGCTCCAGGTCACTATGCTTGAGCAGGGTGGTTGGACAAAATGATCCCTACAGAGCCCTTCAATTCTCAACTATTCTGTGATTCTGTGATTTTGATTGCATTAGGGGCTAAAATGTAATGGTTCTCTAGTTGAGCATGTTTTTGTTTTATGGCTTTTATTTACCAAAACTCCTTTCCCTTGGTAATTCACCGAGGACAGATTCATTTAGTTAAAGTAAGTAATTTTCAAAATCTGAACAGTTAATTCATTTTATTTTCAAGTAATTTAATCCTTAATGTCATCACAAACCCTCAATTCTAATAAAATAAGATTAAAGAAATCATATACATGTTGTTTTGTAGCATGATCCTAATACATTAATCATACAATTATGATTAAAACACGGTATTTTTGACAATGACATGGTCAATGATAGGACTACCACACAAAACATTTATCATAAAGTGCCTAGAAAATCCTTTCTATGAGAAAGTCTTCATCATGGAAATGTCAGTATTGTCGACTGAAGCACTAACTTCAGTAAACGGACCAGCAGCGTTAACATAGCTAGACTGCAGCCCAGTTTCAAAGATTTACATGGACTCCTGATATAGCTACACACCTCCCCAGCCAAAACATTTACTGTCAAGTTGAAATATTGCTGCCTTAAGTGTGGTCTTTAGCAAGATCTTAAATTCTAACTCACATCTTCTACAATGCCTGAAGGAAAAAATATTATTTAACATAGTGGCTTTGTACTACATTTAGAAGATAATGTAAGAATATACTATAAACACTTGTTTTGATTATGTCATGGCGCTATACAGACTGTATGTTGTTTAACCCGGACTTCTATTACTTTTTTCCACCATAGAGAAAATCACATACTAGAAGCAAGTAACACCTTTCCCATGGTAGAAGCTAAAGAAAAAAAAGTTAACATCAGATCCACAGGGTAAGTCTGAAAAACACATAAGAACTGCTTAAATTCCAAGACTATATGGCATAAATTTCTTCAAATAGACTTCAAAAAGTTCATAAATAAGGAATCAAATTTAACTACTTTCATAAACCTAAAACTAACCCTAATCCTAACCCTAAACCTAACCTAATCCTAACCCTAGCCCTAACCCCTAACCCTAACCCAAACAATAAGACTAACCCCTAACCCTAACCCAAACAATAACCCTAACCCCTAACCCTTATCCCTAACCCTAACCCTAACCCATTAAAAGTTATCGAAAAAGATAGAAACTGTGGGCTGAGAAAAGAACAGTTTAATAACCAAAACTAAGAAAAATACATTAACATTTATGAAAATAAATAATAAAAATTATAATTGCTATTATAAAGGTGATGATTCTTTCCCTAAATAGCTTCTCTAAACCATTTCAGAGCTACAACCTGATTGAAGTCAAAGGCGTTAGATACCCCTTCCTAAATGTATAATTTCTTCACCCACACTTTTTTCCATTAATTCTAACAAAAGAGGAACTTCTAAATGCATTCAGCCAAATAATGTGCCATTTGGAAAACAAATGTTTACTTTAATTTGTTACCACATGCTGATGTAAAAATGAGAGACAAAAAAAGTCAATTTTAGGCCCCATGATCACAATTGTTGAGAAACATTTGCACACCTTTCCCAAATATGTAGTTAGGTTTTCAGACGCAGTCAGTGTGACTGCTCTGAGTTGGTGTCACTATGTTGAATATTAGCACCTTAGAAATAAAATCTTAGACATCTTTGTAGTCATTGAACCAGAGTTCTCAGATAGCATCATTCAGTAGCAATGTTAAGAGTCTTATTTAGTGGTTTATTTCTAAGGAATATGACCCTCCACTAAAAGAAAGTTTACTTACAAATGAAACAAAATATTTATGTTTCTTTAATTTTATTTGTAGCTTTTTTTGTTTGTTTGGTTGGTTGTTTGGGTTTTATTATTATATTAATCTGTAAGTCACAGTGAAAAAACTGACTGTGACAAAGATGTATCTAGTGTGTGTGTCCTGGGTTCACTGCGTTTTGTCCATGTGGTAGGAGCTTGTCTATGTGTCATTACATTTTTTGGAGAAAAAAACTGTTGTTTTTCTTAATTTCAATAAAGTCTGGCTCAACTAATGATGAAAAGGGGATAAGAAAAAAATTCCAGCTTTCCAGGCTTGCAGTCATACTAATTACAAGATTTAAAGCAGGCCATACTGACCTGAGCAGTGATCTGGGCCTTCTGGGTGGTTCCTGCCAGTTTATGTACTGGGCATGACGTGCTGTTGTATGGAATAGCACTTTGGCTAGTTTGTGTCAGGACTCCTGTCTCTGCTCCCTCCTGGCTTCCCGTGCCCCTCTTCACTGGCAAATCATGAGACTAAAAGTCCTTGGTCAGAGAAAGCATTACTTAGCAACAACTAAAATGTTGGTGTGTTATCAGCATTGTTCTTAGAATAAAGCCAAAACACAGCACTGCACTAGCTATTAGGAAGGAGAAAAATAAATGTTACAGCTGAAACCAGGACAGGTACTCAGCCAAATAAGGTCTCTGTGTGAATGAAGTGAACAAAATGAAACTGGATTGTTGGGGTTTGGTTTTTTTCATAGTTAACCTCTTAGAGTCCACCTAGCGAGTCAGAAAGTTTAGTTATGTCTTGGATGCCAAGTTTTCATCAAAGAAGAGGGATCTAACAAAAGGACCTCTGGCTAAATCGAATCTTTGGATTGTAGGCTACCTGCTCTTGCTGCTTGCAGACTTGAGCAGCAGTTTGCAATTCCCATAAATGGTTTATGA
Source organism: Pezoporus occidentalis (assembly GCF_034315485.1). Taxonomy (NCBI): domain Eukaryota; kingdom Metazoa; phylum Chordata; class Aves; order Psittaciformes; family Psittacidae; genus Pezoporus; species Pezoporus occidentalis. The sequence continues at coordinate 33,042 of NW_026915159.1, read as the reverse complement.
GGATGCTCAGATGACAGTCTTTCCAGGAAACAGTATAGGTGTGTGTTGACGCGGGAGTCACGGACAATGCAGAGACGATCAATGTGACCAAGCGATTGCCAAATTTATTACAAAGCCTTAACTCCTTATATATTATTTCTTACATGCACTTACAGTGATTTGGCATATTATAATTGGATACATGTCTTGAAGACCCTTAGTGACTAACATATAATTGGTTAAACACAGGTGTGAGAACTTGACCTCAAAAGCTTGCCAACCCTTATCTTGCTTGCTTAAACTTCTTTGGGCCTCTCATGGCCTTGCTGTATCTTTCAGGACTATTCAGAGTTTATATACTAATTATGCATTCTCCTGTGAGAACACTGTCTCCATATCTCCCCCTTTTTGTTTTATATATGTTATGGGTGACCCTACTTGAGCAGGGGATTTGGACTAGATCATATCTCCAACATATGCCAACTACAGGCTGCTGGGCCTGCCCCTTTTTTCTGCTGTATGGCTCTCTGACAACAGGGGAGGCCATCCTTCACATCAAGGCCTGGCATGGCATGTGTCCCCACCGCTCCACACCTGCTGAGTTGCAGCCAACAGCGGAGCTAAAGGTTCTTCTTGGTGGCAAACAGAGAGGCCAACCCAGTCTTGCCCTTGATTGTGGTAGCAGGCATTTTGTCAGCCTCAGTCCTTGCACTTTGTTGTCAATGCAGAGTTTCACCTGCTTCATCCAGTAACAAGTCGCTACTACAGCAAGGCACACACAAATTTACATTAGCAGAGTAACTATTACAGGGTGCAGCAGCATGTTGAAGATGCTGATGGCAGCGAGGGACTAGCCAAAGAAATTTCTTACCAGTGGAATTCTCTTACCCTCTTAATTTGTTCTATTACCTACTATATAACACTACCATAGTATTAAAATCTTTCTAGCCTTCACCTTAACCCTTTCTAGCAGCTACTGCAAATTCCACACTCTAACATCTATTTTACAAGTGACAAATCTATATAATACAAAATCACAACCTCTAATAATAGCTACTTTACAAGCACATATATTCAGGCTGTTACTTTTCAGTTGCCCCCAAGTGATGTTTTGCAATCATTTATTTTTCTCTTCCTCTATCTCATTCTGCTTGGGGTATTCACGGTCAGCTCCCATAGCTGAGGCATCAGGTTCCTCCATTCGTCTATCCAGCTCATGGCAAGGCTTGACAAACTTTGCAGGCAGTCGCCATGGACCTGTAGGCAGCAGGACACAAATATACCCCGCCCAGGTTATCAGTTCTTGAGAAGTGGACAGGTTAAAATGCACATTTGCTGCATCATTGCTCCTTTTTTTTTTTCTTCACCCTGCAAACTCCGGCCTGCTCGGCGGCATCTACAACTGCCTGCCTGCTTCAGCAGCAGCCATAAATACCTGCCGGCAGCCGCACTTTTGCATTAACCCTTTCATGCCCGAAATGTTAAACTGCTACCCGTTAAAAACTTTTACATGAACCCAACAATAAAAAAAAAATTACAAAAAAACACTGGTCGCCCTCAACACACACACACACACACACACACGTATGGGATCCCACAAGCACACTCCACATAACTACAATATTTGAAGCACACAATCCAGACAATCATTACTCCCACTACAGTCCCACGTACAGAGTGTGGCACAAGGACCCTGTGGAGACTAACAGCAAACCAGCTCCGAGAAGCATCATTGCAGAGCGAGGTGGCAGGCCCATCCTTAGCGGGCGTCCCAGCAGAGGCTCTGCCTCCCCCACATCGTATGAGGCTTGGGCTTTTATACTGACCAAAATGCACACTCATTCTGACACAGGTGGCCAGCCTGTGTTGGAAGAAGTGGCCAGCAATATCTTTAAAGGTCTCCAAAGATCGATAGAAACCTGGACATACTTATATTTACCAACTTCTAGTACATGAGTATCACAGAGAAACTGTATTAAATGAGTTGTATATGGGCTCCCAAGTCCACTGTCTGTCCCAGTACGCCCAATACCCCTGATATGAGCATAGGAGAGACCTTCCCACCAGCAGAAAATCACACAATACATCTGTATCCTGCACTGATCTCACTTCCCTGGAGATTCGGGGGGGGGGGGGGTGGGGGGGGGTGGGGGGGTGGTGGTGGGTGGTTTTTTCGGTTGTCTTTTGTTTTTTTGTGTTTTTTTTTTACTTTAACGTAAAAAAGGTTGCTTGCTTCACTTTAAGAAGGACTGAAAACATCCATAAAACGGATGTCCTGAGCTCAAATTTCAATTCATTCAATCACTGACAAGGGGGGTGTCCTGAGGTGATGCTGACTGTTTCCAGGGTTTCACCCATCAAGCTGGCACCCACCACAAACCGGAATCTGTAATTTACACACATATAACCTCAATCTGTTAGTTTTACTTCCACAGGACCGTTCCAAATGCCGGTTTCCAAATCCTTGTACTGGACAAGAATACCCGGAGTTTTAGTTATATAACCTGAACCTAATGCCTGACCATGTATTATAGCAGGGGAGTCATTAAAGTCTCCTGTCAATCGCAAAAAAAATCATAACATAAACAGCTTGAGTATAAGAGGATTTTAACCCATATGTGGTCACTGCTTGTCAGGCCTCCTTAACTATTTTGCGATCAAGAGCTTCCCACTCTTTAACCCCCTGCTGTGTAGTGAACACAGGATATGCAGCTAGGCCCACTGCAAAAAATTCACCAGTAATAATCGCATCTTTGATTAACCAGCGCCAAAAGTGTGCAGGATTTGTGCCCCCCGATACCTCTCCCACCCACTCCCCCTGTTTGCCTTCTTTAAGGAAGGGGTTTTACGGAGGATAAGGTGGAGGCACCGATGGAGATGTCTCAATCCGAGTCTCAAGGGCTTCAAGCTTTTTCATCAATTGCTGCAGCTGAGTGTCTCCAAGGCCAGTGAGTAGTTGTTGATGAGCCGAGCAGACTGACCTGGGAGACGAATAGTCAGAGTCTGGAAGCAGAGGATAAAAATCTGGCTCAGATTCAGGGGACTCAGAGTCTGATCCTGGGTCGAACTCAGGGTCCCCGTTGTTCGCAGCTATGTCTTTCTTGTCAGGTGTCTCTCATTCAGTATGTGGCCATCTGTGGACCTGGCTCTTGCTTTCATCGGCTCGGGGCGTTGATTTTTTCAGCGCCGTTCCAGGTACCACAGGAGGTGCAAAAGTCATAGCCGCAGCACTATGATGAGGGTTAGGGGAGACAGCCCCTTCTGGAGCTGTGGCGGCAAATACAGACGCTACCGCCGTCCTTTCTAATTTCATCTTTTTCAAAGTCTCAAACAGCAATCTCCAAAGTGTAGAGTGTTCCTGTGCACCTTTGGTCCCTTTACTAACCTCACGATCACGGGACCACCTTAACAGCCTCGGTAAGTCAGCACTATCGTATTGCAGTCCTCTCTTAGAGAGAATGTGTTGGAGGAGCTTCACCACCACCTGTTCCTCTTCGGATAGCAAGTGCCCCATCTCTTCCCTGGCAGCTCACCTGATCAGGGCGAGATTCCCAAAGTTTTGCAGACGTCTGACTTCCCAGCGCTGGGGCAGTGCTGAATTTCGGCCGGCTCTCCGCCCCCTCCTCTTCGTCGGACCTTCAAACTTGTCTTTGTTGAGTTACCAATCGGAGGGTCCCTGTTGGGGCGCCACTTATTGACGCGGGAGTCACAGACACCACAGAGACGATCAATGTGATCAAGCGATTGCCAAATTTATTACAAAGCCTTAACTCCTTATATATTATTTCTTACATGCACTTACAGTGATTTGGCATATTATAATTGGATACATGTCTTGAAGACCCTTAGTGACTAACATATAATTGGTTAAACACAGGTGTGAGAACTTGACCTCGAAAGCTTGCCAACAGTCCACAGTTCTCATTAACTCAGTGAATTCTAGCTTCTTATCTTGCTTGCTTAAGCTTCTTCAGGTCTCTCTTCGGGCCTTGTATCTTTCAGGATTATTCAGAGTTTATGTACTAATTATGCATTCTCCCATGAGAACACTGTCTCCACAGGTGTATGTGTGCATGCATGTGAGGGAAGGCATTTCAAGAAGAACCTTGCATTTATGATGTTGGTCATCAAGTTCCAGCTGATTTAATATTTTCACTATGTTTATGTTTTCATAAAAAGAAATTCTGTTTACATTTCTCAGTGCCTCTGGGTAAACTTTCAGTGATGAACATCTACTCTGCATCTGTATTTTATGAAAACAGAAGGATGAACACAGATGAACACAGAAAATTGTACTCTTCTACAACAGTTTCCTTTCAAATCATGGCTGTGTGTTCCTGTGAAACATGTATTTATCTCTGTTTTCTCTTCTGAGGAATCAAATTATTCAATTTCTTGAAACAATAAATTCAACAACTGTTGATCGAGAAGAAAGATTTCAAGATACACATTTCTGGATAACTGATTCCCAAGAAATTTAAAAACAGTAACACAAAACTGAAATAAGTGTAATAGGTTTATTCAGAAAGGTTGCAGAATCTATCCCTTTCAAAAACCAAAACAATCTGTACAGAGCTCAAAATCAATTTTGACAGAGAAGCTGCCTTTCCACACAGTTGGTCTTGGAGAAATCAGGAGACAACAAGCTCTTTCCAGGTCAAACCGTGGACTGATACCTGGTGTTCGGGAATACAGTGCTCACTGCTCACCTACTACAGTAGCATGTTGCTATCACTTTGCTATATGAAGGCACAAAGCACGTCACATTTCCAGCCCTAGAACACTCACCTGCAGCCTCCCACATTTCATAAAAATGACAAAAGAGAAGCCTTAAAGAAAAGAATAAAGGGACAAAATTTCAGATTTTCCTCTTACTTCTTAGCACAGCACACAACAAACTGAAAGCCAGGTTCACCCTATGAGTAATACTGCCCAATATAACCATGGCAGAAAAAAAAAGCCAAAAAACTATCATATCATGAGTTTAATCTTTGAATTCTAGAAATTATTTAAATATTTAGTCCTTGTCGTGGTTTAAACCCAGTCAGGTAACTCGTTCGCTCACTTCCCCCCCTTTTCTTGCCCTCCCCCTGCTCTCGGAGGGACGGAGAGGAGAATCAAAAAGAATGCAACTCCCACGGGTTGAGATAAGAACAGTTTAGTAACTAAGGTATAACACAAATCACTACTGCTACCACCAATGATAATAATGATAAAGGAAATAACAAGGGAAGAGAATACATCATCTCACCACCAGCCAACCGATAACTCGCCCCCCCAGCCCAACCAAGCTCTGACCGATACCTCCTCCAACCCTGCAGTCTCCCAGCCCTTCCGGCTAACTCCCAGTTGCATCCTGGGCATGACGTGCTGTGGTATGGAATACTTCTTTGGTCAGTTTGGGTCAGGTGTCCTGTCTCTGCTTCCTCCCGGCTTCCCCTCCTCCCTGGCAGAGCATGAGGCTCACAAAGTCCTTGGCCAAACCAAAACATCGCTTGTTATCAGCTCTGTTCCCGAGCTGAAAGTCAAAACATTGCACTGCACCAGCTACCAAGAAGGGGAAAAATGACTGCTACTGCTGAACCCAGGACATTATCCACCCCTTATTCCATACCATTCACGTCATGCTCAGATCCCACATTTTCAATATACCATCACTCTTATCTCGGTGCACTCTTAACTTAGTGCATGGACCAGTCCCTATAAAGCTGCTGCGTCCATCTGGTCCATGATGTCAGGCTCCATCTCTTGTAACAGTCTTCCAGAGCAGGAGAGACTGTGTGCAGTGTTCACACTCGTGAATAACCTGGGCAATAGTGTCCATTGCTAAGTCCACCCCTTGATCATGAGTCCATCTCTGTGTTGCATCTCTGCTCTGATGGCCTGAAGTGCATTGGGCCCACCAGGCTCAAAATAATTCACTGTCCCCTTAAGCAGTTTCTTCAGCTTGTTGCTGGGGACTCCATACAGCTGCCTTCCATCTCCGATGCTTCCAAAGCACTGGAGGGGCCCAGTGGACTAGATACTTGCCCATACCCTCCCACACACCCTGCCACTCCTGGCTGTCCAGCCTTGGGGAAAACCTCTTGGTCCCCCCATATCCTCGTCTAACCCCAGACAAGACCCAAACCTGACTCTGCTTAACTTTTGAGATCAGACAAAATGGTCGTGGGTAGAACACAGCCTGTGTGTGTGCCAACATGCTGATCCCCATCACAATCAGCAGGCAGGGTCCAAGGACACCCAAAGGCCATTCAAAACCTTCAGAACTCTCAAACGATGCTGCTGTACTTGTCACTGGGGCTGGTGCAGCTGCTGTACTTGTCGGCTCTCCCACCACCAGCTTCTCTTTTCCTGAGTCCAGCTCTTCCTCCTCTGCCTTGCTGGGAAATGCTGCGTGGTCTCCTGCATCCTCCTGGGGCTCGGCGGGCGGCTGCCGGGAAATGCTCTCGGCCGTCGCGGGGCTCGGCTCCTCCGCGGGGCTCGGCTCCTCCGCCGCCTTCTCCCGCTGCTCGGCAGCCGCCTCTTTCCTCTCGACCGCCCCGACCTCCTCCACCGGCAGCCGTCCCTTCGCGGCCTCCGGCCCCGCTCCCGCCGCCGCTTGGTGCCCGGGGCCGCTTTCCCGGGCCGGTTCGGCTGCCGCCGGCTCCCGGGGCCGCTCCCCCTCGGCTCCCCGCAGCCTCACGAAGATGGAGAGTAGGGCGAGGGCCAGGACGGTGAAGAGCAGCCGGACGGCCAGGTACAAGTCCACGGCCACGTCCGTCCCGCCCTGCTGCCGGAGCCCGCCCGTATTACAAGCCATTGCCATAAAGCACAGTGAGACAAGAACCTTAGCCCAGGCCCCACACTTGATAAACACTATCACAGCAAATACCGGCTCAACGTAAGTTACAACATTCTGAAGCTGTGAGATCAACAAGAACAACTCTGAGAGCCAATAAATCAGCATTGTGACGAATGACTATTAATCCAGTCAAATCTGTTGTTATCTCAACCCTTCGTGCCCCACGTTGGGCGCCAAAAACGAACTGTCGTGGTTTAAACCCAGTCAGGTAACTCGTTCGCTCACTTCCCCCCCTTTTCTTGCCCTCCCCCTGCTCTCGGAGGGACGGAGAGGAGAATCAAAAAGAATGCAACTCCCACGGGTTGAGATAAGAACAGTTTAGTAACTAAGGTATAACACAAATCACTACTGCTACCACCAATGATAATAATGATAAAGGAAATAACAAGGGAAGAGAATACATCATCTCACCACCAGCCAACCGATAACTCGCCCCCCCAGCCCAACCAAGCTCTGACCGATACCTCCTCCAACCCTGCAGTCTCCCAGCCCTTCCGGCTAACTCCCAGTTGCATCCTGGGCATGACGTGCTGTGGTATGGAATACTTCTTTGGTCAGTTTGGGTCAGGTGTCCTGTCTCTGCTTCCTCCCGGCTTCCCCTCCTCCCTGGCAGAGCATGAGGCTCACAAAGTCCTTGGCCAAACCAAAACATCGCTTGTTATCAGCTCTGTTCCCGAGCTGAAAGTCAAAACATTGCACTGCACCAGCTACCAAGAAGGGGAAAAATGACTGCTACTGCTGAACCCAGGACATTATCCACCCCTTATTCCATACCATTCACGTCATGCTCAGATCCCACATTTTCAATATACCATCACTCTTATCTCGGTGCACTCTTAACTTAGTGCATGGACCAGTCCCTATAAAGCTGCTGCGTCCATCTGGTCCATGATGTCAGGCTCCATCTCTTGTAACAGTCTTCCAGAGCAGGAGAGACTGTGTGCAGTGTTCACACTCGTGAATAACCTGGGCAATAGTGTCCATTGCTAAGTCCACCCCTTGATCATGAGTCCATCTCTGTGTTGCATCTCTGCTCTGATGGCCTGAAGTGCATTGGGCCCACCAGGCTCAAAATAATTCACTGTCCCCTTAAGCAGTTTCTTCAGCTTGTTGCTGGGGACTCCATACAGCTGCCTTCCATCTCCGATGCTTCCAAAGCACTGGAGGGGCCCAGTGGACTAGATACTTGCCCATACCCTCCCACACACCCTGCCACTCCTGGCTGTCCAGCCTTGGGGAAAACCTCTTGGTCCCCCCATATCCTCGTCTAACCCCAGACAAGACCCAAACCTGACTCTGCTTAACTTTTGAGATCAGACAAAATGGTCGTGGGTAGAACACAGCCTGTGTGTGTGCCAACATGCTGATCCCCATCACAATCAGCAGGCAGGGTCCAAGGACACCCAAAGGCCATTCAAAACCTTCAGAACTCTCAAACGATGCTGCTGTACTTGTCACTGGGGCTGGTGCAGCTGCTGTACTTGTCGGCTCTCCCACCACCAGCTTCTCTTTTCCTGAGTCCAGCTCTTCCTCCTCTGCCTTGCTGGGAAATGCTGCGTGGTCTCCTGCATCCTCCTGGGGCTCGGCGGGCGGCTGCCGGGAAATGCTCTCGGCCGTCGCGGGGCTCGGCTCCTCCGCGGGGCTCGGCTCCTCCGCCGCCTTCTCCCGCTGCTCGGCAGCCGCCTCTTTCCTCTCGACCGCCCCGACCTCCTCCACCGGCAGCCGTCCCTTCGCGGCCTCCGGCCCCGCTCCCGCCGCCGCTTGGTGCCCGGGGCCGCTTTCCCGGGCCGGTTCGGCTGCCGCCGGCTCCCGGGGCCGCTCCCCCTCGGCTCCCCGCAGCCTCACGAAGATGGAGAGTAGGGCGAGGGCCAGGACGGTGAAGAGCAGCCGGACGGCCAGGTACAAGTCCACGGCCACGTCCGTCCCGCCCTGCTGCCGGAGCCCGCCCGTATTACAAGCCATTGCCATAAAGCACAGTGAGACAAGAACCTTAGCCCAGGCCCCACACTTGATAAACACTATCACAGCAAATACCGGCTCAACGTAAGTTACAACATTCTGAAGCTGTGAGATCAACAAGAACAACTCTGAGAGCCAATAAATCAGCATTGTGACGAATGACTATTAATCCAGTCAAATCTGTTGTTATCTCAACCCTTCGTGCCCCACGTTGGGCGCCAAAAACGAACTGTCGTGGTTTAAACCCAGTCAGGTAACTCGTTCGCTCACTTCCCCCCCTTTTCTTGCCCTCCCCCTGCTCTCGGAGGGACGGAGAGGAGAATCAAAAAGAATGCAACTCCCACGGGTTGAGATAAGAACAGTTTAGTAACTAAGGTATAACACAAATCACTACTGCTACCACCAATGATAATAATGATAAAGGAAATAACAAGGGAAGAGAATACATCATCTCACCACCAGCCAACCGATAACTCGCCCCCCCAGCCCAACCAAGCTCTGACCGATACCTCCTCCAACCCTGCAGTCTCCCAGCCCTTCCGGCTAACTCCCAGTTGCATCCTGGGCATGACGTGCTGTGGTATGGAATACTTCTTTGGTCAGTTTGGGTCAGGTGTCCTGTCTCTGCTTCCTCCCGGCTTCCCCTCCTCCCTGGCAGAGCATGAGGCTCACAAAGTCCTTGGCCAAACCAAAACATCGCTTGTTATCAGCTCTGTTCCCGAGCTGAAAGTCAAAACATTGCACTGCACCAGCTACCAAGAAGGGGAAAAATGACTGCTACTGCTGAACCCAGGACAGTCCTCTATAAGGTTCTGTCCCTGATCATTATCCCAACAATAGGTGAAGTTGAAAATTAATTTCCTCAATATCAAACCCAAGAGGTTCCTGAACATTTAAGTACTTTTATGCAGACAACTGGAGTATGATTAAATCTTCTTGCTTTGTTAAATGGTGAACAATTAACTTCTTATTTTTAAGGGATCTTTACATCAACAAAGATATCAAAGAGATTGAAATGCATGACTGGAAAACACTATAGAAAACTGACTACAAATTTCTAGTAGATTAAAGTATTGGCAATTGAAAAATAAATTATATCAGTTATTTGCATGATACTAAGTAAGCTATTAAAGACTTTGTTTATACTTAATATGTGAAAATATCAAAATTTGTACCTGTATTCATATTTGTTGTATATACTTTTGCATGCAAAACCAATTTCTTATGCAAAATAATAATTCTGCAGATAAATGGTTTTGTGGTAGCTTTGGTTAATATAATTTCAGTTTTCCCTTTTCTCAGTTAATCTTCTTTTGATATATAAAGCATTAAGAACAGAAATTACTTATGATCAATATTACCTTTAAACTAAGAGTATATCCTGAGAAGCGTTATTATCATTCTTTAGACAAATCATGTCATAATATTACTTTAATTCTTTCAGAAAACTGACAAAAGGTGAAATAAACTATTTAGGCAAGCAGAAATTTATTAAAAATCTGATAATGGTATCTTTTAATGATTTTTATTTATACATATTTTATAGTAAATTCTCTCCAACAGTAGTGACAGTTGGGGAAACTGTTTCTCTATACTTCATGAAGAGCTACTTGCACAGTATGTAGAAAAAAATGTTTTAGTGATATTCTCATGCTTACAATATTAATTCGCATGTCATATATGTTCTTATTAACATTAAAAATCTGCTCATATTTCTAAAATGCATAAAGGCCAAATTCTACACTCATAGAGTATAGGCATAGACATCCACATCCCGGTGTAGACTATAACTTCAATTACTTCAGCTTTTATCTGTCATAAAAAACCACAGGGCTGTTAACAAGTATGTTGTGGTAGTGAAGTTAAGAAATTTAAAGACCAAGAAGTAACTGCAACAGAATTAATTCGTTTGCTGCATAATGACAATAGTGTCACGAGAAATTTTTGGACATGTACAAATGATTGGATGCTTAACTGAATTTCTCTTGAGGCTGCTGTTCTCTCACTGAAAATTCAGTTTCTCTTTTCAAAATACTTTCTCTCCTGTCCACTATATCTGGTTGGATGAATTAGAATATTTCAGAGACCATCTCAGGTTTTGGTCCTATTTAGCACTACTGGCTGAGTTGTGGTGCTGAGCTTGCAATAGCAGAGGATGATCAAGGGCCTGGAGCACCTCCCATGTGAAGACAGGCTGAGAAAGCTGGGGCTGCTCAGCCTGGAGAAAAGAAGATGCATGGAGACCTCAAAACAGCTTTCCGATATCTGAAGGGGGCTTACAGAGATATGAGAAAGGGGCTTCTCATCAGGGACTACAGCAATAAAACAAGGGGTAATGAGTTCAAACTTAAACAGGGGAGGTTTAGGTTCAATATAAGGAAGTTCTTCCCTGTGAAGCTTGTGAGGCATTGGAACAGGCTGCCCAAGGAAGCTGTGAATGCTCCATCCCTGGCAGTGTTCAAGGCCAGGTTGGACGGGGCTTGGAGCAACCAAGTGGCAGGGGGTTGGAACTGGGTAAGATTTCAGATCCCTTCCAACTCAAACCATTCTATGAAAAAGGTAGACTCCAACTTTGAACTAGCTAAAAATCTCTTTCCTTCAAGAAAACCATGCTCTATAAGACAGATTTATACTACCAGAAATCAAAATTTAAGTGAAGTTGAATTTTGTTTTAAATGACAGAGTATATGGGACTGCAATTGACTTATGCCTGGTTATTTGCAACAAACCAAACAATTAAAAAGGTTTCTCTTTTTTTTTTTTCTCTGAAGTCTGCATAAAATCCAGCTAAAATAAATGATGGTGTTTAGTTCAATGGTTTACTTGGCTCTGGCTCACCAGCACTCCCAAGACTATTGTATCAGTTTAAAATATCCATTTTATAGTCTTCTAAATCATTTTCTTATCAGAAGTTCTCTGAATTGGAAAAAAAAATATTGCAATTGTGTAGTTCATGAAAAAGTCATCAGAAGATGCACAGGATGGTGAAAGTAGGAATAAGAATCCCCCACTGCATAGCTAACCAGCTAGAAAGTATATAAACCCTGCCTGACAGACATTTACTGATGATGAGAACTGACAGTTCCCCATAAATTCAGAGGGATCAAGGGTGCTCAGAGGTGATTAAAATTAGATCACACTTATTTTGCGTACCCTGCAAAGATTACAATCCTTTCAGAAAATGTTCTTTTTTTATCACTGAAGATTCTGAGTAAACTGTTTTCCACAATGAAACTGGTAATGAACACATGGGATAGATGTTTCCATTGAACTCTTCATTAAGTAAATATATTAATTAAGATATTTCAGGAAAAATAAAAATCTTTATTGTATTTCATTTTTGATAACTGGTATAATTATCAATAACAGTTTCATAGAATGGTAAAATTTGGGAAAGAGGAACTGTACTGCAAGTGCAAATATACCATAATATTTAAATCTCGTCAAATAAAATATTCTGAGATTTTTATTTTTCTAGGTTCCTATGGTCTGATGGCATTTTTAATAAGATCTGTTCTAGCTGACTCGAGGAAGAAACCAGATCTTGTGTTTAGTTTTGGGTTAAATGTGTGAGTGATATCAGCCACCATTAATTAAATGCAACCACTGTTTGAAACATTATGACTTGTTTGCAATTACACAGAAAAAAGAAACTCTGCTACAGTAAACTCTGATTTCAGACAGAATTGTTTGTTCTGTGTTCTTCTGGGAGAAGAAAACAAAACCAAAACCACCATACACAGAACCAGCATTGTTAGGTAACACAGTAACATATTTGTACATCTAATAATGATATTTCTTTTTTTAAAGGCTATTGTGGACACATTATAGCAATTCTAAAAACACATTAAATACCTGGGGCTTTTTTTTGTGTGTGAATGTTATCAGTTTCACATATCAGAAGTAAATATGAATTTGCTAAGGATATTTTTTTATGTCACATCTTCAGAGGAAACTTTACATCATGTAATCAGGTCAAATATCTCATATTTTCATGCCTAATACTTAAAGACTGTTTCATCTCAGTTTATATCAATTGAACAGTAAAACAGGGTGAAACACTGGTTTCTTTGGTTTTTAAAACTGTTATGCTGCCTTGCTTTTAGAAATATGCATCAGTAAACAGGCATGACAATAAAAAAATCATAATTTAAAACATGATGCAGCAACACAGAACAAAAACAAACATAAAAAGATTAATTCAAAGTATATCCACAGCAACTTCAAATTTCAAATCTCTAGGCAGATCAAACCAGAAGATTCAAACAAAATCTGCATAAAACTATTTATTTTGTCTATTTATAGAATTTCTCTTCTTTCTCTCCAGTATATAGGTAGTCACACATTTCATATGGAAACAGGTTGAAAAAATGTAGAAAAACACCTTTACATTGAACTGCTTAGCATCTTCTGTTTCTGTAGTTGTTTATTATGTATTTATATATATATATGTATATATATTATGCTTTATAATTTTGTTGAAGAACTCCTCAAAAGCAAATTTTCATCTCTGCAGAGTTAGGACATTTTTACAAGTGACTATTCCATTACATTGATTTTTTAATTGCCTTAACTTTATAACCAACTTTTACCTATTAAAAGACTTCGCAAGCACAGTAACTTAGGCTTCTATAGTTATGTCTCCTGCTCTCAGTAGCTAATTTTTCTTTTGACACAAGAGTAGATCTGACTCCTAAGAAATAGTCACAGAGATTCAGGGATAGACTGATAGTTAAACTAATGAATTACCTGCAATTTGAAGATAGTGAAGAGTAAATATACTTTTATGTATATTTATTGAAAACTCTGATCTTCTAAATAATTTCCCAAATGTCCTAATGGGATTAGAATAAGAGATCTGTCTGGCTAGACCAGTTTTGGACTTCAAAATGTATTTTATAAAAAAAAAACCACGTGGAAAAAAAGTGAAGAACTGAAAATTTGCTTAAATAAATCAAAATAAATGCTTCCACTTATGCACTAAAGGATATCTGGGAGGAAGATCTTGACATCCATTTTTAGGCCAGACCTGTATGCTGTCAGTGACGTACAAAAGGTAGACAGATAAAAGCATTGCTATCAAATAACTAATGAAAAATCTCAGCTTCTGAGCCTGAAGTTTCTGCAAAGCTGGTAATGCATTTAAAAGCTCCTCACTGGAGAGCTGCTTAGGATTTTAGATGTTGTTGAAAGGTTTTGCTGGTCTGTGCTGCACAGGGGAAAAGAAACAGCTGGCTTTGCTTCTGTGGGAAATAATTCCCTGCTTCTACTGCATTTCCACTTATGGCTTAGGAGGGCTCAGTAGGTTTTATTAAGAGCTTGGAGCCTCTGCAGGTGCCAGAGACAAGTCTTCTGGGATTTTCAACCCCACTGTTGTCCTGAAAGCACACAAAAGGAGCGGTTGCCCACAAAACATCACAGAATTCCTAATCTTAAAATAGAAAAGCAGAGGTGTGATATGCCAACCCGTTCTACCCTGCCTGATGCAAGGACTTTTAATAAATATCACTCCTCAGAAAGTAGTAAGTGAATGTCAGTAGCAGATGCACAGGAGTAGGATCACACGTCCCCTCTCTGCACATTTGTATCCTCATCACTGTCCTTTTCCAAAAGTAACAATTTCCTCTATTCATCTAGCTTTAGCTGCTTGTGCAACAGCTCTCCAACGCTTTCAATTCCAGTGCCTAGTCTAAGCATTAGAGAAACAGCAAAGAAGGTGCGAACACTGAAGAAAATATTAATAACACATGGCCAAACTATGTTTTGAACTATTTTCATTACAGACAAAAGAGGATGTGAACACACACAACACACACCAAGTGTTCAACAATCCCATTTCAGATCAGACCAGCATATGTTTTTTTGGGGTTAGTTTTATTATTTAGGGTTTTTTAACCTGAAGCATGTAATTTTGAAGTCAGCTATTTTTAGTGTTAAGGGCTATGAGAGGAAAGATATTTGTTTGGTTTTATTTCAGTTCATAGATTATGCTGTTTCTTAAGCCATTTCCACTCTCTTGCTTTGTCCTGGGTTCAGCAGTAGCAGTCATTTTTCTCCTTAGTAGCTGGTGCACTGCTGTGCTTTTGACTTTCGGCCTGGAAACAGCGCTGATAACACCGATGTTTTCAGTTGTTGCTAAGTCATATTTACTCTGACCGAGGACTTTCTGAGTCTCATGATCTGCCAGGGAGAAAGGGAAGCCAGGAGGAAGCAGAGACAGGACACCTGACCCAAACTAACCAAAGAGGTATTCCATACCACAGCATGTCACACCTACTATATAAACTGGGGGCAGTTACCCAGAAGGGCTAGATCAGTGCACGGTCGGGCTGGGTATTGGTCGGTGGGTGGTGAGCGGTTGTATTCTCTTCCCTTATCATTATTATTATTGGTGTTAGCAGTAGTGGTTTTGTGTTATACCTTAGTTACTGGACTGTTCTTATCTCAACCCATGGGAGTTACACTCTTTCTATTCTCCTCCCCATCCTTCCGGGAGCCAGGGGGAGGAAGGGGGAGAGTGAAAGAGAGACTGCGTAGCTGACTGAGTTTAAACCATGACATACCTATTGTCCAACAATTACATAGCTGTGGCCAACACTTATATCATAAAAGCAATAACCATAACTGAAATCCTCTAGATGGCTAGTTCCATAGATCTTTCACTTCAAAATAGTAAGGTCTTATTATTAAATAAGAAAAAAAAAATCTCATCTTCACTTTCAGATCCTAAAGTCTGATATATAAAAATGGATAGCTATGGCCACAAGGAAGGTGAAATCCTGGTGTCCTGGGTTCAGCAGTAGCAGTCATTTTTCCCCTTCTTGGTAGCTGGTGCAGTGCAGTGTTTTGACTTTCAGCTCGGGAACAGAGCTGATAACAAGCGATGTTTTGGTTTGGCCAAGGACTTTGTGAGCCTCATGCTCTGCCAGGGAGGAGGGGGAGCCAGGAGGAAGCAGAGACAGGACACCTGACCCAAGTTAGCCAAAGAGGTATTCCATACCACAGCACGTCATGCCCAGGATGTGACTGGGAGTTAGCCGGAAGGGCTGGGAGTCTGCAGGGTTGGAGGAGGTATCGGTCAGAGCTTGGTCGGGCTGGGGGGGCGAGTTATCGGTCGGCTGGTGGTGAGATGATGTAGTCTCTTCCCTTGTTATTTCCTTTATCATTATTATCACTGGTGGTAGCAGTAGTGATTTGTGTTATACCTTAGTTACTAAACTGTTCTTATCTCAACCCGTGGGAGTTGCATTCTTTTCGATTCTCCTCTCCGTCCCTCCGGGAGCAGGGGGAGGGCAAGAAAGGGGGGGGAAGTGAGCGAACGAATTACCTGACTGAGTTTAAACCACAACACCTGGAAATCCTGTAGACTGCAGTTTTGACTTGCAGTCATTTAGAGACAGTACACAATCCCCTACTGTGATGTTTTTATGGAGCTACATCTTTAGGGTTGAGCAAAGCTTTAAGAACCACCTCTGAATGATGTAACTGTTCATTGTATCATGCTAAATTGAGTTGTGTGTGTCATGCTGGCAAAGCTCTGATTACATTGCTTCTGCTCTGACCTAGCTAACAGATGTCATTTTATGTCAGCAGGAGACTTTTCTGCATCCTCTGCATCCTCTATTTACTAGTTCCAATTTGCATGTTGCCACTGGGCAAGACATTCATGCAAACATTTGATGAGCTTTCATTGATAGGCTTCTGAAGCTCTGGTTTCTCGGTCATTAGAGCTTAATATGACTCATCTGGTCAGACGTGTAATAGCACTGAGATATACAAAAACAAATATTCAAAATAAATGCATTAAACCAGAGAAAACCCTGGAAGTCTAAGTTCTTGTTTCCATATTAAGTTACATCTTACTGACTACAAAATTAACAATTAATGCTCTGGCTGTGCACTGGGAATCTGAATGTTAGCATGTATCCATGGGGCAATATTCTAAAAATTTCTTCATATGTACAGAAAACACTACTAGTATGGAATCTCATTTCTCAGGATGTGAATGTATTTGATGTGTGTCTTTCCTGACAGGTAACTGGCTACAGTAATGCTGTTTGCAGATGTTGGACATCTTTCTGGTTCTGTACCGGTTCACTCCATGTACTGATGTTCAGCTATTGACAAAACCTAAACTAAATAGGCCCCAAACTACTATAATGTCTCTTCCCTGACTGTCAGTTCACCATAGGATTGATTTTAGCTGCAGGCAATTCTCCTGAGCTGCATTCTGCTGAGCTGTCTGCATGAGGTACAAATTATGCTATTTAGACATAAGTTATCTGTGAACTGTAGAATTCTCTTTGTAGTGACTGAAAAATCTGAGGCTACACCACTACAGTGAGACATGGGAAACTTCAGCAGAAGATTGTTTATTAATTGCCAGCATCATTTTCATTTTCATGGTATGTGGATTGACTTCTTTTAACTGTTGATTGTGGATGTGGGCCAGACTTATCCTCATTCCGCAGCAATCTTTCCCAGATTATTTGCTGGTTTGGGAGGTGGTGATGTTTGTAGTTGTTTCTGCTTTAATTAGCCATTGTAATTAACTCAGCTACTAGAATTTTAAGAGTGTGAAATAAGTATATAATCATAGAATCATAGAATAGTTAGGGTTGGAAAGGACCTTAAGATCATCTAGTTCCAAACCCCCTGCCATGGGCAGGGACACCTCACAATAAACCATGACACCCAAGGCTTTGCCCAACCTGGGCTTGAACACCACCAGGGATGGAACATTCACAGCTTCCTTGGGCAACCCATTACAGTGCCTCACCACACTTACAGTAAAGAACTTCTTCCTTATATCCAATCTAAACTTCCCCTGTTTAAGTTTGAACCCATTACCCCTCGTCCTATCACTACAGTCCCTAATGAAGAGCCCCTCTGCAGCATTCCTATAGGGGCCCTTCAGATACTGGAAGGCTGCTATGAGGTCTCCACGCAGCCTTCCCTTCTCCAGGCTGAACAGCCACATTTTCTCAGCCTGTCTTCATGTGGTAGGTGTTCCATCCCCCTGATCATGCTTGTGGTCCTCCTCTGGACTTGTTCCAACAGTTCCATGTCCTTTTTATGTTGAGGACACCAGAACTGCAGACAATACTCAAGTGAGGTCTTAATCCCCTTCCCTATTTCCTTCCAAGCACCTGTCTACTACTGCCACTTCCTCAGTTTCTTTCACTTGCTTCCTAGTAGCTAGGTCTTCAGGGACCCTCTGAATCTTGCCGTCTGGCATGACAACCTTCTCTTCTTGGCCTGTATACAGCTCATGCTCTAAGGGCAGTATTTAACAGCTCCTTTTTCTTCCCTTCCTTTCTACAGAGCTGGTCCTTTCCAATTTTCTTAGATGCTTTTGCATTGAATACAACTATAAATAATTAATTAAACACCGATTATAAATAATTTATGCTTTGAATTTATTTACACAGCTATTAGGAGGCCTAGAAAAGACATAGTTTTTGCAACATGTCCTCCCTCCTCCATCTTCTGTCATGGAGTCTTTCCCACCTTCAAAGCATGTCTGTAATATTATAAATCACATAAGAGTTATATGAAAAAGTGAAATTGACAAAACCTAGATTAAATAAAGTTGCTTTGGGGTGGGTTTTGATTGTTTGTTTGTTTTCCTACAGGCCCTGACTCAATTTCTATGGATTTAAATAAGAACAGGAATATTGTACAGTTTACTGAGATGTTTCTAGCTTGAAGCTGCAGTATGATAGTAGCAGCAAAGAAGGAGAAATAGTTATGGAGGAATATTTGAAACCTAAAATGACCATATAAGGGACTGACTTTTTGCCCTAGTTCCAGTCAGAGTTGCAAACTGCAGTATTTAGTGTATTCTTGCCATCTGATGGGAGAGTCTGCTGATTGTCCTGTGTGCTGGTGGAGACGTAGGTATGTCTATGTATATTTTATCTTATATGTATTTTGCCTTCTATAATTTATTAGGTTAGGCTACTGCAGTGCATTCTGATTACTGTTTCAGTTTGTAGACACTCAAAAAAAAGTGCCTAATATGATTATTTTTTAACTGTCATTCCAACAGGCAGTATACATTGACCCCCTGTAGCCAAAACTGCCATCAATTTTTCTTCAATCATAAAAACAATGGTCTCTATACCTTGAATGTCTTGAGAGATTTTGCATATTTGCTTCCAAGATGTTTGTTAAGTCATGTGATAAAGCTTATCTTCCTACTCCCAAAGGAGCTCAGGGAAACAATTCATGAAGAGAAGCCCAAATAATACCCTGACCCATTACAACATCCACCAGTTCCTCAAAGTTCCACTTGCAAAATGAGCATAATGGGAGAGGGGAGCACAATCAAGGATTCCTGACAACTGAACATCTTGTCTGGGCCCCTGCAGGGTTTTACCCTGCAGAACCATCATCCTTAGTATCCAGATGCGAAGCCCATCACAAGGGTCTGCCTGTGATCTGTGTGGCCAGCCACGTATATTTGCACATGCGTGTTGTTAAGTGCACTCTGTGAATTAGCCATGCTGGGGATAGATCTTCAACTTTGCTACTGGTTGCATTGAGGCACACTGAGGGTGCTTCTCTTGGACTGTTGGATCCAGCATGATATATTTTCCCCTATCAGTTTTGATAAATGCTGTTAAGAAGACTGGTAAATAAATACCTGCTGTGCAAACATCATAATAGTCAGATTTGGTCTAATGGGTTAATGGGTATGATATGATATTCGAATATCTGCCAGACTTTTCTTCTTTTTTAGCCCAATTCAAGACAAAAGAGCATATTATTTGAAATTTTCCTAACATCAAAATATCTGTGCTTGGAAATATGAAAAAAAGAAATTGCTAAGGAATTTAAAATTCATAATGGGATTTTCTGTGATATATTGATGTCTTTTTTTCTTTTTTTTTTCATTAAAAAATATTCTCGTATTTGGCTATGTGATCTTCTGATAAGAGATACTGACGTAAAAGCAACCATCTCAGCATAGAAATTACTACCTCAAGTTAGTCTGTGACATTGCTTTATCTTTTTTTTTTCTTGTAAAAAAAAGAAGCTGATTTTTTTTATTTGCAAGTAATAGACCAAGTTTTTAGGAAGAGTCAAGCAGAATAGTTCCATTTTGGTGGATATAACGTTTTGTGCCCAAGAACTGTTTTCAGTCCCTTAAACTGTATATTTACTCAAATGAAGAACCATTTTAATTTGACATGAACATTATCTTACATAAGTTTTTGCACCAGATAATCACTTTTTGATCTTTTTTTTTCTGTATTAGTGAGACAACATGATCTCAGAGGTTTGAAATTCCTGCTAATATGTGTCTACCATTATCAGAATGAAATGTGTAATCATAATTCAGGCACTTTTGACACCATACTCACAAGATTATTAGAAAGGTTGGTCTATAATTTATCCCAATAGAAATTAAATATTTGTCTTTCCAATTCTAATTCATGAATTCTAATTTATTTTTGTTAGCAAACAGTCCAATCAGGAATTACAGAGCTATAATAAATTAACATTACTAATTATGCATGCAAAAGAAGCTTTCTACCATTTCCAGGTAGCTAGGAAAATTTACTTCAGATAAATACATTTTTGGTTAAATTCATGCAAATGCGTGTAGGTACCAGATCCAAATTTTCCATAAAGCTCTATTACGCATACTGGATCTACTAGCCTTTCAAATACAAATTGTTTAAAACTAAGCTTAATTTTAGAAAGACTAATAACAAATATTCTCAGATGTGCCCATGAGAATAAGTTGTGGTTAAAGTGCTAAAGAAAAGATTTGGGGATCAGTTTGAGCCATTTTTGACACTGAGATCCTAAAACACACAACACCCAGTGAGTGTATTGTAATCACCAATTTTCTTGAGTGGTCTCCTGTTTTTACAGACAATGATAAACTTTCTTTTAGTGTATCCATGTGTAGGAAAATTTACTATTTATCAATATGTAAAAAAATGAAACCAGTAAGAAAAAGCAACTTCATTTTTTCAGCTGAAATATACTGTATTTTTGTATCACAATATTTTATATGCTAAATATTAATGTTAGTGTTCAGAAGCTGTGGAGATAAGTGTAGATGTGTTTGTCCATGAAAATATATCTTTATACTTCTACTACAGAACACTACAAGATTACATTTATTCCCACAAAATACATTTAAAATGTATTTATATTTGCTTTGTGAATATGTTTAGCATAGCATCACCAAGTCAATACTGACTTTGGGTTTTTTTTTCAGGACAAACAATAAATTGAAATGTTTATTTTTGAAGCCATTTGGAGTTAAGTGAATATTGTGTGCAAAGGATACATTCAGACTTGATTTTGTAATACGATGTCTATTTAGTTTAGAAATTGTCTAACTGATAAATACCATGAACTTTGGATTCTAACTATTGGCTACCGATAGCTGATTATACTCACAAATTTCACTTACCACCGAACAGGAAAATTGCAAGAATTAAGAACAAACAAAACATGTATCAGAAAGCAGAAAACATTAAAGTCAGTAAAGTATATACTGAGCTGATTGCACAAGCATGGACATACAGAAACTGAAAGATGAAAGACTGAAAATTTAAATTAATTTTTGGGGTTTTATGTGATGCCAAGAAATATACATAACAGCAGTGATATTTTTTTTTTTCAGCATAAATTTTGAGGTGAGGAATCTGCCATATAAAGCCATTAATTTTGTATCATTAGGTTAAAAATGTTAATTTGTTTTACTGAGTTGAAAACAATGCATTGTTTTCAAAACTTACAATGTCTACAAAAGAAAAAAAAGGGTGAAAAAAGAAAGGAAATTCTTTTGAAAGCTTATGAAAAATTGTCTTCTGTATTCTCTTGTAGGTTATTAAATCATTCTAGAAAAATATTCCATTATTAACTGTCAGAAAATTACTGCAAACTATGTATTCACTTTCTAACATAATTTTTGTAGTGACACTAATAAATTATTAGATTATACTGCTCCAGCTCTTCAGCATCTCCTGTGCACCAGCACAAGAAAACATTCAGTGATGGTGCAAGTTCCCACACATACCTGGATTCTTAAGTCTCTGCTCACTCAAAATTCCATTTGAATTTAAACATGTTCATCTGATCTGTAGGAGCTACAGATGGCAAACTGAAGCTTCTGAATACCAGTACAAATCCATGTACTATTGTTGGGCTTGAAACCCCATTTGTCACTTCAGTCTCTGAAAACTCTCTTTGGGAATTCTTCTATGCTTTTCCTTGCTCCATCTCTTCACCCATATGGCACACTCCCAGTTTTCCTTGTCTTTTCATTTGCATTGGTTTACCTGCAGTGGTTTTGTGTTCAAGCATATGTTACAATATGCCTGTGCAAGCATGGACCCACCAGAAGTCACAGGCCATCTGCACAAGCCAAGGGCACCCATCCTACCTGACACTCGAGGCAGAATGGTGGGTGTTTACTTGACAGCAAAGGTTGCAGCTCTGGCTGGGGAGGTCTGAACTGCTACCCTGGGGGTGGCTAATGCCTTGACACAGACACAGCTACTGAAGGAACTGCCCAGAGGTCTGCAGGAAATTCCCAGACCTTCATAATTCTATGCTTCTATGAAAATAAAGTATTTCCAGTGACACAATAGCTTGACTATGTCTCTGTTTTCTTACTTCCATTATTGAAACAGGCAACTTTGGACTCTTGGGCAAAAGAAAACTTGACTACACTCAGGCTGAGTTACATTAAAGAGTGATCAGGTCTGACTTTGTTTTTTAATCTTGTTCCCACATAACTGTGCTCACTATGCAGTACTGAGCTCAGCATGTTGCAGTAGCAGTAGCATGTTGCACTTACTGTAGTATTGTAGTAGCTCTGTAGTTACTGTAGTACTGTAGTGGCAAGTTTTAGTCCCTATAGTCAACTTCAGTTGATTGTAAATTATGTGACGGCATTGTCCCAAGCACAAGAAATTGACAGAAGCATTCATTACTTTCTCACTTTGCCAATTATAAATTCCTGGATGCTAGTTAGTTACTTGCGAGAGGGTGAAGAAATATTTTACAAGAACTTTTAAATAAAATGTGAGAAAGGGAGAAAGCAGTTAGAATTATTGAAATAATGTTCTCCATCCATTGGACTTGTTGTGAAGGATGAACAGCTCTGTTAATTTATAGACTCGTTTCAAATCTTAAATGACATTTACTACAATCAGAAATTGAACTCCTTTCATTAATATTTCATCAAAATTGAAATGCAATCAAGAAACTTAGACTTTTGGACATTTTCAATAAAATTTTTAAATAAACATTTTAGACTGCTACATCAACCTATCCGAATATTGAAAGTCTGCTACCACATACTGCCTGTGTGAATGGAGCAGGGAAAAGTTACATGACCAAGGTCAATAACAAATGCATTACAGGTGTTGCTAACATGGGGGCTAGATCAGTCTTAGCTTTTTCTCTCAGGCCAGCACACATAGTGATGGTAGATTAAGTTTGCTAACATGACCTCTGATGAAATAGATGTTCTATATCCATATCGCATAAATCTTAACATACATGTATGATATGAGGTTGTAACTATTCACAATAGGGTTTTCATAATGGTCTATCAAACTATTCCATGTAAGCCATCGTTAAAAATTTAGCTAAGACAGCACAGCAAATACCAATATAATAAGCTTAATACAATGAACTGCAAAACAGTTGTTTTACTAAGCTTTGTGTAACTATTCTATGCAGTTGATGATACTCATTTCCTTTTTTTTTAAACACTTTAAATATAAGATAAATCATGTGGCTGTTTATAGCCTAAATTACATTATGTAAACTCTCAGTTTATGAATTCACGTAAATCTGATATGAGCGTTAGTTAAGGAAGCAGTGGTTTGGATTTGCTGTGACTTCGGTCCCTAAGCTGCCATTTTGAAATGTTTAAACACTCACAGACCAACATTACTTTGTACTGTTAACATTTACTTTTATGTAAATGGTGTATGAAAATGAGTTTTATTCCATGACAACAAATTGCAGAAGATATAAATAGAATACATGTCACTTAGTCAATCTCTTTCTCATGTAATCTTTTCATCATTCTCTGCTGCAGAAACGCTGTTGATGCGTCCAGCCCCTGTTGAAGAGCAATTTGCAGCAGGGAGCTCTTCATTTTCTTCCTCTCTGTATAGCTCATTAGCCAAAACTTCATTCAAAATAAGTTGCTTCTGCAGTAGAGTATCATCTTTACCAAAGTATCCTGAGCTTAGTAGCTACTTTTCTGTTTTTGTATTTCACATTTAGTGATGCTTTAGCTATAGCAAAATTCCTCCTCATAAACAGCTAATACAGCTGCTACATCCTCTATTATTTAAACATGTGCTTGAGAGAAGTGTTTCTATTCACCAGTCAAATCACATTGTCATGCAAACTTAAATATTCATGACAAATGGATGTTCTTCCTCTTTCACTGGCAATGAAAACACACACATGTATAAGAAAATCTGTAAGATTTATGTGTTTAAACAGGGAACAACACTGAATTCTTGGTTTTGTTTTCCCTAGATACATCAAGAATAATTCCATATACATGTATTTCTACATATAATCTTTGTTCAAAAATAATTTTAAACAAATTTGAAATTACACATACATATATAGGCTTGTACACACACACAAACACCCACACACAATTATTTTATTTGAAGCAGTAAAAGGACCTTAAGGTAAGCATGTTGGTTTCTCCAAATTCTGGCAGAGATAGTTGTGAGCAGCTTTACATTCTCCACACAAAAGTGCATACTTCTAAGCACTTATATGTTCAAGCTATAGTAAGCAAAGATAAATGACTTGAAGATCATAGAATCACAGAATGATAGAATAGTTAGGGTTGGAAAGGACCTTAAGATCATCTAGTTCCAAACCCCCTGCCATGGGCAGGGACACCACACACTAAACCATCTCACCCAAGGCATTGTCTCACCATGCCTTGGGCACTGCCAGGGAAGGAGCAATCACAACTTCCTTGGGCAACCCATTCCAGTGCCTCACCACACTTACAGTAAAGAACTTCCTTCTTATATCCAATCTAAACTTCCCCTGTTTAAGTTTCAACCCATTACCCCTTGTCCTATCACTGCAGTCTGTAATGAAGAGTCCCTCCCCAGCATCGTTATAGGCCTTCTTCAGATACTGGAAGGCTGCTATAAGGTCTGCATGAAGCCTTCTCTTCTCCGGGCTGAAGAGACCCAACATTCTCAAGCTGTCTTCATACAGGAGGTTCTCCAGCCCCCTCATCCTCCTCGTGGCTCTCCTCTGGACTGTTGTTCCAACAGTCCAACAGTTCCATATCCTTTTATGTTGAGGACACCAGAACTGCACACAATACTCCAAGTGAGGTCTCATGAGAGAAGAGTAGAGGGGCAGAATAACCTCCTAAGACCTGCTGGTCATGCTCCTTTTGGTGCAGCCCAAGATACAGTTGGCTTTCTGGGCTGTGAGCACACACTTTCAGCTCTTGTTCGTTTTCTCATTGACCAACACCCTCAAGTCCTTCTCTGAAGGGCAGTTCTGAATCACTTCTCTGCCCAGCCTGTAGTTGTGCCTGGGATTGCTCTGACCCGGGTATAGGACCTTGCACTTGGCATGGCTAAACTTCATGAGGTTAGCATCAGCTCACCTCACAAGTGGGCCAAGGTCTCTCTGGATCCCATCCCTTCCCTGCAGCGTATCAACCGAACCACACAGCTTGGTGTCATCAGCAAAACTGCTGAGGGTGCATTCAATCACACGGTCCACATCACTGACAAAGATGTTGAACAAGACTGGTCCCAACGCCAATCCCTGAGGGACACCACTAGTTACTAGTGTCCAGACGGACATTGAGCCATTAACTACAACTCTTTGTGTGCAGCCATCCAGCCAGTTCTTTATCCACCGAGTGGTCCACCTTTCAAACTGATGTCTCTCCAATTTAGAGACAAGGATGTCATGCGAGACAACACTGAACACTTTGCACAAGTCCAGGTAGATGACATCAACTGCTCTGCCCCAGTCCATCAGTTTTGGAGCTCCATCACAGAAGGCCACCAAATTGGTCAGCCAGGATTTTCCCCTTAGTGAAGCCATGCTGGCTGTCACCAAGCACCTTGTTGTTTTTCATGTATCTTAACATGCTTCCCAGTAATTCATGAATTCCAGTAATTCATGAGTTTCATCATGAGTTTCAAAGGGTTTTTGATTACCAAGGGAAATACAGACAGGCATGAGCTTCTGGAGACTAAATTCTTTCATCTGGTTTGCTCAAGAATGCAAATAAGTATATGTAAATTCATTTTTAAAAAGAAGATCTAAAGAAGTAAAAAGTTGAACGCCCCCTACCAAACCGTAACAGACATGAGACGTGGGAGGACTCTTTCAAAGCAGTGTGCAAGTCTATCAGCTCACAGCATTCCCTTGTCTCAATCTCCATATACCACTCTGAAATATTTTCCCAAGGTTTTGCCTGATATTTTCTTGTTCCTAAGAAAGTACAAGGCTTTCATGGCAGAAATGAAAGAAAAATAGCAAAGACTGAAACAAAATGGGCTGCGCAAAACAAGACAACAAGTATAGTATGATGGCTGGACTAACAGATTTTGATTGGGAAAGAAAAAGAAAAAAAATCTTTAGTGCATATTTCATGTTCTAAGAAAATATTTTTCAAATGTTCCATTTGAAATGTCTAGAGAATAAAAGATATCTTTTAAGTAAGAAAACTTTAGAATTAGCTGAAAAAGTTGGAACTAGTCTATCACTAACAACTGCTCTAAAGAACATTTGTATCCTATAGGATAGGAGGGATTTTCCTGTTGTAACTACAGAGCACAACGTTTCAAAAGACCAACACAACTAAATAACAAGCTCAAGGACTCCAAGAAGAAATACCAGTGCTATGGATGGCTACTATATCTTATGTAACATGTTTGAACGTCCATCCTGAGAGTTATCAACCCAGAAAGACCTCAGGGACAAGGATGCTATTAGGTAGTGTGGTATAGAATGACAGTAACATTTTTTAAAGGAATTTAACTTTTGTTCACTTCAGAAATGTAATAACACCCTTAACCAAATGCTGCTTGAACCACCAACTACTTTGCTTGCTGCAAAAAAAAAATGCAGTCCGTTCCTCAGTTTTAGCAACTTCTTTTGGTTATCCCACAGCTAAGTATTTATATATGTTTATTTTCAGAGGTAAATCATTAAATCCTATATGATATTTATGGCTTATATACAGAATGAAGAGCAAAAATGCAGGACTAGTCTGGTCCTCTGTAAAAGGGTGAAAATAATTTTATTCATAACTCTACATCATCTTAAATTTAACCATGAAAGAATATCTTTCTGCAAGAAGCAACAAGCTTGCAACTGCATTGTTTTATTTAAGATTCCAGTTGTTGTCATACTACCCTCCTCATAGATGAAATTCTATGTCACTATTCTAAAATCTACACTATGATATGACAAATTCATGATATTAAATTTGCTCCTTGGCAAAGATTTGCATTCCTTAAATCTAGGATATTATACGAATATTTTGTATATTTGATAAGCACAATGGAAACCTTAGTTAAAAAAAATAGAATAAAATAAACCCACATTGGTCTTAGATATTTTCTTCTGAGCTTGCAAGCTTTGATGATAACTTAAATTTGCATAATTAAATTGCAAACTTTAAGGGTAACTCAATAATTATTTTTTTTTCTGAAAACCTTTTAAAATTTTATTTCAGTGTTGCAATTTCATGCATAAGTTCAGACTTTAGTAAAAAGCCATGCAGGATTGTATTAAAATATTCAAAATGTTACTTTGAAGACATTTTTGAGGTCTTAACATAACAAAGACAGCTGTAAAAGGTTATGTTTTTAAAAGGTAGATCACCCCTATTTTAAGTTGTACTCATTACTCAGAAACAGGAAAAATAACATCCTGATTCACTATTTAGATTAAATGCCTAGTTTCTTTAAAGTTATGTCTATCAGAAGAAGGAATAAATCAGTGTGGATGTTATCCATTTGGTTTAAGGAAGCCAAAAGAGCTGTTTCAATGACCATAATCTTTTTGCTACTATCACCATTTTGTTCCAGTGCATTTATTTTGGTATTATAAGACTGCATTAGAAACACTCTAACTGTGGTCATTCTCTTTGCAGTGGGAAACTACCTTTTGTATTTTTGGTCTCAGAAATTTGGCTTTAATACAGTGCTATGAAAAGACTTCAGAACTAGGTGAAGATTCAATGTTATCTCGCCCTTCAGAATTCACGTGGTGAGTTCCTAAAGGTATTTAAGAAGGCACAAAGATTAGTGCTTAGTCTGACTGAAGGAGGAATGACTCAGACCCTATTCATTCCATAACATCTCTGATCTGGCACATGACAGCATCATTGACAAGACACAGCTCTATTGTTATCATTCAAGAACAGAAGCACACAAACACCACTAAAGTGCTACATGTGATTAGCAAAGAATCTAATAATCCTACAGTATAAAACCTGATGAAAAATTTAGACTTATATAGCTTTCAGGTTTTAGTGAATGAATCTATTTTTATTCTTTCAAAAACTCTAAAATTATTCCAGGTATTTGCATCATGATTTAGGCACTTATTCTGAAAACTGCTACTCACATCATTATTTGTGACATTTTTTTTAAAAGATCTTAAAATAAATTAAAAAAGTAATATACTATATTATCATTTTAATGCAATTACTACGGTATGTATTCATTTTTTATTAATGAATTATTTGTACATTAAATTAGAACACTAGCTTATACTCTTTGTGCACCAAAAGACAGATCTAGCTGTATTTGTATAACTCAGTTGTCATGCTTTATGTGGTTAACAATTTTTCAGTCTTCTTAAAACTATTCAAAAGTTAACTGGTTCAAAGAGTGGCAGAAGAGCAGTCCATAGCTGAGCAGTGAGGTGTGAATCTAATTTACTTATTCAAGAAAAACTATCCTGCATAAACAGTGCAATTTTAATTAATTCTACTACTTTTTATGTTAGCAAGGATTATGAACCTGAACAAATATTGCAAAACTAAACCTACGCAAGTGCTATCATCTCAGACTTACACACACCTGTTGTCAAAGTCACTTTATCAAAAAGGTTAAACACTGACTGACTATGAAAGTAAAATGTGTTATTTCCTAAAAAAATACAATCATAGAATGATAGAATAGTTAGGGTTGGAAAGGACCTTAAGATCATCTAGTTCCAAACCCCCTGCCATGGGCAGGGACACCTCACACAAAACCATCTCACCCAAGGCTCTGTCCAATCTGGCTTTGAACACTGCCAGGGATGGTGCATTCACAGCTTTCCTGGGCAACCCATTTCAGTGCCTCACCATGCTTACAGTAAAGAATTTCCTCCTTATATCCAATCCAAACTTCCCCTGTTTAAGTTTTAACCCATTACCCCTTGTCCTACTACTACAGTCCCTAATGAAGTGTCCATCCCCAGCACCCTTGTAGGCCCCTTTCAGATACTGGAAGGCTGCTATGAGGTCTCCACTCAGCCTTCTCTTCTCCGGGCTGAAGAGCCCCAACATTCTCAGCCTATCTTCATACATGAGGTGCTCCAGTCCCCTCATCACCCTCATGGACTTCCTCTGGACTTCTTCCAACAGTTCATGTCTTTTTTATATTGAGGACACCAGAGCTGCACACAGTACTCCAAGTAAGGTCTCATGAGAGCAGAGTAGAGGGACAGGATCACCTCCTTTGACCTGCTGGTCATGCTCCTTTTGATGCAGGCCAGGATACAGTTGGCTTTCTGGGCTGCGAGCACATACGTGCTGGCTCATGTTCATTTTCTCATCAACCAACACCCCCAAGTCCTTCTTCACAGAGCTGCTTTGAAGTACTTCGCCACCTAGCTTAAAGCTGTGCCTGGGATTGCTCCAACCCAGGTGTGGGACCTTGCACATGGCATGGCTAAACTTCATAAGGTTGGCATCAGCCCACCTCACAAGTGGGCCAAGGTCCCTCTGGATCCCATCCCTTTCCTGCAGCGTATCAACTGAACCACATAGCTTGGTGTAATCGTTAAAATTGCTGAGGGCACACTCAATCCCACTGTCCATGTCACCAACAAAGATGTTGAACAAGACTAGTCCCAACACCAGTCCCTGAGGGACACCACTAGTCACTAGTGTCCAGACGGATATTGAGCCATTGACTACAACTCTTTGTGTGCGACCACCCAGCCAGTTCTTTATCCACCAAGTGGTCCACCTATCAAATTGATGTCTCCCCAATTTAGAGACAAGGATGTCATGTGGGACAGTGCTGAAGGCTTTGCACAAGTCCAGGTAGATGACATCAACTGCTCTACCCCTGTCCACCAGTCCCATCATAGAAGGCCAGCAAATTTGTGAGACAGGATTTCCCCTTAGTGAAGCCATGCTTGCTGTCACCAAGCACCTTGCTGTTTTTCATGTTCCTTAATATGCCTTCCAGGAGAATCTGCTCCAGGATTTTACCAGGCAGAGAGGTGAGACTGACTGGTCTGAGGTTCTCTGGGTCATCCATTTTCCCCTTCTTGAAAATGGGGGTTATATTTCCCTTTTTCCAGTCATTTGGGACTTCACTTGACTGCCATGACTTTTCAAATAAGATTGACAGTGGCTTAGTAACTTCAATCACCAGCTCCTTCAGGACTCACAGATGGATTTCATCAGGACCCATGGACTTGTGGACATTCAGGTTTTTAAGATGGTCTCAAACCAGATCGTCTCCTATAGTGGGCTTAAGGTCTTCATTCTCACAGACTCTGTATCTGACTTCCAAGACTTGGGTGGTGTGGTCAGAGCCTTTGCCAGTGAAGACTGAGGCAAAGAAGTCATTCAGAACCTCAGCCTTCTCCAAATCCAGGGTAACCAGTTCTCCCAATAGCTTCCAGAGTGGGCCCACATTGCCCCTAGTCTGTCTTTTATTTGCAGTGTAATTACAGAATCCCTTCCTGTTATCCTTAACATCCCTAGCCAAGTTTAATTCTAACTGCACCTTAGCTTTCCTAACATGGTTCCTATCTTCCCGGACAATACCTCTGTATTCTTCCCGGGCCGCTTGTTCTTGCTTCCACCCTTTATAAGCCTCTTTTTTCCTTCAAAGTTTCCTCAGCAGCTTCTTATCCATCCAAGGAGGCCCTTCTGCTGCATTTCCTTCTAGTTGGGGTGTAACACTCCTGAGCTTGTAGTAGGTGATCCTTGAATATCATCCAACAGTCTTGACTGTCACCCCCCCCCCAGGGCTATATCCCATGGAACCTTCCTAGAGTAGGTTCCTGAAGAGGCCAAAGTCTGCTCTCTTGAAGTCCAGGGCAGTGAGCTTGCTGCACACTCTTCTCACTGTCCTGAGGATCTCAAATTCAACCATCTTACGATCACTGTAACCAAGGCTGCCCTGGAGCATCACATTTCCAACGAGCCCTTCCCTGTTGGTGAGCATGAGGCCAAGCATAGAACCTCTCCTTGTTGGCTCCCCTACTACTTGCAGAAGGAAGTTGTCTTCCACACAATCAAGGAACCTACTGGATTGCTTGTGTCATGTTTTTGTGATGCCTATTATATCATGCCCCCCCGTAGATGTGCACACATCTCTAATTCCTCTTGTTTGTTTCCCGTGCTTCGGGTGTTTGTATAGAGGCATCTGAGCTGAGCTCCAACTGAAGCCGGCTCATTGGATAGAGTGGCTGGAATATCTGCATCGCTCTGAGCATTTATTATAGGTGCTGGCAACTGACTGGGTGTGTTGGGATGGAATGATGCTCCCCTCCCCCAACACATCTAGTTTAAAGCATCCTTGACCAGGCTGGCAAGCCTCCTACCAAAACCGCTCTTCCCTAGACAGCTTCACCAGACCCCAGTAGACCTGGCCTACTAAATTGTGTCCCATGTTCTAGATGCCTAAACTCCTGACTATGGCACCACACTTTTCTAACCATTTATTAACCTGGCCAATCCTCCTAGCCTTATTAGGGTCCTCCCCTGTATCCTCAAGAATTGATGAAAGGACTATCTGAGCTCCACAGCTCCTAAGAACCTCCCTGAGGGCTCTGTAGCCCTTCTTTATATTCTGTTGTCTTTATCATTAGCACCCACATGGATCACTAGAAGTGGGTACTTACTAGAGCAGGCAGCCCCTCTGCAACATCCTGGATCTGTGCCCCTGATACACAACACATCCTCCTTGAGAGTGGGTCAGGCCGACAGATGGGTGCCTCTGTTCCTTCCAAAGTAGAGTCCCCTATCACTATGACCCGCTGTTTTTTCCCGGCAGCAGTCTTCTTTACCAGTGCATCAGCCAGTGTGGCATTTCACTACATAGACTCAAGTTGATGAGGAGACTCAAATCCTAATCGAGACTCAAATCCAACCAAATACAGCCAAACCTTTCTTATCCCATCGTTGGGTACTTTTCCAACTTGCACATACATGCAGCATTCAATCTCACTGGCTCCTGTAAAACTCTCCAGGTAAATAGTCCAATCACAGTGCTGCTGACCCTCTCACAACCCCCACATTGTCAACTGAGACTCCTGCCACAACTACATCCTGGCCCATCCCCCAAAGGCTTATTTTTTGACCTTCCCTGTCCTTCAATGCCCTAACTCATCACCCCAGGGCTTGTCAGGTACCAAGGCCTCGGAGCTCATTCCGAAATTTTTTTTCATGCAAATATTATCACCTTCACTCCCTGCAAACTGGCTGTTTATGGTGTCAGTGTGCTCCCTCATTAGTCCCCTGCAGAACTTCGAAGCAGTTCTGGGTAGGGACAACAGATTTAGAAGGAAGTCCTTTGCTTTTAATTGTCCTCTTCCTCCTTTACTTTTTTTTTTTTTGTTGCTGTTTCCCATCTTCCCAGGTTAATGGCCTCCTTCTTTCCTCCACGAGCTACATGGGACACTTGAAGCCCCTGCACAATTTGGGCCGGGAGCAAGCATTCCTGCTTCCTCTCAGCTTCCCTGACATCTCGCAGTCTATTAACAGCACCCCGCAGCTCAGTCCCTGCTGCAGAAGGACCTCCACCAGGGAGCACCGAGTGCAGCCCTGCCCATTGTGCACCCTCCCCTCCCCAGACCAGTGCAGGCACTCTCTACACCCCGAGCTCTGCACTGCAGTCTCCCCTCTCGCCGGCTCTGTCTGGGTGCCTACGCTGGCCACCGCTGGGGCAGCCAGAGCAAAGCTCCCGGACCGGGCCCTGGTCACACGGCAAGTGCTCACCATCCCCGTCGCCTGCCCA